>NC_141685.1:339788350-340363187 GCF_964263255.1 Lissotriton vulgaris | reverse complement strand
TGTGTCCACGGCCCACGCGCTACGGTGAGCTACCTCCGCAGGATAGTGCAGCTGGGAGTGGGCGCGAGGGGGGAGAGTGGGAGAGCAGAAAGAGGCTCAAAGCAGTTTAAAATTTCGCCGCTGCTTGGCCCCCATTGCCTACAGTTACCAGAGACACTGCCTCAGTAAGGAGGAACTTTTATTGCAATTTCCGTCTCAACAATTTGAGCAATCTCTAGTGCAGCACTGCAGTCTTTTAAGTACCCTTGGGTGAATTGTTGAGCTTATTTGAATTCATGTACAGCCAGAGGTGCTTAGAGGACGCCGAAAGATAGCGCAATTAACAATTACCCCACCTCCAAAAAGTGGTTTATAGGGGGATTAAAGGCAAAGGTGTAAAGCATTCGGAACGTCAGCCTTCTCTCTGTCTTCAAATACATTTTGCCACCCTCCTAAGCAGCCACTTGATCACTTTTTCCATCCTCCCTCTTTAAACTGTCCACTCGGGATGAGATCCGGCAGGCTAAGGACAAGTGCACCACAAAAGAAAAAGAAACGTAGAGGTGAAATTGCGCTGACAAGTACGGAATCTGATCAGATCGTAGATCTGTCGCTGAGTGAGTCTGAAATCTCTATAGATAATACCTCACAACTTCCCGCGAAGGGTTCGGTTAGGTTGGCCTGTAAACCTCTTAGCAACCAACCAAAAATAACAGCAAAATTTGCCCTTCTGAAAGACCCCGGGTCAGTTGTCTATTCAAGCAATAAGGATATCGTGGGCTTGCCAATTCCTTTGAGCCCCATAGTTAACATCAAAAAGGGCAGTCCTGGTGGAAACGTGGCTAGCAGTCAATCGTCAAGCATCAGGAAGTCTGAAGTGGGAGCTCCCTTAGAAGACAAGGCTCTGGGAAGTCCAGCAATTAAGTCCACGCTAACCCACCAAGAGTTGTTCGAAGCTACCTATAGTATAAAGGACGTTCAAACTGAACCAAATGGAGGGACAATGAGAAATTCAGTTGCAACCAACCTTGCCCTTCGTGAGGCCAGTTTCAGTATACCTTGCAGCCAAATTCGCGATCCCGTAACTTATCCTAAAAAAGCTAGTAAAATGGAAAAGAAGAAGGAAGACATTGTCATCTCTTCTCCACCTGAGGACGGCGAAACTGTCCACGTCCAACGGGAACAACCTAAAGCCTGTGTTTCTGAGCCCATGACACTCATAGAGGAAACTGAACCAGCAGAAAAAGATCTTTCCTACCTTGAGTCAAAGGAATGGGAGAAAATGCTGCTCTCTTACGGAACCCTGGGCCATCGTCGTCACCAAAGGAAGTGAAAAACGAGGACTACACTCAAGAAAAGGCATGGGCCACTGCCTTGGATATCCTCCAAAGGTCAGCTGAAGCAATGACCTACCAAGCTAACAAAATGGATATCCAAATAAGCCTCTTGAATACACTGGCTGTGTATGTAGTCAAAATCGACGATAAGATCTCAAACCTCAATAGCTTGATCCGACGGGCCCAGGCAGCAGTAGACCTCCCGCAACAAGGATGTGACTGTTCACCTATAATAGAGAAACTTAGCACACTCCCAGGGATAATGGAAAACCTTCTGGCAGATCTAAAAGAAATTACATATCTTAAGCCCCCCCCGGGAAACTGCAGTGACGGCGTCCTAAGTGAGGACAACATAGTAAAAAGGAGAACAAACTCAAAGGAACGAGGAGTCACAGAAATCGATTTCCCTCAACCACATGACACATCGGGAACTGTCTGTCAAAAGAGTAAACAGGAAAAAACTCCAACTGCCGATAGAGCAAATTCCTCCCCTCCATCTCCAATCGAACAAGCATGGGGCGATCCTGTGGGAAAGGGGAAAAAACAAAGGAAGCGGAAAGGCCGCAATAAACTGGGTAAACGCAAACAAGAGCTGAGCCTTTACCCGTTGTTTAACACCCTTAGACGTCCAATAGCTACAGAGTGTGTTAACCCAAAAGATACTGAGGAATCAAGAACTAAATTAGAAGAACCACCAACACTGCTTGAAAGGAAAAGTAGGACGAGCGGGGCTTCCCCCACGCCAACAGAAAAGGTATCAACAAGGACAACTTTAGGAAAAAAGGCGGCCAGTGGGTCAAGGAAGCAAATCACAACTACCGACACGCCTCCTTCAAATACTCCTCTGCCGCAGGACGTAAAGGTCCAGGGCCAAAATCCCGGTCACCCTGCAAAACAAGTCGACCAAAGCATCACTTCAAATCAGGTGCATACCAACAGCTCTGTCAAAAACCATGAGGGCGTAAGCCCCGTGAGAGATAAGGGAGCTGCGGTAGGGCGTAAAACCCAAAAGAGCCCTAGCGATCAGAAGGAGGCACTGAATCTTGATCCCTCGGCAAGCAAAGATCATGGGATTTGCGCCCAAACATCAGAGGCAAATTCAAGGCTGAATAAGTCCCCTTCATGCGGCGACTCCAACTTTATACTCTTCTACCCGGAGTACAAGTCCAAAGGAAGCCACGATATCCTCAATCGTGGTAACATCTTAAAACTAATACAAGCCACTGGTCTGCTAAACGGCATAACCACACAAGATATCACATCGATTGAATTCATTGCACCAAGTCATGGCCAAATAAATGAAACCACAAAGGTCACTTGGATATCGGCAGAGGTAACGAACACCATCCTAGGGCACACAGATACCTTCAAGCAGTGGGGTATACTGCTACAACCTGGCAGGGTAGCGGGATACCCACATGTCTTGCTGGCAAATCAAGAACTTAAGCACACACGGGCAGAAAGGGGAGAAGTGTACTCAGTCCTCAGGGGCGCATGCAATAAAACTCCCACCCGCGAAGACAAACAAAGAATATTGAGAGATGACTGGCGCACACCAAACAGGGATCGGGACGAGGTCGGCACATGGTCATGGTTGGCAGGCACCCTAAACACAACTCGCCTGTTACGATGACAGAATAACAGTGTAAAGGACCTAAACATGTGCCCTCTAAAGATATGCTCTTGGAACATAAACGGACTAGCCAACAAATTGGAAGACAAAGCCATAATCTCTTATTTTCAGGAATTCGAGATACTACTACTTCAAGAGACATGGCTCCTCGAACCGCAGCAAATCGAAGGCTTCAAAACCCATCATATTCCAGCACAAAAACTGAAATCTTTGGGAAGAGGCAGTGGTGGCCTAGCAATTTACATATCCATCAAAAATGCAATCACTTCATGGGACTTAGGTGGCTCATCACATTCCCTCCAGTGCGTGGGAATTTCCTTTACCTCCGACAAAGCCCAGTGCAGGACCCTGCTCTTAATGAATGCCTATGTCCGTCCAACCACAGTATCAAGGCATTCCTTCTCAGAAGAAGCAATAGCAACTGTACTAAGAGCGAAAATTGGACCCCTCGAACCAGAAATAATACTATCAGGCGATTTCAACATGTGGCTAATGTCGGACCTGGGCAAAAACGAGATAACCAAATCACATGATAGCATTTGGGTCATACCCCCGCAGGACCCCCCAGGTTGGCACAAGAACGACTCCAAAGGACGCTCCTTACAAGGCAACCTGGAAAATCTGGGCCGCAGAGCCTTAAACGGGCGCTTTCCTTCAGACAAGCCACCTTGCTTCTCCTATCTGAGTAAAAATGGCGCTTCGCTAATTGACTATACCTTTGTCAGTCTTCCACTTCTCCACCAAATAATATCGCTTATGACCAGATTAATTCAACATGAAGAAGATAGGTCACTGCCATCTGACTGCTACACAATAAACTTAAAACGCATCAAGTGCCCCTTCAGCAACTTCCAACATATAGCAGCAGATGCCAAACTTATTATGGAGGGCACCAGGAGGCCCACAAACGATGTAATTGCTAACTGGTCAACATTCGCAATCGAACTGATCGACAAACATGCAAAACCAATAAGGCAGGCGAACTTGTGCGGGCAAAGCCAGACGCCCAGTCGCAACCCCGCAATACAATCTGCTACAAGAAACATGAATCGGTCATGGCGGGCTTTAAAAACAAATCCTACGGATCCTCAGTTGATAACAAATTTGAGAGAGGCTCGCAGCTACCTAAAGAAGGCTAAAAGAGAACAACGCAGAAGTCTCTGGAACTCCTTCTGGGCTAGGCTGCAAAATGACATTAAAACAAACAATTCCGCTAGGTTCTGGCGAACCATCAATAGCATTTCTGGGCAAGCCCCGAAGGTTGCGTCCTCATGCATACTGGAGTCTGAGTGGGTCGCCTATCTGTATCTTCACTTTAATGACCAAAAAGTAAAAACCCTTCATCAGAATCTTAATGTCGAAGACATTCTTGCTCACAAAGTGCCTGCTAATCCAACTGATTGTAACATCAAATCCCCTTCAATGAAGGAATCTTTCAACGTTGGCCAGAAAACTGCGCAACCAAATGAGTGCCCCATGTCGCAAAGCAACAACGAATCAACAACAATCGAGGTGGCCCAAGTTGAAAAACTGATCAAAAAGGGTCGGAAGGACGGTGCCCCAGGCCCTAGTGGAATTCCTCAGGCCCTGTTTAAGGAGGACACAACCTACTGGGCCTTGAAGTTAACCACCCTCTTCAACTGTATCCTGCAAAATAACATCATACCACCCTCCTGGCAGGGATCCATTTTGGCACCAATCTTCAAAGGAGGGGATAAAAAATCTCCCGTGAACTATCGCCTCATAGCCCTCATTGACAATGAAGCAAAGTATTTTGCTGGTTTGCTACTTAACTCACTTAGAACGTGGGCTGATGATCATTCCGTAATTCCTCCGAACCAAACTGGTTTCACAAGCAACACCGGCACCTCGGTCAATCTTTTGACCCTCTCTTGTCTGATCGATCAGGCAGAGGTAAGCACTTGCCCACTTTATATGGGATTTATCGATTATAAAGCTGCCTTAGACAAGGTGAATAGAGCTAAGCTCTGGCAGAAGCTGTACAGCTTAAACATCCCAAATGATCTTTTAAGAGCTATACAGCTTCTCCATCAGGACACATAGGTCAGGATAAAGATTGGGGACGGGTCCAGACTATCACGTCCAATTCCGACGACAAAAGGGCTTAAACAAGGATGTGTCCTTGCCCCTACACTTTTTAACTTGTTCCTATCCGACCTTCCAGAAGCCTTAAATAAGGTAAATTCTCATTCTCCCAAAGTAGCTGGTTTCTTGTTGTCAAATCTTTTATACGCTGATGATGTTGTACTTCTTAGCAAAACAAAGATCGGCCTGCAAAGACTCATGGACGCCATCTCTGACTATTCAAATAAGAATGAGCTCCTGATAAACAGCAAGTAGACCAAAATTTTGGCGGTGCGTTCAGGAAAGGCCAAGAAGCTGGTTTGGGTCTTGAATCAAGAAAGGATTGCTGAATCCAAATGCCACAAGTACCTTGGAGTCTCTTTTAACAACAACGGTAGATACAAAACACATCTAGAAGAACAAAAAAAGAAGGGTTCTGCGCTTGCTTTCGCAATCAGCTCTATACATAAGAAACTACAAGGCCCAACGTTCGCTCCAACAATCCAGGTAGCGCAAGCAAAAATTATTCCCACATTAACCTACGGAAGCGAGGTCCTAAAAGGTTTGGATAGCGGCCAACTGGACAAAATTATTACAAAAATGTATAGAATAGTGTTCAAGCTACCAAGTCAAACATCACCGGCCCAAATTAGGTTGGAACTGGGAATCTGCCACCAATCACTTGCCAGAGCCTTGAGTTTTCTAATGTGCTGTCATAAATTGAGGTCATCGAAGGAAGGCAGCCTAGCACAACATTTATGGTCTTGCCTTCAAATGAATCTATGGCGAGCAGGGCATGCATATTGGGAAAGAGGATTAAGAACACTAGGCCTGAAAGACCTTTGGGGCATGCAGGTAAGCCATAATGAATTCAAACGACTAGCGAAAATAAGCATAAAAAAGCTCTCTTCCGTGGAAGACAAGGCTCGGCTGGCAAAAAGAAGTCACGGATGGATGTCCTTGCAATCCTATGTCCAGTTGACCCCACAGGAGTACCTACCTCAACCATTCACTACTCGAACAAAATTAAGTTTCCTAAAGTTGAGAATGGGAGTAATCAACCTGTTGGTCCATTTGCCAAAATGGAAAAGAGCCCACGGACAGGAACAATGTAGACTCTGCGGGAATCAAAAAGAAGACATAGTACACATCCTTTGTCTTTGCCCAAACCTGCTGAACGAAAGGCGGTCCCTCCTGAGGAAACTCTGGAACACAAACATGATTAGATCGTGTAGAGCAGCAGTCTTGGCTTGCTTTGACCCTCGGAACACTAAATTAAACTGTGCCCTAGTAAGGTTTTTGGAACAAGCAGATAAAAAACTTGGTGAGGTGTCCCAAGTACGCGATTTCTCACCAGCACAATTACTAGCCTAGTTCCAACTGCCACCTTATGGTATAATGGACATGATCCTTAGCTCTCCTTTTTATAAGTATGTTTTTACACATTTTTATAATCTTCATAACGCATATGATCCTATACTTATTTTTATATGTACTCATTGATATATCGTTCTTAAAATTCTGTAACTTGCAAAGGTTTTTTAATCATGCAATAAAGATTTCTACAGTCTGACCCTGTGCCTCATGGGAACAGTCCAGCCCGAACTGCCAAGCCATGCCTTCCCTGGACCGGAAGCAAGCTTCCTAGGACCCGACGGCTGGAATGCCAGAAACCGGTTCTAGGAAGCTTGTCCTTCCTTATCTGATGCTTCTAATTCTACATTTTGCTGTCTAAAACTATCTATTCTTCCGTGTATATTTAACTTTTCTGGTGCATCTACTTTCTCATGTATGTTAGTGTTATTTTCCATGTTTCTACTCATAAAATAAGAAATAGCTACCGTCAGTCCTAGCCATACTATGAGCACTATCACTATACTACATGTGCATATTCTACAGCATGTCTTTAGGTAATTTCTTTTCGGTTTACTATTAACAGTATGATCAGCCATTTTCTGACTAAGGAGACTTAGCCCCTCTTTGATACTTTTCACAGAATTTTAACCTGTGAATTTTCAAGTTGGTTTCACTTCTTTATCTGTTGGATCATCAATCAGTTTGTCATCACTTTCATCACTTAATTCTAAGTTTTTGAAATTTTCAAGGATGACATAGGTCCATTCAGGGCCTTTGAACTTATTATTCAGTCTTTTCAGTCTTGGACTCCTCCTTCTTGGTTGCTCTGTGGAAGGTCCAGCTTGACTTGATATTTCGTTTACTTGCTCTGGTTCTTCATTTATTGTTTTAAGGCAACATTTTAATCTTTTGACCAAACCAGGCCACTTATCTCCTTTTCTGAGTTTTTTAGCTGGCACTGTGCTTTGATTTTCTTTAATTGCTCTTTTATTTTCATTTAGTTGTGGCACAATTTGTTCATTTTTGTCTCCTATATCCCTCTCTATCTGACTTGGTCCAGGTCTTTTTTCTGTTTCTTCTGCCTGGATGCTAATCTGGCCTTGTTCAGCACTGTGCTGAATTTGACTTTGACTTGGTTTGCCTTCTTCTTCCTGAACATGTTTTCCTACACCTATCTGGTCCTGCTCAGGTATCTCGATCTTTTGTTTTTCTTCTTCCTAAGCCTTTGTCCTATTACCTATCTGTCCCTCCTCACACTCTGGAACTGTGACAGGTATCTGGAATGTCTGAGTATATTGATCTCTCCTTATCTGTTCCTCCTCAGCATTACCATTGGCTTCGATTTCTGTAATCTGAGTACGTTTTTCTATTCCTGACTCATCCTCACTATCACTCTGTCTATCTAAATAGGTCCGACTTCTGGTTCTGACAAAACCTGCAGGAATGTCAATCACTTGAATCCATTCATCCTGACTGGTGCTCGGTTGTTTGTCATCAACTACTTCGGAATCACTTTCTTGAGACTCCTCAGCTGCACAATATTCAGCTTCAGTTTCAGTCACTCTTTTGTTGTGACTCATATGGATCCAATTCGAAATTCCCTTGCACTTCACAGCTGTGGTGATAACCACTATTACTTGATGTTGCTTTCCCCACCTCGGAGCAGGCAAGACTTTCAAGTATGTTCCTTTATCACAACCCAGTCACCTTGAATCAAATCATGTGCTGGAGTTGATTGTCTGGCGACAGCATCTTCTCCAACCTGGTGAGAGATAGAACGCACTTAGTCAGCCAGTTCTTTGCAGTACTCTAGTACTAAGTCATCAGATATATTTATCAGCTTATGTCCTGGCACCCATGCCTGCCTCATTGCTCTTCCCATAAGTATCTTATGGGGACTCAAGCCTGTGTGTCTGTCTGGAATGCTTCTGAGTCCCATCAGAACAAGAGGTAAAGCATCAGTCCAATCTAATCGAGTAGATTCATATATCTTTCCCAATCTTGACTTGATTGTGTCATTCAGTTGTTCTACCACTCCAGAAGCCTCTAGTTGGTATGCACAGTGCAGCCTTTGCTCAATTTTAAATGCTTCACAGATTAGCTCAATTATTTCAATAATAAAATTAAATTCAAGACGTTTCAAGGACGGAAAACGCCACCCAAGGAGAACCCGGAAAATCGACTAACAGGGTTAACACTGACATTAAGCAACCAAGGAGGTTATGCGCCGGCTATATTGCTTCTGCTTTCATTATTAAAATGACTTCCTTGGTCTGATTCAATCGTTATTGGAAAACCGAAATGTGGAATGAGCTGTCTAAGTAGGAGTTTTGCTACAGTAATGCTATCGTTTCTGCGAGTAGGGTAAGCTTCTACCCCTTTTGAAAACAGGCTGACAATGACAAGGACGTACTTTAGTCCTCTGCAAGGGGGTAACTGAATGAAATCAATCTGAAGTCAGATTAAAGGACCCTCTGCCTTTCCAATTTTTCCTAGTAACACTACAGTTTTCTTCCCAGGATTCATTTGCTGACAAATTAAGCACCTATGGCAAAGACTCTCTGCTACGTTCCTGAACTTTGCATTGAACCAAGTTTGTCTGAACAATCTAATCATGGCATCCCACCAGAGATGAGAATCCCCATGGTACATCCTAGCCATAGGAGCAAGCATACAGTCTGGTAACACAGGCCTACCATCAAGGTAAACAATGACACCATCTTCAGCCCTTCTCTGACAACCTATTTTTGCCCACTCTTCCTTTTCCTTTTGTTGTGCTTCATTTTGCAAATCTCTCACTTCTTCCCACGTTTTCACTCTTCCAAGCAACATAAGTTGGCAGCTGTTTCCATTGTTTGAATTTTTTTGTTTATTGCCATTATATTTTTGGCACAATATTGGGCTAATTGGTCAGCATATCAGTTACCTGTTGTCACTCTGTCATTGTCAGATTGGTGAGCAGCACACTTGACCACAGCCAATGTTTTGGCAATTGGATTGCCTTTAGCAAGTCTTTCACATAATTTCCATTTTTAATAAGAGTGCCTGATGAAGTCAGAAACTCTCTTTGCATCCAGAGTTGGCCAAAGTCATGCACAACCCCATAGCCGTACTGGCTATCAGTGTAAAAGGTCACTTTCAAATGTTTCCTAATTTTGCAAGCCTTTGCCAATGCAATTAATTCAGCTACTTGTGCAGACTTGACTCCAGGTAAATAGGATGCTTTAACTGGACCCCATAGAGTACACACGGCATAAGCAGCACTCAAACCTCCTTTCTCATATCGCATACATGAACCATCTACAAATAGCTCATGTTCTGAGTTTATTAATGGCTCTTCTCTTACATCTGGGCGAGGTTTAGTACAATATTCTGTAAGGTGAATACAATTATGCTCAATTTCATTTTTGACTTCTGCAAAATGTGAATCAGGCAATAACGTTGCTGGGTTCAGAATATTACACCTAGTAATAGACACATTTTCTGCACTTAAAAGAATTCGCTCATACTTAGTCAGCCGACTAGGAGTTAGGTACTGAGTTTTAGTTCTGGTCAGCAAAATCACAACTGCATGTGGAACATACACGATTACTGGATGTCCCATGATAATGGACTCACTTTGCTCAACACTCATGCAAGTTGCTGCTACTGCTTTCAGACATTCTGGCAATGCAGCTGCCAGAATGTCTGGAATGTCAGTGTTGAAGAAAAATATGCAACAGGAGGTTTCCTCAGACCATGGGTCTGGGTCAGAACTGAAAGAGCACAATTGTCTTGTGTATCACAAAACAATGCAAAATCTTTTGAATAGTCAGGCATCCCTAGTGCTGGAGCTGAACATAGACAATCTCATAATTTTAGGAATGATAACATGCTTTCATCATTGCATTCTACTGGGTCTCTTGCTCTTTTCTTTGTCATTTGTACCAATGGTTTTGCTAGGACTGCAAATCCCACCATCCATTGCCTGCAGTAACCTACAACTCCAAGGAACATTCTGATTTCTCTCTGTGTTTGAGGTAGATCCATGTTTTGAATTATTCTGATTCTTTCTGAGGTAACCCTTCTGACACCTCTCTCTATCTGGTGCCCCAGATATTTCACTGATGTAGTACAAAATTGCTGTTTCTCAGGTGATACTTTGTGTCCTCCTTCACCTAAATGATTTAATAGAGCAATGGTATCAACAACACAATCATTTTGAGTTTTAGACGCCACCAGTAGGTCGTCTATATTCTGCGCCAGGACTGATTATCCAGGCAATATCAAAGATTCAGTCACTTTTTCAAGATCTGATTAAAGATTGTTGAGCTTTCTGTGTACCCCTGAGGCACAAGATTCCAAACGTAGATATGGTCGTCAAATTTGAAGGAGAACAATTATTTGCTATCTGGATGTAATGGTATGGAGAAAAATGCATGGCACAAATTTATTACAGTAACCCATCCTGCTGCCCATGGTATTTGATATAAAATCACAGCAGGGTTTGGTACAACTGGACAACATGGGGTAACAATTGTATTAATTTTGGGGAGGTCTTGTACGACCGTGTAGTTTCCGCTCAGTTTCTTTATGCCAATTATGGGTGAATTACATGGACTGCTCATTATTTCCTGTACAATGCCTGCTTCAACTAGACCAGTGGTTCCCAAACTTTTGGCTCCTGAGGACCCCCATTGAGTCAGCACTGGAAGCCGGGGACCCCCAAGCAATCTGTATGATTTAAATTTCAAACAGTAATTCGAAAAAAATAAACACAGGTGTGCACACAAAACAAATAGTGGAATTACTAAGGATTTTAGTATTTTATATTGAAAGAATCTGCAAAAAACTAAAACTTTATTGGGAAGGTTGATTCTTCATCTCCGTGACTAACTTTTAAATGGTTGGTTTTATTAAATAGTTGGTTTTATTTCACAGTACAAGGCTCCCTCTCCAGCCAGGGCCAGACTGGAAACCCAAAGCAGCCCTGGCAAATGTTTTCAGACCAGTCCTCATACGGTACACACCAAGTGTAGTGAGTGAGTCTAACCACTACAAAGGGGGCTTTGGTAGGCTCTTCCCCCAAGACAATTTAGGAAACAATAGTTCATTCTACCGCACATTTATCATTACATATTGAATTGTGCTTTTAAAGAATAGTAAATGATGACCTTACTATGCACCAGGATACGACAATCTTTGTTGGGGTTCTTCAATGATTCCCTTGTTATCACCCTCCAACAGTGCCGCTCATCTCTCCATAGTCCCTCTGTCACATGTATTTAATATGTTTTAAAGCATCTCTCCTACCATTGTAGGATGTCAGAGCACTTTACAACACACACACACACACATATAGGGCAGATTTACAAGCCCCTTGCGCAACCGGTGCGTCACAAAAAGTGACGCTCCGGTGGCGCTTTTTAGTGCCCCATATTTATAAGGACAGGAAAAGCCACCCTGCGTGAATTTTCCTGTTCTTGTAAATATGGCCCCTTTGCACGCAGCACTTTCCGTGAAAGGTGTGTTCCATGGGTTTTGCTGTAAGTGTTCCCACGCAACACCCATGAAACCAGACACATTTCCAGATGTACGTGAAATCGTAAATCTGGAAATGCGTCTGAATGCTACACCTCCTCAAGGGAGGCGTACGGAGGCGCAACAAGAGGAAATGTATTCATTTCTCCTCGTTGCTTAGGAAGATGAAATCCCCTCTAGTGATTGTTTATATGCAGAAAGGAAATCCTACCTGCACATAAACAATCTCCCCACAATGTTCAAGGGTGCCTGTGCCGGCGCATGGCAGCAGTTTGTGCACCAGCGCAGGGAGAGCACTGAGATGCAACATACTGTGGTAAATATGTTGCATCCTTGTGCTTTGAAAGTGACTAAGTGCGGCACAGCCAAATGGCTTGCAGCACTCACCGAGTCACTTTTCTTCTAAATCTGCCCCATAGAGACAACGAATCATACATGTAAACCAGTGTATAGAAAATGTTACATAAGGCAAAGGCGACAACAAGTTGTAGGAATCACATGTCATTCATACTGGTAGGCATAACACAGTGTTCAGCATTGACTTTAACAATGAAACTTCATTTCCATTCAAATAAACCTTTTTAGCAGCATCAGGATAATGAAAGACGGGGAAAAACATAAGTTACTATCTTGTACCATGCAGTTTGCAAACATCTTTTGATGCCAGTTTATATGTCACTGTGCTAGATCACGATTGTCACTTATAAACTGCAACGTAACTAAAGAATCTCTATGCCAAAAGCAGTAACCCACTACGTATGCAAATAAAACACAGTTTAACAAAAAGAATGCAACTACATTTTCTTTGCAAGATGCATATTAAGCATCTGTGCTACTTTAAATAAGTCAAGCTGTCACTGGACAAAACTCATCTCTCTCCAGCAGGAACATTAATCACTGGTGTTATCCTAACACTTTTATTGTTGCTCGAAAACCTCTAATTACACTTGGAACTTTGCAGTGCTTTTAAAACTGCTGACTGAGGACCCCCTGGGAATGTGTCACGGACCCCTAGGGGTCCGCGGACCACAGTTTGGGAAACAATGAACTAGACGCTTTATTTCTAGTGCAACTCCTGATTATATTTCTGGACTCATTTTGTACTGCCGAATATTTGGGTAAACTGCACCTTCTTTTACTGTCACTTTTATTGGATCGACATTTGCCATTAATCCTACATCTTTTCCTGTGAAATCCCACACATTAGGATTTACCATATGTTGTAATTCTTTTGGTAAATCTTCTAAAGTAAACTTTTTATTTTCTGTTCCTTGTTTGGCTAACATTAATTTATAAATTCCATCTTCATCTGGGGTTTGAATTCCAACACCATTTGGTGTGCAAAAGATGGTGCAATTCATTTTGCACAACAAATCTCTACCTAACAGGTTTACTGGACTGGAGTCGTAAACAACAAACTTGTGCATTTCTTTAAAATTGCCTTTTCTGACTTCCATTGGTTCTGTAACTGGGGTACTAATCTATTTATTAGAAACGCCCACTACTTGGATCGCTTCTCCCGAGAAGGGTAAGTTCGGAAGTCTGCTGTTCTCACAGTAGAACGGCCAGTGTCCAACAGGAAAGTAACATCATTCCCATCAACCTTTCCCTCAATGTATGGACCTGACTGATCTACCTGCAAGGATGTGCCAAGTAGGAACTCCTCATCCTCCCCTCTCAGGAACCGTCAGAAACTGTCTTCATCAAAATATGAGTCACTCAAACGCAATTAGGGTGTCACTGTGTCCTTTTTACCACTTCCCTCCCAATTTGTGGTATCCACACTGTATGGAGTTTGACTCCCAGGATTTGGCATAGGCGCTTATGTAACCTGTTTTGTATTACCTGTGGATGCTGTTTACTCGATACCCCATTCTGCGTCCGTGAATTCAGATTGTTAGTTTGCACAGTACTATTTAATACAGCCTTACACTCGTTCTTCCAATGCCACAATTTTCCGCACCCATGACAAGGAAATTTCTTTTTAGCCTCATCTCGGTTAAACTTTCCTCTAGGTTTACCCCCACTCCCATCTCCTTGGGTCTGAATATTTTTCATTTGGAGCTATTGTTGCTCTGCTACTTTTGCTTGTGCCAACATTACTTTGTCTTCTAAATTCTTTCGTTTATGGTGTTACCTAGAGCTGTAGGGGGGTGGACTGTCCCGGGTTTCACTCTTTATTATAACGCATGTATGCTACAGCATATGAATATATTGCTTACTGGGGTAGGACCAATTGATGTCGCTGAGTCCCCTTCCATATATCAGATGTTGTTGGGTTCTGATGCGAAAAATTGCTTGTTTATAAAGTTAGGCTGGAGCTACTATAAACGGACAAGATTCAAGATAGTGATAGCTGCTTATAAAGTATGGAAAGCCATTAAGAAAATGTTTGCGATAGAAAAAGTTTCATGGTATTCCCCATTAACAGCTACTGCCTTTTTTCCGAGTGCATTTTGGGACAGGATTGTGTATAATTGGTGGTGTAAAGGTATATGAATGGTCAGGGATCTTTATATGGAAGGGGGTATGAAATCGTTTGATCAGATTGGAGAGCAATATCTTGTCCCCGGGCACATTTTTTTAAATTTCTACAAATTAGAGACTATCTCCTCAAAGCCCGGTGGAATATCCAGACTAACCCCCTTGTAGAAGCTATCAGTAAGGCATCAAGAATCGGGTCACTGTATACTCTTATGTTAGAAACAAAACCTAACGATTTAGAGGAACACAGTCATAAATGGGAGTGTAGGCTCGGCAGCCGTGGTATACATTTGGAGACCTCTATTGAATTAGCTAACCGATTATTTATGTCGGCTAATTTATCTACTCAACATTACAAGACTATATTTTATTTGTACCTTACACCCAAAAAAATTGCTAAATGGGGTGGAGAACAAGAGGGGAAATGTTTTCGCTTTAGTAATCCAGATGCAGATGTGGTACATATTTTGTATACATGTTCACAATTAGATAAATTACTGGAGCATGTAGATACATTTTTAACTGCGATTCTGGGATCCCCTATACATTTATCCCCTATGCAGATCTTGTTGGGTGTAGAGATGGGTGTAAATGCAGATACCGTACCGAAGAATGCTATATATTTAATTTTCATAGCCGCAGCGGTGGTAAGGCTGTGTATAGCTTCTTGTTGGCTACAAAAGGATCCTCCATCCTTTGATGCTTGGAGGGCTAGGTTTCTGGCTAAGTTTAATATTGAGTATAGTTTATATACTCTTAAAGGCAGCCATAAACGGAAATTGGGTTTGCAAATTTGGGGTTCAGTTTTGTCTTATCTGGACATAGATATATAAATGTGACTTTCGGCTTGTTACTTTATTTTTTGTTATCCCTGTGCCCCCTGCTAAATATCCCCTCTACATATTCAATCTTATTATATTCCCTGTAGAGTTTCATGCAATTTGCGATGGTATTTTTAAGTTTACTATATGATTTTGACGTATGTGCCGAATTCCTCTTCTGTTTTATGTCTTTGTGATTACTCATGTATTGTAAATAAAAAAGTCTAAAAAAAAAAAAAATTCTTTTGTTTATTGTCTACTTCATCTCCACAGTATTTTGCATATTTTAATATCTCATCAATGGGTTTGTTCTGCCATCAAATCTTATGATCTTTAATCATTTGCGAGAATTCTGGCTTTAATCCTAATACGAAACGATATATATAAAATGGGTAATGTCTTGCGTATCAATGGTTTTCAATCCCCTATATTGTTTAAATACCTGTAAAAGGCATTCGTAATATGCATGTACAGATTCATCTTTATTCTGAATGGTTCTATCTATTCTAGTCCAATCAGTTTCTTTAAGGGGTACTTTTCCTTTCAAGTATAGTATTACTTTATTATATTTTTTCATCACTTTGTCTGATGGGGCTCCTGTTTTTGGGTCTCTAGGGTACTCAGTTCAGTTCAGTTCAAAGAACTTTATTCGGTTAAAAACAAGTAACCATAAAAGTAACAGACATAAAAACAGATTACAATGATTACAGCTCATAATGTGAGTTCACTGAGGGAGATCATTAGAAAGTTATTCAATAAGAAACAATTTAAACCATTTCAGTTACCATTTGTTTCCGTAATTTAAAAACACTTTTTAAAAAACTTAAAACCACAGTTACAGTTAAAACCGTATCCGTTCTCTGGACTTCTAAAAAAGCTGGGCGGCATCTGGTTAAATTCATTTCTTTTAAAAAAGGGACGATAATTTTTCTACGAGAGGCACTATAAAGTCTGCAGAAGAAAAGGATATGGATATCCGATTGATGTGACATGCCATCACACGAGCAAGTGGGCAATATAAGTATCCATGAGTTCATACTAGGAAAAGACACCAATCTAAAAAATATACAAAATCTAAAACGAGTTAAAAGAAAGCGATCATAGTTTGTCATGGGCAGGGATAGGTATGGCTGTGCAGACTTAGTCTCACATAGAGTAAGGAGGTGGGAATGTACTGAATATTTCAGAGTTTCAGCTCTCCTCCTCTTATCCTCAAGATGGTCCAGGCAGAGGGTTTTCAGTGTACTCCTTGAGATGCTATCCATTGAAGATGGATCCGAATAATAAGAATAGCACCCAATCTCAGTCAGGAAACACTTTACGTATCCCAGCCATTCTGCTCTATCCACATGATCCAGGCTGAGGGTATCCTGTAATAGAGCCCGATTCATAACGCATTCATTTGTGGTCCATACCCTATGCCACAAAGGGATAGGTTGAATTTTAATAATGTCTGTTATGTAGGGTTGAGCAAGTTCAGTGTGACAGTTAAATGTGGCAACACACCGTGGAACTGCAAGGACTTCCCTCATAAATTTGTTTTCCACCACCTGGATTGGATCAACATTTGAGTACCCCCACAAACCTGAGCCATACATAGCCACGGATAAGCATGTTGCTTTATATATAGTTAACATTTCTTTTATCGGCTTCCTGCCCAATTTTCTAACAAAATTCTTTAGGGCCATGATCGTTTTCATAAATAGAAGAGTTCTGGCCTTAATTGCGCTTGTCCAAGAACCTGACTCATGGAATAAAATGCCCAAATAGGAAAAAGTTGGGGTGTTGTCTAATGGAACATTATTTTAAAACATCCGTTTCATCGGTTTACCTGATTTTGGACCACAGTTCATTGTGAAAGTTTTACTACAATTTACTAGTAGGTCTAGATTCAGCATAAAGTTCTCAAAACTTACTACTAGTTTTTGCAAAGCCTGAGGAGTACGTGCCATAAGCACGGCATCATCCGCATACATGAGCGCAGGGATTGCCCTCCTCCCCACCCTGGGCATATCTCTGCACTCCTGCAGCAGGAGATGCTCAAGCCCATTAATGTAGAGGAGGAAAAGAAAAGGTGCTAAAACACAACCTTGACGCACTCCACGGCCCACACTGAATTGTCTGGAGCATTCGCCCCCCCCTACCGTAGCGAACAGAAGCTGTGGCTCCACTATAAAGTTCCCTCAGGAAACAGATGATGGTGTTATCCACTCCCAAACTTTTCATTATTGCCCACAATTTGGTGTGTGACACGCAGTCGAACGCTGATGAAAGGTCCACAAAGGTAAAGTACAAGCGTTCCGACTTTATCCTTATATATTTGTGTTGCAATAACATTAAATTTAGGCCTTGCTCGATAGTGCCAATCCCTTTTTAGAAACCAAATTGCAAGTCACTCATGACGTCATTTTCCTTCGCCCAGCTTTGGAGTCTTGCCAACACTATTCGTCCCAGGATTTTTATTGAAGAATCGAGAAGGGAGATTGGCCTGTAACAGGCACAGCTGTTTCTATCCCCCTTCTTATAAATTGGGACGATGACAGAGGAAAACCAGGAATATTTCAAGCCCCTCGATAAAGCTGCATTAAAAAGTTGTACCAACATTGGGCCCCAGATTTCAGTGTTTACTTTAAATAGGTCCGCAGGGATCCCGTCAGGCCCAGCTGCCTTGCCTCCTTTGGTAGCTCTCAGGGCAAGCAATACCTCATCAAGTGTTACAACCAAATTAGGGCCTGGTTGTAAGTCCAAGCTAATATGAGGACCTCCGCTACGAATATCATCCTGTGCCTTGTAGAGATTGGAAAAATGATCCACCCAATTATCCTCGTTTATTGTGATCTCAATTCGCGCCGTATGGGTTTCGTAAGGGAAAGGGGTTTTAATTACTTTCCAAAATGCGGCGGAATTTTTAGTTTTTGAAGCCTCGCAGAGTGAATCTATTGCCTCCTTATTTAGCACAGTTTTCCTCACTTTGAGGGCCTGGTTATATGCGGACCTGCATGCTCTTATTTCACCGGTGTCCCTGGGGCTTCTGTGTACTGCATGTTTTAAATTTTTCAGCGCCCTGGTGCATGCGTTGTCGAACCAACTCTTGGACCCCTTACCTCTACGTTTTGCCTCCACCCTTAAGCTACTTTTAATGTTTGTAGCTATTATACCAAAGTGCTCAATTATTTGATCATTACTAGAATTATCTCCCAAACAGGTCATAAAGCTAGTAGAGCACGCCTCCCAGAGTTCCTTGAAGAATGTTGCAGGGATTACTTTGCTCCAATTGAGTGTGTACCCATTTTGTCTCCCGAGAACCACATCAACCGCTGCCTCAACAGGAGGCGCGGCCGTAGATGGGTCTGGGAACAAATCTGCTACCTTGAGGCATTGGGGGAGATGGTCACTTATGGGCAATTGGATATTTGTAACCCCCACCACTCTATGATTAAGATTACTGGAGGAGATAATAAAGTCAATGGTTGACACCAAACCTCTACCAACAAAGGTCGGGGCGAAGGGTGTGGGTTTTAGCGCTGTTTCATTAGCAAACCCCAAGTGAAACATGAATAGTAATTCGTTCAACAAGTCCCCCATCAAAGTGTGATCAAAGTGAGTCAGATACATATCTCTCTCTGTCATTAGGCCACATAGGCCCTGGCTCCCTTTGGTACAGAGTGAACAGTTAAAATCCCCCCCCATAAAATTACTAGTTCTCTGTCATTTTTATCTACCTCTAACTGAACTTCCTCCTTGAGCTGCTTCATCGCAACCACAATTTCTTCCCTCGGGACATTATTGTAGAAATTAATAATAATTTATCAGATTTCAAGAGAGAGGGTACCCCACTTTCACCAGGGAACAGGGCACAAAGACAACAAGTCAGAGGGAAATCCCTGCGCTAGTTGACTTAATATATCTATACCGTTGCAATTACACTTAAACATTTAGATAGCAGGCTACTATATTTCGCTGTGCTATGGGGTGAAATTTAGTAATAATTTCCACAGAAAAATAAAATTCGTTAACAGTCTATTTTTAATAAAAAGTTCATACAATGAACAATAAAAAAGCACAATAGTTAAAATTTCAAAAAAATATTCCTTGAAAAGTAAAAATATATAGAATCAATATCTCATATGCACAGTTGAACAATACAGCAATTAAAAATATAGGGCAAAGAAATACGTACATGACACATTTGCAATTCATAAACAGTAAAAATTACAAAACACACTGTAAAGTAATAAACCCCTATTATGACTGTGGCTCCTGGATATTCTTGCCACTATTGATTTCTAGATCCAAAAGCCTAGGATTGCATTAACTATCGTAGACAGCTGTGACAAAAATGCATGTACATCCAGTGTGTACTAGGCTTCACTTGGATTCTTTAATTAAGAAATGCGTCATAATAGGGGTTTATTACTTTACAGTGTGTTTTGTAATATGAGATATTGATTCTATGTATTTTTTCTTTTCAAGGAATATTTCTTTGAAATTTTAACTATTGTGCTTTTTTTATTGTTCATTGTATGAACTTTTTATTAAAAATAGACTGTTAACGTATTTTATTTTTCTGTGGAAATTATTACTAAATTTCACCCCATAGCACAGCGAAATATAGTAGCCTGCTATCTAAATGTTTAAGTGTAATTGCAACGGTATAGATATATTAAGTCAACTAGCGCACTCCAGGGATTTCCCTCTGACTTGAAATTAATAATAATCACCTTCGCTCCTTTAAAATCTCTTAGAATTATGAGCTGAAAGTAATTAGAATATAAATGACAATGAACCTGTTTAATTTTGAGTTGATTTGAAACAAACGTAGTCAAACCACCCTTTGCCCTTTCAAAATGGCCTCCAACTGCTGGGGTAAAGAAGGTTCTATAACCATTTACATGGATTTGGTCCTGAGTCCATGTTTCTTGCAGGGCCACTATATCCTGGCCACTTATTACAGACTCCCAGGCTGGGTTAGTAATTTTTTGCCTCAACCCTGCTACATTCCAAAAGAGCAGTGCACAAAGGTCACTCTTCACCTGTATCGGGCCATTTCCTGTCTTTTCCCTGCTCCCATTGTTATCACCTGCGATAGATTGCATCTGCTCCAGGATATCACTGTCACAAGGTGTCAACCTATCGAGAGTGAGGGTCTTATTTAATATGGGAGATTCTTGAGATGACTCAATGGGGGCCTCAGTGCTATTAGAGAGAACCCCACCCCTAGTCAGAACTTGAAAAACTGGGGGAGAGGGGTTTTTCCCAGCCACAGTTTCTCTAGGAATCTGGGCTTGCTGTCAATCTACCCCATCCAGACCGGAGAAGATCTGGAAGCGGTTTTGGATTGGTAGGTTATACATATGTGGAAGCAATCCTCTATTGTTCCCTGGTCTACCTTGAGTAAGGTTGGGTCCCAAGTATGGTGGGTATTGATTACTGAAAGGGGGATATTGATAGACTTGATGCTGATTTCTGGGATAAAAGTCCTCCGGCCTCTGAGTGTAAAGAGAGGGGCCTTGGCCACTTGCATAGACAGAACTACCCAGCACAGGTGGTACCCCCCCAGGTCCAACCCTATCCCATGGTCTTACATTTCCAAGCCCCCGACGTTGGTAGACTGGCTTCTTAATAAGCTGCCTGTCCCTGCCCCAGTTATTAAAGCTTTTTGGCGGTGCATAGGGATAGAAATAGGATAGAAGATGTGTGGAGATGGAATCGCTGCTTCTAGCATCGAACCAGTCCCCAATATGCCTCACGGCCCTATGATCCTTAAAATTGATGATTATAACATCACCATTTCTATCCTTTGGCCTGGCTCCCACCCAGTTGGCACGCCTTACACTTATAATTTCACCATTTATTGATGCAGGTAACGGTCTGTTATCACGGAGCCAAAAGGCAACCTTGTTCCGTAGTGCTCCATGATCTTCCCATTTACCTGCAGGCAGTTCTGGGACCCCTGCCATTACAATAACATAAGGGGCAGAATCAGGGGTTAAGTCTATGACACGACTAGTTTTTTCGGGAGCGGTGGCCAAAGCATTCCCTTTACTTGACTTAGTCGTTAATAAGTCCTTGCTACCACCTTGATTTTGAATTCCCCCTGGTTTAGGTGTTTGCTTCTTAGTTACTGGAGCCGCCAGTTGAGGTGTGGCCAATTGTGGAGTTGGAGTTAATAACGTAATCGCAGGGCTACCCGATCTTACCCCTTCTTGCACAGATTTCTGTTTTTGCACAAGTGCCGATGTTATAGGTGCTGGTGTTATAGGTGCTAGTATTGGAGGGGGAGCTGTTACTATGGATTTTACAGGTGGGTTGGCTCTTAATGAAGAGTTCGTCTTAGCTTTTTCTAGCCCCTTTACCAGGTCAAATAAGAGGAGGGAATTCTGTTCGACCTTCTTCTCTATTTGATCTAGATGTGTACACATCATGATAGTCTTATCCAGAAGTGGTTGCGTCACACCCCTGATAAGTTCTACAATTTTGGCCATCATGGCCGCCTCACATACTAGGGTTTGGCCAGTTTGTGACTGAGGAGAGTGAACTACCCCTTTCCTTATTTTATGTGCTCGGTTACCCAGTGGCTCGCCCCCCCTTTTATTGCTGTTTGTCGTAATGAGGGGAGATGTAGGAGACTTGGGCGACGGCTCAATAGGGAGTTTTGGGGAGCCCGATAGCCTAACACTATCATTCCCAGTAGGTAAGTCCAATAAGGATAAACTAGCAGGTGTACTAGACAAGAGATGTTTGCTGGGGTCAGCAGAAGGGCTTTCAATGTTATCTGTGACCCCTGAGTGTGATAAATCGATAAGCAACAAAGAATCTCTGGGGCGTTTGGGCGAGATGGCATCCCCTATTTCTCCTAAATTAGATGATCTCGTTTCTGTAAATAGTGGTAAAGTTCCAAACTCACCCCCCCCTCCTTGTGTAATTTTATGGCTGATTTTCCTTTGCTTCCCCCTGCGTCTCACTCGGGCTTTCTTAAATCTTCTAGGGGATTCTTTTGCTGCAGGCTCATATATTTCAGAAGAACCTATGCCTGTCCCTATAGGGGCTTGAACATGGGAATCCTCGTCGTTCTGACCCGCATGGACCATGGCAACTACGGTAGTTACTTTGCCTGCAGGGGCAGAGGGCTCCTTTGACAAAGGTGTATCTGTGACAGTAAATGGAAGCTCCGGTGTAATTGTAGGAGAATGCTCCAACCCCAAGGACGCCCTTCTGTTGCTGTTGATTTGCGCAGCCTTTTTAATTAAATAATTGTCCATAGTTACCAGTTTGGAGGGCATAATGGGGGATAGTTCCAGACTCAAGTGGGGAACAAAAGTAAATTATGAACAGTAGTTTCTTACTCACATGTTTATTTTACTGGTATTTGGCAAGGAACGGTGATGGAAAGGGTATGGCCCCGGCCCGGCTCCTCGGTCCCCGGAGGGCCACAGAGGGCCCGCCCTTTGCCCGGGCTTCGCCCGGGGCGTCCCGCGTAGCGGGTAACAAGGTCACTCTTGTAGGGCGTGTGACGGCGTGGGGGCGTGGCTAGGGGTGGGCGTCGGCCAGATGACGCGGCCCTCGCTGGGACTCCTGGTTCCTGGAGTCCCTGCTCTGCTCCTCCCTCAGGCCACGGGTGATTTCCTCCCAAAGAGCCCCGCACCCTTTGGCGCACGCCAGGAAGTGGCACCCGCGAAGCGGGTGCGGCGAGGTGCGGCGCTGGTGTGGCTGAAAGGGCTCTGAAGATCAGGATACAGACTCGGCGGCCCTGCTTCAACACAGCATACAGGTCAGGGTGCTTCTCCTTCAATTAGCGCGTCCCACTTGCAGATGGTCGAGGCTGCGCTTTACAGATTTTTTGGCGTGGGGGGCGTGGCTAGGGGTGGGCGTCGGCCAGATGACGCGGCCCTCGCTGGGACTCCTGGTTCCTGGAGTCCCTGCTCTGCTCCTCCCTCAGGCCGCGGGTGATTTCCTCCCAAAGAGCCCTGCACCCTCTGGCGCACGCCAGGAAGCGGCACCCGCGAAGCGGGTGCGGCGAGGTTCGGCGCTGGTGTGGCTGAAAGGGCTCTGAAGATCAGGATACAGACTCGGCGGCCCTGCTTCAACACAGCATACAGGTCAGGGTGCTTCTCCTTCAATTAGCGCGTCTAGGGTACTCATCATTAGGCCAATCAACTACTATTTTGCACCCTGTCCATAAATCTACAGGAACAACAATGTCAAATAATCCATCCAAATCTTTTAGCAATACTTTTGAAACCTTTACAAATGTTTCGACTTGCCTGTACCACTCTATGGGTTTCTCTCTAAGTTTCGGGAAATCATTCGTAAACGATAAAATATCCTGGGACCATGGGACATGCACATAACCTCCTCATGGCACTTCTCTCATTGGGCACAACTTTTCTACCTTTTCTGGTTCTTTCAATACATATTCAGATACAATGTTTTTCGCTTGGGCTTCATCCTTTTTCTTTATCCATCTAGCTTTCCATCTGTCTAAATGACCCCACTTTTGCAATAGTGATAGCAATTCTTTGATCTATAATTTACGTCCTGACACATTCATGTTTTTTAAATCTTTGTCAGAAAATTCAGCTCGATATGGTTTCTGTAACACTTTTGATTTACCAATATCAATTCCCATTTCATTTGCCAAACTCGATAATTTCTCATGAAATGTTTTTATATTTCGGGTGATGCATCGACATATAAACAACAATTCATCTTCATTTAATGCATTTATTCTGTCTAAACCCACATTTCCCGCAAGTAAGTCTTCCAATTCGACTCTTAATTTAAAAATATCAAATGTTTTTGGCTGTGATTTTGGTTTTTCTATTTCTCTGGATCATCTCTCAATTTCTTCCGGGGTAACTACGGTAGTACTTCTTGTACCTGAGGATGTTTCCATTTTAATCTCTCTAGAACTTACAGGAGTAGTTTTCCTAGCTGAGCTACTTACCGGTTCTCTTACAGGTAAATCCATCAGAGAAATTTCTGACTCACATTCACTTGCTTGATCATCCACTATTAATGTTTCTTTTCTTGGCTGCTCTATAGGTGTAGTTAGAACGGGAGGTCTAGGACTAGTCTGTTTAATTACGTATTAAGGGAACCACAGTACCTATGGTCACCGGAATCGTTAGATCTTCGGGACTTGTATTTAACTGTGTAGATTTCTGAATTAATTCACTTCTCTGCTTATTTATTGTTTCTCGTTCTTTTTCCTGTAACACTTTTTCTAATGATGTCTCATGTATTACTTGTGGAACTAAAGGTGGTTTCAAGAATGGTGCACTAGGTTTAACTTGATTTGGCTCCTCATTATAAGGTGGCAAATTTTTCATTAACAAATCCTCTAAGTAATCATCTTCTGGATCAATACTTGTCATTAGATTTTTAGTTTTCTCTGTACTTTTACTCCCAGTTTGTTCCTCTAAAGCTCGGACAGGATATAATCCTTCCACTAGCATGGACTGCCTCCACTGTTTCATTTGCTAATCTCTTGTCTCTTTGGGAAATCTGGGATAAAATTTACTCCAATTCCTATCACTTCTGGGTCTATATCGTTCAAAAGCCTCAGTTTCCCATTCCTCTAATGCTTCGTACTGGGTTAATCTAGGTCTAGGATCTAATTCATTCATGCGTGTTCTTAAATTGTACAAAACTCTTCCATTGAAGGTACCATTTTCTGGAAATGCTAAAACACCATGATCTTTTGGGTACTCCATCAAAATCTCTAACCGTACACAAGTGTAATAGCCCCTTTCAACCATCATGTATGATGCGGGCGTATTCGGTGGTGGAATAATAATCCCTTCTCTGGTTTTAATCGGTTTATCCTTTTAAAGATTTTTTTTAACTTTCCTAATGAACGACATTTTTCTTTTATCTCCATACATGATAGAAGGTCTTCCTCTAATGTATTGTTCTTGCACAAAACCCAAATACCTCCTATCGGGTCTATTTCCTATTATTGCTGTATCTAAATTCCACATGTAATTTTATGCCGCTTTTAATTTTGCAAAGACACTCGTTTATTTACTAAAAGACTTCCAATACCAGTACGTTTCTTACATTTCAATGAGCAATCAGCAATTAGAATTCAAATAAATCCAACCAATAGTTGCACGGTTTTTCCCGTGAGACAAGTTCTCACGCTCCTGTATTCACACCTCCTTTACAATTATTACCTCAGCTACACACCCGCTGTCTCAGCCAAAACCAGCGCGGTTCTTAGTGACGTCAGCGCAGCTCCGCAACTGACTCCCTCCTTTGCAAGGTAATACAAGAGCTTACTTCTATTCACTTTAAATGCTTATTTCATTAATTTAACAACGTAAAAACATTCGCCACTGTGCCTGAGTGACTAATTCAAAGGAAATATAATTGCACTCACTGCGAGTAACTTTCTTCCGTTTACTCTTCATATACAAGTAGATCCCTTCCATCTACCTTTCACGCGAGCATCGGTGAACCTGTTACTCCCTCGGGCTTACCCTTTCTAGGTGATATAAGGCCAAATTTTCACCAGCGAACCCCTTTGCTGTCAATCCAGCTCAGAAGAACCATTTACTTCTTCAGTATGACCCTTTCTAGGTGATATTGCACCAAAGTTTCACTAGCAAATTCTTTGCTATCAATTATTCACACATTTATACAGAAAATCCCTAAAATAGTGCTTCCGGTTTTACATAACCATGCACTTACTTCTACAGGCGAGTGACCTCACTACAGTGTGGCTTCCATTCACCACGCGCTATTCTGCCCCCGGGGATTCCAAAACAAACATATAACAGGTACAAACAAGTTTGGTTATTACATAAAAATCAATATAATTTCAAATACACAAATGCAATTCAATAAACCAACTAACTACAACTAACTACCTATCTTTAACTAAACCCTAACCACTCATCTGCTTCCAAATTAACTGATAGAGCGCAGGCTCAACAGCTTGTTTTACCATACTCACCTGGGCCCATTAAATATATACACAATGAACAGGCAAACCTACATTCAATCAAGTTTTGTTTAACCATTTAGGACCTATACCATTTGACTTACCAATCCTAGTCACCGGTACCTAGAATCCTAAGGGATCATAGGCAATAAAAAATATTTGCACTCATTGAGTAACCACAGACTCTGGAAAAGTTTTAACTCTTTATCTATGTAAAATTTTAAATGTCAATGTCTTAAACTACATTAATCGGAAAACAATGATCAATCAACAAGAATTAAGATTAAGCA
Source organism: Lissotriton vulgaris (assembly GCF_964263255.1). Taxonomy (NCBI): domain Eukaryota; kingdom Metazoa; phylum Chordata; class Amphibia; order Caudata; family Salamandridae; genus Lissotriton; species Lissotriton vulgaris. The sequence continues at coordinate 340,336,734 of NC_141685.1, read as the reverse complement.
GAAAAATAATTTTTGTTTAAGCATTTGAAACATAGGAAGGGTTGAAAAAGGGAGAACAATACCAAGAGGAACCCACATTCAATTATAGTTACCTAAAATGGTGTGAAGACCAACCCTGGCCACTGGCTGGGTCAAAGGATAGAACCCCAAAGTGCAGGTGCCAGCAGGTAAAAACAGGTGCAGACCAGAATCAGGACAGGTGCGGACCAAATTGAATCAGAATAGGACCACCACGGGATAAGACCGGCACCCACAGCTAAAGTTCAAATGCCAGCGTTATAAACCCTCTCTGCAGCTAACAGCCAGAACCCCGATTGGGTTATTGAACTCCTTCCCAGAACCCCGATTGGGTTATCGCCAGTACTTCTGCTCCCGATCACCTATTGAGTGCGTTGAGTAAGTGACAGGTCATCTATTTGGACAAATCGGACAATCTAATTAGCTAAGCCTACCCTAGTTATACCATTTTCCAGGACAGTGTACCACCCCCCCAAATGTTGCAAATATGTGAATCCCACAATTTTATCGGTCAAAAGACGAGGAGAGGTCATCACACCGGATTGATACGAGGTAACTTGCATGTCATATTTAAATTACGTTCGCTCCCATAACTTTATTTTCCCATGCAGTTTTATTCCACCCAGCAGTGAATGTATCAATATATCAAAAATGTTTAACAATTTGTTCAATCCAGCTTTCTCTGGCAGAGCTGAGAGTTCAGCTTCCCATAGTTTTCACAGTTCATGCTCGGTTCTGACACTGGTTCATTGCCATAGCTTCGATAACTTGAGTTTTTCTTTACGCAGGTGTAGTTTCTCCAAAGATGGAGTTCAGAAACACATTTAAGTCCCAAAAGCGATACATGCAAAAATAGAAAAGAAACACTTTTAGAACACGGGAATAAATTAATGCACTGTATACCACTTATCTCTATTCTATTCCCATTATTTTATTTTAACTATTGCGTTAAGGTTTTAGGCAGAACGAACAGCTTAGCAAAGCGGCGATGCAAGCTTCTTGCACGTTAGTACACAGAACAGCCATTTTAGTTCTAGTGCGCAGAAGCAAAAGTTTCCCACCAAGCGAAGTACTACGTCATGTCACATGATTGTGACAGACGCATGCGCCGTAGAAAATCCAGCGTAGCAGCAGCCATTTTAATTATAGTTAGTAAAAGCACTTTGAAAACTTCCTCTAGATACTAGAACTGTTATGAAATGCAATATTAATATAACGAAACATGTTAGTTAGTACATTAATATTATTTTCGAGAGTTACGCTTTATGTGCGTAACCTTGCTCCATTACCCACCCCCAGGTGCATTGAGACGCTAACGGTTGATTAGCAGCGCTTTATAAGAACACTGATTGATTGAGTCCCCGGGGCTATCGCGCTACACTTCTCTCCCCCACTTCCCATTATCAGGAAGTTAGTCTTTTGGGGTCACGCGCTGTGTGCCTCTCACTGTCCTGAGGTCGTCAGACCCTTGGGCTCAGGCGCTACCCTCTTCTCGCCCACACCATGTCGTGGGCAGTTAGTCTTTGGGGTTCACATGCGCTTCTCCCCATCCAGAGTACACCCATGCTCGTCTCCCTCTAGCCTCCATCATGGAATCTTGTGGGGGGTGTTCCGGTCCCCAATACTCACGGAGTACCCTCTCCTACCAAACCCCATGGCCTGCAGGGGGCAGGGTGGGAGCACCTTTGAAAAGCGGGATTTGGGACCCAGTCAGGAATGGCCTCTGCTCAGTGGTTTAACACAAAGTAATGCCCCCCCCCCATAAATGTAAAGATGGGCACCTTAGTCTTCCATATCTCACAGATATTCATTGGCCCTGGGCTCAATGCCCCCTTCCCCAAATGGCAAAGATGCCCTAAATAGCCAGGGGATTTGAGCTGAAGGGGCTTGTCCTTCACTTCTGCCTTTGCTCAGGCCAGACACAAAAGAAAAGCAGTGCAGGATGCACCAAGATGGAGAAGGAGGAATCCTCACACAGGCACTCATTAATGGTGATTTGGCATAGGGCAGCGCAGTGAGTCAGCTTGCTGCGCTGCCCTACACCAAAGTGGAAGTGAGGTAATGCACCATATTTATGCAATATGGTACATTCCTCTCCTTTCCCCCTGCACTAGTGCCGTTATGGCATCCTAGCCCCAAAGCAGGCACCCGTGCCCAATGGTGCAAGGTTGCCTGTGTTGCAGGCAGGATTCTTTTTGTGAAGGAAGGGGCACCTTCCAGCACAAAATATTCCTAAGATGCGTTTTCTTCTTTCTATGAGTGTGGCAATATGTGTGCTGCATAATTCAGCACATATAGAAAGATGAAAAAACAAGGAGAAATAACTTTATTTCTCCTAGTCACGCCTCACCTCAGGAGGTGTCATGACCTGGGCATAAGGGCACTAGGACCCTGTACCCGACTGGTGGGGCGGGTGCAAGGAACCGGACACCACTTCCGGTGAAGGGGTGGGGGACGGACAGAATCCAGGAACAGGGCAAGAGGCTGGATGCATGGCTGGCATAGCGCACAAAGAATAAAGAGCATTTGAATACTTTATCAAACTCCTGTCGTACCTGAAGCATCCCCATATGACAACTGGTGACGAGGTTGTGTGGAGAAGGATCGCACGTGTGTCCAGTACTCCAGGAGTAAAGAACCACTGAGCCAGGAGCCCACCCCGGTTCAAGTGAAGGAGCGGAGTCACGGAGCAGGAGCCCACCCCGGCCGCAACAGGAACAGTGTGGGAGAAAAGAAGGAACCATCCGACCGTGTTAGAAAGCCGGTTAAGAAGCCCCGACCTCCCGAGAAGCAAGCACGCGTGTGAGAGAATCAAAAGAAATCTCGCACGAGATGTCGCGAGAAAGACTGCGGCCATCTTGATGTCAGGCAAAAGCGGCCAATAAGCATCGTGGAAGGCCCAGCGCCATCTTTAAATCAGACGGGGCTGAAAAGGTCCAGCGATCTTGCGAGACTTGGGTGTCCATCTTGGAACCAGGTAAAACCAGCCAATCAGGAGCGTGAGAGGCCCGGCGGCAATTTTAAGGTCAGGAAATAAAGGAAAAAAGAAGAAAAAGTGCAAAAAAGAGAAAATAAAGTCAAAGAAGAAGAAAAAGCTGCGCAGAAGAAAAACAAAGCGACAATAAGAAAGAAAAAAAGAATAAAACAGTTTAAAGTCAGGAAACACAGAAAAAACAAGAAAAAGTGGGGAAACCGCTAAAATAAAGTCAAAGAGGAAGAAAAAGCTCCGCAAAAGAATGAGACAAAGAGGCAATAAGGAAGAAAGTGTAAAGAAAAGAAAAGAAAAACACAGGAAAAACAAGAAAAAGTGCGGAAACAGAAAATAAAGTCAAAAGAAGAAGAAAAAGCTGCGCAAAAGATAAAAAGATAAACGAAAGTTACAAATAAGAGAGGAACAGAAACTAGCATGGAGGTATCAAAGAAAGAAGGGCCACAGGCCTACAATGAGTTAAGAGGCGAGTGACAAACCCAGCACGCAAGCAACGTTCCATAGACCTCTTCCATTCAACCTATCAGAACCACAGATAGGCATCAGATGGGAGCGATGGATTTGCAAGTTCGAAAGATACATACGCCCCATGGATGTAGTGGATGCTAAGCAGTTGGATCTATTTTTAAACCTTGTTGGGGATGAAGTAGACAACCTACTAGTGACATTCCCTGATGATCAAACAGCAACATATAAAGGGCTAATCAAGTGCCTCTCAGACAGATTTGACCCACAAAGAAACATTGACTTTGAGAGATGCACTCTGTATTTCAGCACACAGAGGAGTCCCTTGACGATTTTGTGACAAGACTGCGCAAATTGGTCACACACTGCGAATTTGACAACGAACAAGCAATTCGCCTGCGCATAATTGAGGGATGTCGGTCAGTGGAATTCCGCACACGAATTCTGAAAGAACCGACCTCGCTGGAGAAATTTCTAATGAGGGCCAGGGCAGAAGCGAGGGCAATGGCGCAAGCAAAACAGATCAAGCTGGGTAAGAAGGGGTGCATAGCACAAGCGAACCGCATGGTCCGAAGCATCTGCATGAACAACTGGAAGAAAGAAAACAATGAGCAACAGGAGCAATCATTTTGCAAGCACGTGTCTGGGCACACAATTCAGATGTGAGAGAGGATGACCTGGAAGACCCTGGATGACGACAAACAGATATGCCAGGCACATGGAAATGGCAAACCGCAGCTCGTCCTCTGAATGTGATGGAGAAGCAGTGTAGAACGGCTATTCCTGATGTCCGACGTCGCTCCTGCAGAAGAAGCAAAAGGGCGAGAGAGCATCCACCTAATAGAGAAACATTAAGTAAAAGAAACAGCGACCGTGAACATAGATGTGGGACAACACAACACACATTTCGTGCTAGACAGCGGCGCCACATGCAACATCATGTGTGTATCAGAATATGAAAAGTTTAAAGCAAAGCCGGCACTAGTGCCATCCATGGTTGACGTATTTACTTGGGGATAAAAAAAAACAGTGATTAATATGGGTAAATTTACAAAGACACTGATATACAAAGACCGATCAAGCAAGGAAGACATCCATGTACTGAAGGGTGACATTCCAGCACCATGTCTACTGAGTATCGTCACAGCGCAGGTTATGAGCCTACTCGCAATGACATACCACATGTCAGAGAAGAAGAACATCCTGCTAGACTATCCAGGAATCCTACATGGACTAGGGAAACTAAAAGAACAGCAAATAACACTGCACATCAATGAAGCAGTAAAACCAGTAGCTCAACATCACAGACGAGTGCTGATACACCTGCACCCGCAAGTAGAGGAGGAAATACAAATGTTGCTAAGTCAGGATATTATAGAGCCGGCAGACAGGCCAACACCATGGGTGTCACTAATAGTGTCAGTCCCAAAGTAGAACACATCCAAGATTCCGATCTGTGTCGATATGAGTATACCAAACACAGCAATCGAACGGGAAAGACGTACTGGACCACACCTAAATTACATGATCAGCTGACTAACTGGCACATGCCGATTCTCAAAGCTGGACCTGTGCAAAGGGTATCATCAGCTAGAGCTTGACCCACAATCAAGGTACATTACGACATTCTCCACGCACATGGATCTATTTCGCTACAATCAACTGAGTTTTGGCATCTCATAGGAGGCAGAAATATTTAAAGAAACAATACGGCAAGTCATATGGCCGGTAAAAAACAGCCTCAACTACAGTGATGACATTCTGGTATTTGGTCGAACAGATGACGAGCATGACAAAGCATTGTGGGACTTATGTTCCCAGCTGGAACAAGCAGGTCTAACGCTGAATGTGAAGTGTGAAATAGGGAGAAACTAACTGGTATTTTTTGGACACATCTTCTCTAAAAAGGGATGTGACCAGATCGCATCAAAGTGGAGATGCTGGAAAAAGCGAAGCCTTGTGGCGACGTTGCAGAAGTGAGGTCATTCCTTGGGCTTGCCAGCTACTGCGCGAGATACATAAAATACTTTGCCACGGTAAGCACACCAATGAGAAACTGACAAAGCAAGGCCTGACCTTGATGGACAGAAGAATCCAAAAAGGCGTTTGAGGCAATCAGACATGCGGTGATAGCGGTGGGCTATCTTGCATACTTTGATCCACTGCTGTGCACAGAACTGACAGTGGACACCAGCTGCGGTGGGGCTAGGAGCGATCCTGGCACAACATATGCCAGGCAAAGAGTCTCCAAAAAATATTGTGGCATACGGAAGCAAAAGCCTGTCTGACATTGAGAGGGCTTATTCACAGCCGGAAAAGAAAGCCTTGCAGTAGTAAGGGCATGGGAGCACTATCACATGTTCATATACTGGAAACCATTCACTATCGTAATGGATCAATAGGCCGTAGTAACGATCTATGGAAATCCAAATGTGAAAATGCCACCTAGAATCGAGAGATGGGGCATAAGTCTGATGGACTACAACTTAAAGATCGTGCACAAACCAGGGAAAGAACACAACTCGGCGGACTACATGTCGCGGCACCCTTTGCCATAGACACCTGAGGCCACATCAATAGCGGAGGAATACCTGAAATTTGTACTGAAACAAAACACCCCGGCATCGATAACAATAGCAGAGCTGGAACTACAAACAGATAGGGATGCCACAATGCAAGCCCTAAAAATGGTAACAAGGCAACAAAGATGGACACATGTCAACAACAACAGCATCATGGAAAATGAAGTGATCGAAGAGGAAATGCTGGCGTTCAAAAAGATTCATGAAGAGCTATCAGAGACCAAAAATGGAATAATAATGAGAGGGACAAGAATAGTGATGCCAAGAGCTATGCTGTAAACTTGGCGCACGATTCACACAGAGGCATGGTGGCAACAAAGAAACTGCTGGACAACATGGTGTAGGCCACCGTCATGAACAACAGGTCGTTACCATATCACACGAAACAGCTCACACTTCAAGGAACTAAAGATCATGGATGAAGATGGAAGAGATGTTGCAACAGGAGAAACAAGACATGTCGTAAGACACATCTCTCTCTGTTTTTCATCTCTCTGTTTCATATCTCTCACTCCTCTCTCTACAACTATTTGGTAATCACCATCTCTCTGTCATTTCTGCATCAAAGGGGGAGATTTCGTTACCTGGGCACAAGGGCTCTAGGACGAGGAATCTGCACCACTTCCGGTCAAGGGGTGGGAGATGACAGAATCCAGGAACAGTGCAAGAGGCTGGATGCATGGCTGGCGCAGCGCACAAAGAATAAAGAGCATTTGAATACTTTATCAGTCTCCTGTCATACCTGAAGCGTAAGGCTACGACAGGAGGCATAAGGTTTTGGGGGTTCCCCAGGTTCACATGCTCTCATAAATCTGGAGAAGTGTCAAAATCCATGGGTGTTGCACATGAAAACCCACCACCTTGTCCATTAAATTCCTCACGAGCGCAGAGGAAGGCAATGCAGCGATTTGCGCAGCCTTGCCTTACTCCATATCTATGAGGCCATTTAAAGTAAAGCATAGTGGTTTTGCATGGATTTATAGGTAGTTTGTGATTTGTGCTGCCAGAGCATCACAAAAAGTGAGTCCCCGGCGGCACAAGGGGCTACTAAATATGACTCACAGTCACTCAAGCATGTGGCAGGATGCATCAAGCTGGAAATGGACTTCACACACAGTACTCAAGCATGTGGCAGGACGCACCTGGCAAGAGACTGCGGGCTCTCCACACAGTACTCAAGCATGCAATCACGTGTTTTAAGCAGCATCAAAGCTACGTGTTGTGTGCCTCACTCCCTCACTACTACATTTGGCTGCCAGTGCAGCTGCGTTCACCCGTCTTAACTTCTCCTCCTGTTCCAGCTTTGAATGGATGTAGCTGCAGTGAATGAGGCCTGGAGCCCAGAAATGGCAGGTGCTTTTAGCATTAAAAGGGGTGGGGCTTTGGATTAAAAGAATGCACAGGGCCTTGCTTTTTTTTATCCTACTACAACCATTGTTAACGATGATAATAATAATAATAATAATAATAATAATAATAGCAATAATAATAATAACAAAACAATACTATTAAATAATAATAAAATATAAACATCAATAGTATTAATAATAGTATTAATAATAACAATATTAATAATCATACTACTGATAACAGCAATATTAACCCTTTGGCTGCTGCCGTCCGCCAACGGTCGTCGCGAGCACTACATCGGTAGTGCTGCGCACTTCCGTTGGGTGACGCAGCCCCACCCGTTTTTCGAACGTTCAGCACTGGCGCAGAACGTTCGAAGCAGCCAACGGGTTAATAGTAATACTAACAACAACAACAATAATAATAACAGCATTTGCAGGGACTTTGTCCTATTGTACCCTACCCTGCAGTGTTTGTATACTTGCAAAATGCATAATGACCTTATTGTGGAACAAAACCAATTAAACTATGTTAAAAAACAAAAACAGTACTTCTACTTCGAATAATAACAATAATAATAAGATTTATTATTGTAATCGATTTGAGCTTGTTCACGTTTTGATGTTGCCCTTACTTCGAGTATCCGCTGCTGGGCAGTTCTTAACCTGTTCCATGTGTCGGACGCCCCCCGGCCGGCCGACGTCACAGTGAGCGTGTGCAGAGGATGGCAGGGGGACATATAAACCCCACCCACTTATTAATTCATCCGCACCGAGGCGGAATTCGCGCTGCGGTTTAAGTTAGATCACTAGAGCAGTCCAACATTTCATTCTTTTTCTGTAAATGATGTAAGTACTGTTGATTTGGATAGGAGCAGCACTTGTTGTTTACAGTGACAAGAAAGCACCAGAGTATAGGTCATAGGTTTCAAGCCTGGCATGATGAGCTCAGCCCTTCATCCTACTGACATCAGTAAAATAAGTACCATTAAATTAGGAATTCATAACAACTGTTCTTTAAATACTCAGTGGCACATTTGTGGATGATTGTTGTGTTTCAATGCTATTTTTTTAATTAGTGTGAACAACAATCCATAATTGACAGATCAAAACCTAGCCATGGGAAAAGGGCGTTCACTTAATGAGTGAAACACATCCCCGTCTTAAGAAAAGAAAATTCTTTTCTTGAGCCTTCCCTCACTAAAGGGTTGCCCCTGTGTGAAAGGATTCATCATTGGGGCCATCCCAAACATCTAGTGTCGGAGGCGTGTTGCGACTTGTGGATTTACGTCGGTACACTTTTTTGTTGAAATATGTGAAGTGCAGTGTAGGGTGAGTGGTGCAGGTGACGTTATAAGTTACCTAGCTAGTGATCTCATACTTTATTCTTACTCTTAGTTGGTAAGGATTAAAAAGGGGGGGGGGTTAATAATAGGGAAAAAGTAACTGGTATGTGTTTCAGTCCCTAATATTACGTCGACATGTTTCGATGTATCCCCTAAACCTCTTCTTCAGGACCACCTGGGGACCAGCCCAATGTGTACCACTCAGTGACAAACCTATAATATAGAATACTGTAATACAATCATAAAGATGCACACCTAATATGTGGACATCAATTGAGATACATACGGTTTAATTAGACTCATAGTATTTATCTATAGGCAATAACGAGCCTCATGATCAGTCAGGGTGGAGGGGCCTGTAGTAACCCTGACTCAGCAACCCTTCGTCGTTATGACATGCTCGTTCCCCTGGGAATTATATAACAAAATAGAGTATTGTTGAGAACATTGTGTATACCATAATGTGAATATATATGTAGTATATTATATATAGTATATTGTAAAGGTCCACTCTGACAGTGCTCATAATCAAATGTATTTACCTAACATCATGGGGCCGATTCACAGAATGAACTTAAGACAAAATCTTAAACTTACTACCAATTTGGTATTCACAGAATGAAGTTAAGACAAAATCCTAAACTTACTACTAATTTGGTATTCACAGAATGAACTTTCTACTCTTGGTATTCACAGAATGAACTTACTACTTTTGGTATTCACAGAATGAACTTACTAGTTTTGGTATTCACAGAATGGATTTACGACTACTAACTTTATGTCCGCACTCAGGCCGGAATCTCTGCACCCGGAGCGGGAATTCCACTTACGTGCCAGGATCTCTGCTTTTAGGCTGGAATTTACGCTTCCGGGACGGAATTTATGATTCCAAGTGCCTACGTTCCAAGTGCCTACCATCCCCCACCACGCTCCAGCTGAAGTCAATTAACACTAACTGCAAGACCAGCACTATCAAACATAAAAAAGCAGCACACATTGAAGGAACAGGTTTGGCCACAGAGAGTTTGTGTTTACAATCGCTCTACATCGCCAGAGGAAAATGGAACATATGAGGAGGAAGAAGAACTTTACCAATGAGGAGACCACCATGCTTGTGAAGTACATAGTGAGGCACCACAAACGTCTATATGGGCTCCCACCTTACTGCACCAGTGGCACACAGAAGACAGCTCTATGGCAGCAATTAGCCACTGCTGTCACATCTTTGGGGAGGAGAGGCGCACAGTCCAGGATATCATGAAGAAGTGGCAGGATGAAAAACAGAGGGTGAAGGAGAAGTACTCCAGGATCAAATTGAACAGGATCCTCCCTGCCCCACACTCTGGTCTCCGCCTCTGTCTCACCCCACTAGAGGAGGATATCCTCACCACAATCCACCCCCACATGCTCCATGGGCTGCCTGTGAGTGATGTCCGCAACGTGGTACCAGGTAAATGGGATGTCAAGAAAAAGTGTATGTAAAGATTGTCTGTGTTGCACTGGCATTGTGAGTTAGGAAGTTGTACAAAGTGTATATAAAAATATAGTCATTCAGAGACTCATGTCTTACCCTCTGTATGTTGCACAGAAAATCCCTCCCACACTATTGAAAACATGGGCACAGTACTACTGCCGTATATACCTAACCCTGCTAAGTAGCAGTTGACAAAATGCCCTTTCCACTCATCCAGATGTGTCTGAGCCAGTCAAAAATGTAAGGGGTTGAAGAGCATATGAAAATCAACTGACAAATTAATTGGGACAATACAAGGGGCAGATTTACAAGGACTGGCGCATCCCTGCATATTAGCAGGGATGCACCAGCACCAATGCAAATCGCAGTTCTACCCTTGCACCACCAAGGATGCATCGCATTACCAATGCTGCGCACCGTGGCACAAGCTTAGACAAATGTTTGTCTCTTCTGATGGCGTAAGGGCGATGATTTGCTGGAATCATGTTGCAAGTGCAATGCAACTCCAACAATGTACATGGACCGCCCATACCTAACGTGCTGCACCACTCCTTACGTCTGCTTCAAGCATGCCTAATGTTTTGTCGCAGCAGCCTATGAAGAGTGACTCCGTGGAATCTTGTAGATTTCACTGAATCACTTTCACAAGGCATTTCTCAAAGGAATGCCCACCCTGCTTACATTAAACCTGACGCAGGCTTAATGTTGCGCAAGAGTACACAACGTGACGCATCTCCCTAGATGCGTCATGTTGTAACTCAGTCGCAACGTGGCACATGGTTTCCACCACCGTTGTGTCACAGAAGTCTAGCAAAGGGGCCTGTAAATCTGCCACAAATTATCCACAAAGTAACTCACCCTGTGCATCCACTGTCCAACTCAGAATGTTTACACTATACATGAAATCGCCCAGTCCACCCAGCTGGTCATGTACTTCTCAGATTGGATGAATTGTTTGTTGGCCATCACCAAAACACAATAGTGGACCTTATTCCAGGATTCGGAGTCATGTCATTCTGATATGTGTGACTTCTAGGTAGTGGGCCCATTATAAGTTATATGTGGGATCATTCATGATATTAAGTAACACACACTTCTGCAACGGGGGTGCCCACAACTGCGCTTATAATTTTTGCCTGAAATTGAGTGTGTCACATGTGCCAGCAGAAATGTAAAGTTGCAAACATACTTATCATTGTAGGTACAATGAAGTCCTCCCAGAATCAGAGACACACATTGACTTCTGCTATAAGGTTGGCTGTGACATCTGGTTCGGGACCACACACTCGGCCGGTGCCTGGCCATGGTGAGTAAACCCAATAATAATGTACCTGAATGCACATTGAATGTGCCTTTGATCTCAACTGTATGTTGTATGTCTTGTACAACACTGTTGTCCTGCATCACAATATGCTCGCATATGGCATTTATTCACATACCAGATCGAACTTTGGTGGCTAATGAAAGGGTGACACAAAATGTTTGCCAAGTGAGTGCAGAATGGGCATAAAATAGTACGTGTCATATGAAGTGTCCAAAACACAACTAGCTTGCAATTCAATTATATGAAAATGTAGTTTGTTTGCTGGGCTTGTGTATGCTTGTAATCCACTGTCCAATTCACGCCGATACTTAGTGTAGGTATATTGTGTGTCACACAGGGAAATGTAGCCTTGTTGTTAGTCTAGCCGAATCATGGGTCTTATAGAGAGTGGGAGGAAATAAACCCAAGCTATCGTGTATTTAAGACGACAGAAATCTCCATTACTGTGTCCCTATTACCAAATGGTTTCACAACCTCTTTGTGGTTCCTAGGGACGCGTATCCTACACCAGAGGCCCGTCCCTCCTAATCAGGGTTTCTTTGCTACATTATTCTGTCAACAGCTATAACATATTTTGTCGTCTTAAATACACGATAGCTACATTTCCCGGCATACTCCGTCGCGGGAGAGTGACGCCATTTTACGCCACACGATATACCCATACTAAGTATTGGCGTGAATTGGACAGTGGATTACAAGCATACACAAGCCCAGCAAACAAACTACATTTCCCGGCATACTCCGTCACGGGAGAGTGACGTAATTATACGCCAGGAGTACCAACAAACAAATAACGGCAACACACCTTGCCTTGGCACCTCCCCGAACAGCACAGACGGCTGCCGAGGGTACCGACGGGCAGGTAAGCCTATACTGCCCTGCTAAAATGAGTATAGGCCTGAGTGTACAGAGCGATTGAATCACGCACTGGGCGCCAACGCTCGAACCACCCGGACCCGAGCACTTAGAACGTGTACGATGTGACTATGACGGGCGTGTAATCCCATCCTATCCCGCTAATTTTAATAAATGCATAGGTGTACCCAGGAATTGTAGCGCGTACCAGTAGCTCTCACCCATATTTCAATAGAGCACGAACGATAAGAATAGATAAGAATAGTCTCCAGTCCAGGTTGAAATGAATTAGAAATACGGAGACATAGAACATACAGGGCTGTCTTTTGCTATGTATGAACCAGAATACGAGTGGATTTGACTGTGGCAGTATGAACAATAGCTACACACGTAGGCTTTGACCTCTTAACCTACATTAGAGCTGGAATAGGAGTATGTTCACTCAAATCATGTGATTAAACATGAGCAAGCGAACATCACCTAAGAGAGATTTGGAGATATATGATGAAGAGGGATATTATATACACACGGTACAAATATGGACAATGATATCTCATTAAGACAAAATGAAGCGCTTTCATGCCTGGCACTCGCGTTGTTTTTATTGACTTTACATCTCACTTTTTCTACATCATAGAGCGGTGCACTATCTTCCTGAGCTGTAGCCAGGCGAGAAGTGGCCCGTTCCTCTTACCCTATAGGTGAGCGAGAGGACTCAATTGATCCAGTGACTGCCAACTGGTCATATAGGATTGCCATATCATAAGTTGACGATATGAGATGACTTACACTAACCATGGTAATGTCGTTTTTATCTTTGTATGTGTCTTTTATCTATGTTGTTTGTGTCTTGATGACGTCTTTCCTGGACATCCCCTGTACAATTAGGAGGACCACCAGGTTTGAACAGGTGATATCTGTATCAGAAATCCTTTTTTATCGCACCCTTGAGCAGTAGCAAATGGTATAGGTCCTGAAGAAGCGGGAGATACTTAGTGATCTTTAAACTACCGCAGAAACATGTCGACCATCACAACGAGCCAGTGACTATTAGGGTTAATCACTGGCAATCTTGCACTGAATTGTTTTTTAGTCTTGGAAATGAACGGCACCAGAATAAAGTCTCTCAGCGTTCATTATCCAATTTTATTATAGAGCACTATCTTCCTTTTTGGTTTTCACAACTTATTTCTGCACTGCTCCTCAGTTACTGTACAGCACCTCCCCTACCGCATACCAACATCCTTCCCTTGATGAAGTGGCGACAACTAAGACTCTCCACTTTGGGAAGTGTTTCAAATGATGACAGGACGGCAAAGGACGAGTAACTGATGGATATCTTCCCACACAGTGCGATATCTTGTTGTGTGCTGTTCAAACAACTCTAATAGCACGCACTTAGTCATCCAGACACATTTCACTAAGACACTTGGTTCGACCCACAGCTACTCTGGTTTGTATTTGTTTCAACGCTTAGCCTATTTATTCCTTTGGTGGTGGTGTCTCTTCTGTAATTGTACCTCTGTACTTCACACTGGTAATGTTGTCTTTATGTAAGGTAACATATCTCCACTATGTTACCCCTCAAGCTCAAATTGGGTGGTTAGTACTCATTTCCTTATCAGCCTGTGTAGGCCTCTTATCCATTTTGTTGTTCCTGCAGATTAACGGCTTGTGAGCTAGCGATACCACACACCCAGTGGTTGCTCCAGTTGTGCAGATGGCTCCCGAAAACACCTGCTACTAGTTTTTCGCCCTGAAGAAGGAACTGCGTATATGTTTGTTTTGTGTTCCGAAACGCGTGTAGGCGTTTTTTCATAGTTCAGTCTTTGTTCCTTTATTGTTGTACATTATATTTTCATATATGGTGTTTTTGTTAGGTGTTTAGTATTGTTAAAAATTCTTTTCATGTCCATGTCAGAGATGTTATGCTGTGTATGTTACTGTGTGTTTCTTCTATGGGCCACTGTTTTTGTACAGTTTATACTGTCACATGAAAAAGCAAACTATTTTTATTGTGTTTTTAAGTGTCTATCATTATTTATAAAAAAAACATAATTGATACCAATAAAATGTGAATTGACATTATATTGTGATGTTTTATAATCTGCGGGGCAACTAATTGTAATGTGTGGAGTAGTCAGCCATTAGAGTTTAAGTTTATGGAGGAAGATTCTGTCCTTTGACACAGGGAGGGGAGCCATCATATCGGCCTGCAGGACCGCACATCTGCACACCTGTACCACCAACTACTCAGAACTGCAGCAAAGGTATGCATTAACACCAGCGCCCTGAACAGGCACTCCCACCACCTGCACAACCACCAGCAACCCCAGTACAGGCACTCCCACCACCTGCACAACCACCAGCAACCCCTGTAAAGGGACTCCCACCACCAGCACAACCTCCAGCAACCCCTGTAAAGGGACTCCCACCACCTGCACAACCACCAGCAACCCATGTACAGGCACTCCCACCACCTGCACAACCACCAGCAACCCCTGTACAGGCACTGTCACCACATGTTCAACCATCTCTTGTCCAGGCACAAGCACCAACTGTGCATACACCATCGGACCCTGTACATGTAGGTCACCCTGTACAGGCACATGACCAACACCCACATACACATAGGCAACAAGCCAGACCAGATCCGTCACAGATTCTTTTGTGTATCATGTCCTGTATTATGATGTAGGTGGTCTGGAGATGTGAGGAGGTATGTGTGTGTTGTAACCCATCATTGCAACAACCCATAATGTGCAATACAGATGACTCACGAGATACGTGTCCATTTTCTGTACCAGACATTCACAATGAAGTCACACAAGTTAAAGTAAGTAGGATTCCTCAAACATATTTATGTTGGATCATCAGAACAACTGTCCATTTGGAAGGAAGAAAGGAAAACAAATGATTATCTTAATGCAGATGGGGAGGGGAACATTGATTGGGGTTGGGCAACAAAAATATAACACATCAGGGAGCGTCAGGGAAACCAGTCCATTTACAAGGAGAAACAAAAATTTTGTCCACAAAGATGCATCAGTCCAAAAGTCAAGTGTCCTTCTGGTCATCCTCCAACAACACAATGTCCAGATCCTCAAAGTCTGATGCAGGCACACGGCTGGTCGGTGCAGTAACAGGCACCACATGGGTTTGTGAGACACAAGAGGTACGGGAGGGAAACAGTGTGGGCCAACGGACAGGGGGAGACATTGAAGGTGGTATGGGAAGGGAGGTTGGAGACAACAGACGACATGGCTGTGGCAAGGGAATTGACACTGGTGATGAGGGAGGCCAGACTTCCAACAAGGTCCGCTTGCATCATGCGTATCTCCAGACATGTCTGCAGCATGATGCGAGTGGACATGTCTGGCTGACCCTCACACATTTACCTCAAGTCCTCTGGGACAGCCACAGGAGGAACAACAGTGGGAGGGGCCTGGGTGGGAGTGGAGGGATGTGGTGCCTCAGGTCCGGAGCCGATATTGGGGTCAAGCAGGCTGCTACGATGAGTGGGCCTAGTTGCAGGGGATGCAGCTGGAGACCCCGATGGAATGGGGGCCTCTGGATGTAGGGAGGTGCTGATGGCAGGCCCAGGTTGGGTATTGGCCTGCCCCGAGGACACCTCTATCAAACCCACCGGTAAATGGTCTGGGGAAGAGTAGCACTCCACCACCCCATGGCCAGAGGTGTCAGATTATCCCCCCCACTTCAAAGTCCACAGCCTCCACCCAGATCTGTGTTCCTTGTCATTCCAGGTGGGCGCAATTCCCTTGTCTCCAGATGTTGAGGGTCCATCCTCATCCTCTTCTTCCTCACTGGTTAAAAGAGTTTGTAGCCACCTGCGCACTGGTGGCCTCCCGCTCCAGACCTGGCCCTGCTGTTCTGCCATTTGGCCAGCTGTGCCTGCTGAAATGTAGGCAAAATCGTGATGTAGTGGTTGTTTTATTCAGGGCGGGACACATACATAGATGAGCCAAGGTCAGACTTTGTTTACCTCTGACCACACTATACAGTTGTCAGTGTTTATGAGCTTACATTACATGTATGTTCACTGTCATCTCCTGAATTGAGTCTGACATGGACATCGCACATGAATATTTGTGGCTTACTCAACAGTATTGGCCAACCCTCAACTTTGGCATTCTTGTGATCGGTGTGTCCTGTCACTGCTACATGTGCAGGTTCCAAAAGTAGTCCACCAAAGGGGAACTGAGAGGGAGTCCAGATTTAATCAAAATTGTCTAGTGATATATAGTTGCAGCTCCTTGACGTCTGGACAAATGTCATTTCCGGTATTGCATTGTATGGGACAAGACAAATGCCAAATGTGGGTCACACATCCATTTGGGTCTGGGCTATTTGTGCTGCTATATTGTGAGTCTAGCCTTTTGATGTCCCCTCACAAAATCTGACGATCCAGTCCCACATATTGACTTTGGTGTCTGTTAAGGTAGTGCAGTACACCGGTGACCAGTGGTTGGTCATTGTGACAGACACCTACCTGTAAATGTGAAATCGCATACAAGCCACTGAGGGTAAGACGTGGGTCAGTGGACACACTTTGCAAATTTAGAAACAATTACGAGTGAGGCAAGGATCTCAAAGTCTGTCTTGACTCCATGGCACATGATGATCTGTCTCAATTAGAACCCAAACTCAACAAATGCAATGCAAGTCACAGCATCCAATACCATTTGGCCTGCCATACACACACTGAACAGTGTCTGTACCATTGCTCATCCAATGCACACATCAGTTATGAGTTCACTGGTAGTGGTGCTGGCAGAGCGAATTACGATACAAATGCACAAGTGTGGCTCATTTACCCAGTTGTCAGGAAGAAACTACAACTCCCAAAATGCACTCTGCCCTGTACAGTCCATATGCCACAGCGTGCCTTTTTATTCTTGAGGATTGTTGCATGCAGATGGTATAGGTGCATTGAGGCATGGAACACACAATGGTACAGCACTGTCTTCACTCACATCATACTCCCAGTCACATTATGCATAGGATGCACTTACCAGGTCTCTGCTGCTCATGCTTCTCCAGCTGAGCATGGAGGGTCAGCCAAGCAGGAACCTCCTGTACAGTGGGGAGAGGCAAGAACGATGCACATGGTGCTGGGAAGACTGGCCCACCAGCTCCTCAGCCTTGTGCCGGGACCAGCGTTTTAGGTCCTCCCAGCGCTTGCGGCATGCCCTAGCATTCCTGGTGTGGACTCCCATTGCACTACAGCACTCACCGATGTTGGCCCATAGCCTGGCCCGGGCTGCAGTGCTCAGCTGGTATTCAGGGTCCCCATATAGCCGAGGATATTTGGCCAGCACCCCCTCTACCAAGATGTCTAATTCCCTTTCTGTGAAAGTGGGTGCTTTCTCCTCATAACCCTTATCCATTTTGGGGCAAATAAGTTGAATGAGAGCAGTAGGATGGCAGAGGATCTGATCAGTGATAGAGGATGACTCAGAATGAACACAAAATGGCTTCCAACAACTTCCTGTGATGTATTTCCTGTCTCCCACTTCCTTTATAACATTTCCTGTATGAAAGAAATAATGTGTTCCGGGTGAATTTCGGAGGTTACGGGCCAAAAACGTAGTTTCCGGTCACAGAGCGGCGGGTCCGCATCCGTGCATTACGGTCCAAAACTGGAAATTACGTTTTCGGGCCAAAATCTTTAAAATTAACCCGGAACACTTTATTTCATACAGGTAATGTTATACAGGAAGTGGGAGACAGGAAAAACATCATAGGAAGTTGTTGGCAGCCATTTTGTATTCATCCTGATCCATCCACAATCACTAATCAAATCCACTGCCATCCTGCATTTCTGTTGTTGAAAAACCTGAAATGACAGTGCAGGTTAAAAACATAGACATGTAACAAAAGGGGGAACAGGCCATTTAATGGAATTTCTGCGTGGACCGGGGGGTGACACAACATCAAACCCCAGTTTCGTTTTCTCCTACTATGCATTATAGTACATGTAGTCCATAGTGAGTGCTCATTACAAGAGATGTGTCAATCAATCATAATTTATAAAGCACACTACATACCTGTGAGGGTCTCAAGGCGCTGGGGGGAGTGCTACTGATCGAACAGCCAGGTCTTGAGTATCCTCCTGAAGGTCAGCAGGTCTTGGGTCTGTCGTAGGCTCAGTGGGAGGGTGTTCCATGTCTTGGTGGTGAGGTGGGAGAAGGATCTCCCAACGGTGTTTGTTCTTTAGATGTGCAGGACGGTGGCGAAGCGTAGCTGGCGGTTGGGGATGAAGGAGAGCCGTCTGTTGAGGTAGGCTGGGCTGGACTTGTGAAGTGCCTTGTGTGCGTGGGTGAGGAGTTTGAAGGATATCCCCTTGTTGAACGGGAGCCAGTGCAGGTCTCTCATGTGGGGGTGATGTGGCCGTGGTGTGATATGTCGAGGATCAGTCGTGCCGAGTCGTTTTGGATGCGTTGTAGTCGTTTGATGAGCTTGGTTGGGGTTCCCGCATAGAGGGCGTTTCCGTAGTCGAGTCTGCTGCTGACGAGGGCCTGGGTGACTTTCTATCTTGTATCTGTCGGGATCCATCTGTAGATCTTGCGGAGCATTCAGAGGGTGTTGAAGCAGGAGGAGGAGACGGCGTTGACTTGCTTGGTAATTGAGAGCGATGAGTCAAGGATGATTCCCAGGTTGCGTGTGTGGTCGGTGGGTGTCGGGGCTGCCCCCAGTGCCGTTGGCCACCAGGAGTTATCCCAGGCTGAAATGTTGGAGCCGAGGATGAGGACCTCTGTCTTTTCTGAGTTCAGCTTCAGACAGCTGGTCTCCATCCAGTCGGCGATGGCCTTCATTCCTTCATGGAGGTTGGTTTTGGCGGTGATGGGGTCTTTGGTGAGGGAGAGGATCAGCTGAGTGTCGTCGGCGTAGATTATGTTGAGTTTGTGCTGTCGGGCTACATGTGCTAGTGGAGCCATGTAAATGTTGAACAGCTTCGGGCTGAGGGAGGATCCCTGGGGTACGCTGCAGATGATCTTGGAGGCTTTGGAATGGAATGGGGGTAGGCAGACGCTCTGGGTTCTGCAGGAGAGGAAGGAGGTGGTCCAATCCAGAGCCTTGTCTCGGATCCCTGCGGCGTGGAAGTGTGCGCATAGTGTGCGGTGGCAGACGGTGTCAAAGGCGGCAGATAGATTAAGGAGGATGAGTGCTGCGGTCTCGCCGTTGTCCAGCAGGGTCCTGATGTTGTCAGTGGCATTGATGAGGGCAGTCTCGGTGCTGTTGTTGCTGCAGAACCCTGACTGGGAAGGGTCCAGGATTCTGTTTTCTTCGAGGTATCGGGTTAGCTGTCTGTTGACGGTTTTCTCGATGACCTTGGCCGGGAAGGGGAACAGAGAGATGGGCCGGAAGTTCTTGAGGTCTCTTGGGTCTGCCTTAGGTTTTTTGAGTTGGGAGTTGATCGCGGCATCTTTCCAGATCTCTGGGAAGGTTGCGGTCTCGAGGGAGAGATTGATGACATTACGCAGGTGGGGTGCAATGGAGCTGTTTGCTCTATTGAAGACGTGGTGCGGGACTGGGTCTGATGTAGAACCGGAGTGGATTGTGCGCATGGTCTTGATGGTGTCATCGATACCCACGCTGGCCCAGGCTAGCAGGTGTTCGTGGTCGATGGTGTGCAGAGGGTCTGTTGTGTTGCTGTCTGTTGGGGCTGTCTGGGTGTTGAAGCTGTTGTGGATGTCTGCTATCTTGCAGTGGAAGAAGGTGGCTAGGGAGTCACACAGGGCTTGCGATAGCGGGATGTCGTTGGTGTTGGAGAGTTCCTTCACGATGTTGAAGAGCTCTTGCTATTGTATGCGTTGTTGTCAAGGTGGTCTTTGAAGGCGGTCCTCTTGGCCACCCTGATGAGGTTGTGGTGGTGCGGATGGCATCCTTGTGTGCTGTGTGGCTGTCCGGAGTTTGTTAACTGTGCCATTTCTTCTCTAGTTTCCTGCAGGCTTGCTTGGAGGCTAGGAGTTCTGGAGTGAACCAGCTGGCCCACTTGCTGGTGTCTCTGTGGGGGGGTTTCTTCAGCGGGGCGAAAGTGTTGGCGCAGTCCTCGATCCAGCATCTGAGGCTGTGGGCAGCGTCGTCCGTGTTGGAGGGTTTAGTGGGTAGGCTGGGTGCGAGGTTTGCGTGTAGTTGGTCTTCAGTGATTTTGCTCCAGCATCGGTGGGGGATCTGTTGGGTGCGGTGTGTGTGGTAGGTTTCTGGAAGGCGAAATGGATGCAGCTGTGGTCGGTCCAGATGAGTTCGGTGGTGTGGCTGACGGAGACGTGCAGGCTTGAGGAGAAGACTGTCATGAGTACTTGATGCCTGCCTTATTTATTTATTCCCATCTTTAAAATCATAGAGTTGTTTCTGAGGCTTTCGAAAATGTCGGGTGTGCTTTCATTTTAATGTAAGTTTTATTTGCATGTACCTAGGCTTGTTGATTTTTTGACTCGAGGCAAAACTGTTGCTCAAATATGCATATTCATTAGAATGACACGTGAAACATGTGCGCTAACGTGCGCTAACTGAAAAGCTGCCGACACGTGCAATACCGGCATGAAAGACTATAAAAGCCTTACCGGTTTCCAGAAAGACGCTTTGCTTTGTCTTGACCCAGCGTCTCTACAGGATTCCAAGAAGAGCCCCTCAAGCCTTCAGACCTTCGCATCCTGCCTCCCTGTTTCCTTTCTCCCTCCAGTCTCCCTCCTCCAGTCTCTTGCCCCTATCCTTGTTCCCATTCAAACGCCGGCTACTTGAATCATCGCGGCTTTTTCCAAGTCGGGTGAGTTTTAGCGACATCGGGACTTCCGGTTTTCCGCGTCGGAGCCTCAAGGAGAGCGGACTCGTGCTCCAGCAAAGCGGTCCCCGTCATTTCTTCTTCCTGCGGACCAAGAGGGAAGTAAGACCTATTTAGTTTGCAATAACAAACAATCCTTGGCAAAGACAAAAAGATAAGAGCTTAAAAAACTGGATCTTTTGTTTTGTATCATCAAGAGTGGAAATATATAAAAGACGCTTGAAAAGACCGTTAACTAAATATATTTCCTGGACATTTTGAATGTTTGTAACAGTGACTAAAAACTGTATTCTCTCGAACGTGTTAAAGATTCGTAGTCTTGTTGTAAATGCTAAATTTGACATTTCCTACTGCATTTAGAATCTAGTAGATGCCCGTCGGCTGCTTTTCTTTTCTTGTTATATTTATTATTACAGAACCCCAGTTACTACAAGAACCCTCAAAACGCAAGGTAGGAGAGTGCAGTGTTTGCAGGAATACTTGACAGTTGTACTAACTCATTAATCTGTTGAATGAATATTCGCTCCAAAGAACTTGTTTAATTTCAGAGCTCACAACAATTGTGTTTATTTTCTTCTTGAAGGTGAAATAGCATACAGAAAATTCTGACTACCTTACTACTACGAAGTATTTGAATGGGCTTTTCTTACTGTGGTATGTGTTAGGATTAGTCAGTTTACTCTATAATTATACAAGTATTGTTTAGGTGTTTTTCTAGATTACATGTCCACTCTCTTGAATTGATGTAACATAGCTACAGTTTTCAAGCAATACAGCTACAGTTTTCAAGCAAGAGACAGCATTGGAAGAAAGCCCAGAATACTTCCTGAGAAACAGAGACAGTCATCTCAAGAAGAGATCCTGTGTTGTTTGTTTGTTTCTCTTCCACTTCCACTTCCCTTTTGGGGCTAACTGGTTGTGCCAAGAGTTATTTTCCTTGTCACGCTAGTTAGTTCTTGAAGGAATTGGGAGTAGTCATCTTCAAGACGGAATACTTGGAATCTTGTGGATGCACGCTTAACAGAAGACGGGGTCAAGCGTGTGGCCGGCGGAGTGGGTGGGCGTTGTGATGAGTTGCTTCAGTCCGAGGTTGGCGAGGTTATCGATCAGGGTTGTGGAGTTGTTGTCGTTGTTGTTCTCAAGGTGAAAGTTCAGGTCTCCGAGGAGGATGTAGTCGTGGAGTTCAGGGTGTGCGGGCTGATCAAGTCGGCGATGGAGTCGCTGAACTGGGGGCGGGATCCGGGGGGTCGGTAGATGAGGGTACCTCTGAGGGTGGAGTTAGGGTCTGTGTGGATCTGGAAATGCATGTGTTCGGCGGTGCTGAGCCTATCGTCGGTGCTAGCGAGACCCTGATGCTGTTCTTGTGGATGATGGCGATTCCTCCTCTGACTCCGTTGGTGTGGTCCCTGTGGATGATCTTGTAGCCGTCTGGGATGGCTATGGCAATGTCGGGTGCGGAGGAGTCGTTAAACCAGGTCTCTGCCAGGAAGGCAACATTCGGGGATGTTGTGTCAAGCAGGTCCCAGAGCTTGACGGCATGCTTGCGTGCGGAGCAGGTGTTCAGTAGTATGCATCAGAGGTGGTTGGGGTCTTTCTTGGCGGGTGGTTCGTCGGCTCTGAGGCTGGTGTAGCTGCAGATCTAGCAGGTGAAGGGGCAGTGTGTGCATTTCGGGGCAACCTTGAAACAGGTGTGGCTCTGTCTGGAGTTAGAGTGTGCAGAGTGCTGGTGTCGTAGTGGCGTGGAGGCCGGTGTGGGGGCCAGGGGTTCTGGTGCTCGGCACAGTTCAGGCACAGACGGGCACAGACAGGCTCGACTTGGGCGCGCCAGCGGCGAGGCCGGCATTTATGGGGAGGTGGGAGGGAGGAGCAGCTGGGAGGCGGGAGGTGGGGGCAGTGAATGGGCAGTGGGCAGTCAGGGAACGGCCCGCAGGGGACGCAGCGGCGAGGGTGGTAAGGGACATTGAAGGTAGCAGAAGGAAAAAGGAGCACAGAAACGACGGAAAAATGAGTGGCACACAGGGCAGAAGGGTACAAAAAAACGAGCGGAACAGAGGACACTAGGGCACAAAAAACAAGTGGAACAGAAGGCAAAAGGGGCACAATAACAAGGGAAAAACGGGTGGCACAGAGGGCAGAAGGGCACAGAAAAAACGAGTAGAACAGAGGGCAGAAGGGCACAAAAAACGAGTGGAACAGAAGGCATAAGGGCACAAAAAACAAGTGGAACAGAGGGCAGAAGGCACACAAAAATGAGTGGAACAGAAGGCAAAAGAGTCACTAAAACAAGGGAAAAAGAAGTGGCACAGAGGCAAAAGAGGCACAAAAGTGTGTAATGTGTTATGCAACAATGGGGTGTAGCAGTACTGTATATCACATACAAATGGTGCCTGATTAACCCTTGACATCATCACTCACATTGTGGGCCCATCATTTGTGGGGGAGTCAAATCTGTTGAGTGCACAGGCCTGAGAATGGAATGTTTATGGCCTTTTGTGATAGAGTGACCCATCCTCATAAGGACCTGGTAGGTCTCTCAGAACATGTATGGTTTTACATCTGCTTGAAGAGATTGTTTAGGGACATCCACTACACTAATCACTGACATGGGCACATGACCTGAGGCATGCTCAACCTTTTGATTATAGTTCAACAGCCGTGATTTACATGCAGTGAGTGTGGCTCGCAAAGTAGTCTCAGGATGGAATATATTGACACAGTCGTGTCTATCCAAGTTTCATCATTGACAACAGACAGCAAACCACATTTTGTCCATGACACTACAGGTTGCTCATGTGAAAAACGTGGCAACGAGCTGATCACCGACTTGCATACTCTGACCTCAGTTATGTACAATGACACAGTTTCCCAGATTCAGTGCTAGCCGAGGTTCCAGAGGTATGTGTAAGCCATGCGTTAAAGCAATGTTGTGCAAAACACAACAGGCTAATATGATCTTGCACACAACTTCTGGGGATGCAGCAGCACACCCTCTGTACGGTCAAGACATCTAAATCGCGACTTCAACAGACCAAAAGTGCGCTCTATGAGGGCTCTAGTCCGTATGTGTGCCCTATTGTACCTACCCTGAGGTACAGTGTTTGCACGCCTGTAAGGGGTGAGGAGATGTTGGGAAAATGCATACCCAGCGTCACCTGAGGAGGGAAGAAAGGGCAGTTGGTTACATTTCCCTCTTTGATTTGCACAGGACATGATCTATACTTTAATACATGCAGTGTCTGTTGGGCCACACATGTAGCTTTATGATTCTTATTGTACAATGGTTAATGTTGTGTGGCATTCAGATATTTCAATGTCCCATATCCCTCATTTTTAGTGCTTGGTACTTACCCAGTAGCCAGATGTTGCCAATATCTCCCGCAGTCATCCGCCTGGTAAGAGGTGACATGTGGAATACAAAGCTGTAATGGGTACTGCCTTGGAGCACTGCATGCACATCAATGAACCTCCCACTGGCATCACAGACAGCTGCACATTGATGGAATACCATCAGTGTATGTTGCAAAAGATGTGTGCAATGCGGCGGGTGGCTGAAGGGCAATGTGTACAATCAATTGCACCCAGCACACATGGGAAGTGTGAAATAAGATAGAAATCTTGTGCTGCCCTTTGTCTCCTGGCCAGTGTATGGTGCATTTGTATGTGGTTGTGGGCTCTAGCAGTGATGCATCTCAGTACCTGATGCAGGCACAGCGACTGGCTTGCCTGGGAAATGCCCATGTGGTCCCCGGGGACCCTTTGGAAAGACCCAGTGGCAAAGAAATGGAGAGCAGAAAAGGTCTTGCGATAGGCTGGTATGGCATGGGAGCAGCAGGTCACAGAGTCAAGTTCCTGCTCCCACTCACATACCATGTCCAAGATGACTTCTGGAGGGAAACTGTACCTGGTCCTTACATCTTGGCTGGACATTCCAAATAGGTTGATCATCTGTCTGAAGATCCTCTCTGCTCTCCTCCTCCTCCTCAAGTAGTTTTGATGCATGGCAAGGGGCAGAGCAACAAACACATTCAGAAACATGTTGAAAGGGTTTGTGTGTGTCTGTTCTGCATTTGTACATCATGTGGTCCTGTGATTGGCTGCAGTGTATCAGCTGATGCATGGTGGGGGATGGTAGGCACTTAGACAGGGGTTTACCCTTGAGGAAAATGATCAACGACCACAGTGCGTGTATTACGGCCCAAAATCGGAGATCCCGGCCTGTAAGCAGATATTCTGTCCCGTAGGCGGAAATAACGCTCCGAAGGCGGAATTTCCGGTCCGAGTGCGGATGTAAAGTTAGTAGTCGTAAATACATTCTGTGAATACCAAAAGTAGTAAGTTCATTCTGTGAATGCAAAAAGTATTATGTTTAAGATTTTGTCTTAAGGTAGTTCTGTGAATCGGGCCCATGGAGTTTATTTAGTAATTAATTTATCAAACCAACAGTTTTTTAAACTTTATCCATTTACATCTGCAAAACCTACTGAACCGATTTTCTCCAAATCACAAAAGGGTCTATTCCAAGGGAACGTGTATCTTCTTGATAAGTTTGGTGTAAAATCATCCTGAAGTTTTTGCTCCATTGGCAAAAATAACATTGGAATTTTACATGAGCCCCTCGAAATTGGCATCCCCCTAATAACGTTTACCACTTTTATGAATCTAAACAAACTACAGAATTAGGAACAGTTGTTTGCTTGATATTGTGTAGAATAATCAACTAGTTCAAAAATTAGGTTATCAATTAAACTAGGCGCAGCATTTCCTAGGGACTAAACTTTTCAACCACATATGTAGATATTGAGGGTATGAGAAGTTTTGGAACTGGCCCTCTCTGGAGAGCCACTCCAAAATTGTTTGTCTTTACCCTCCACTTTTTTTGCTGAATGAATTTATGTTGGACTTAGGTCTCTGCAAATTATTAGTGATAACAAATGCAAAGATGCTTTTGCTCTCTCCTCTAAACCTTGCTGAATCGACATATAGTAAATAACCAAGTTGCATCCCCTAATTAGGGGATGTCCCCCTGCGCACAACCATTGGTTCACTATGAAATCAGGTAAAAGGTTTCTACACAAATGTTAAAGTCCTTCAGTCAAACAAGTTAGTTCTTCACTGTGATGTTTATTTGTATCAACATCTGATATTCCTTCACATCGCTTTCCATGCTTCAGCAGGACAAATTTTAATTTAAGTGATGTATTCCATTATATACATCTCTCCCAATGCATTTCGGGCAGCCCAGTGCTCTTTATCAGGGTATAACAGCTTAAATGAAAATCAATGGAACACACTTATGTTGAGGAATGCACCCCAAATGGGTGTTACATATAACAAAAATATGAACAAAAGTTATGCGACCTTGCTCTCGTTTAAATCAACATAAGTCGGGAAACTAGTCATGAAAGTAGGTGCTCTCAAAACAGTTGTGGTAACAATTACTAATTTCGATGAAATTACATATAACCAATTGGCATATTTAATTTGCTTATAAGTCCCTTGTAGAGTTGTATACCATGTACCCATGGCCTATAAATTAAATGGTTTTTGTGGGCCTGCAGCACATATTGTCAATTTGGCATTAAAGCCCCCTAGCCATGCCTTAAACTCCTCTTTTATTACAGGTAAGTCACCCCCAAGGCAGACCCTAAGTAGCCCACAGGGCAGGGTGCTGTGAAATTAAAAGGTTGGACAAGTACTTTTAAGTTTTACATGTCCTGATACCGAAAAACTCCTCCATTCATTTTTCACTACTGTGAGTCCTACCCATCTTATAGGATAATATTGGGGATTCCTTATTACTTTTAATACTCTGCTATTTCTAATTGGAAGCTGGTAGCTATATCATGTTTGGTACCTATGAAATTGTAACGAAAAACTCACTGCAATGGTAAAGTCAGATATTCCATTGCCATTTAAAAATGGCACTTTTCATTCAAAAGTTGGCATTTTCCTGCCCTTAGCCCTTTTGTGCCTGTAGCCTACCTTAGATGAAATGACTTTGTGAATTCCTACCAGACAGCCACACAATATAGGGATTAGGTATGCCTGAATGGGCCATTTGCTGGCTGATGGGGAGCAGAGCTGAGCACAGCCCCATTTGCATAAAAATAGCCTGTGCTCTGCCTTCGCACAAAGGACCTGATCCCACATTGTCACCGCAGCTAGGTTGGAGCCAGGACAGGGAAAGCAGTATATTCCATGCACTTCAAAGTCACTGTCTAGAAGCTTCTCTCACCTTCCAGAACCAGGGCACCAGGGTTAAAAGTAGGACCTCAGCCAACAACTCTTCAGTATACTTCTGGACCTGTGGATACTCTGCCAGGAAAAAGGACTGCTAGAAAAATTGCCACTCTGCTGGACAGCTGCTCCAAAGGACTTTTGACATGCTGCATTGCTTCCTTGATTGTCCTGCTGCTCTGCTAAATTCTGCCTGGGGACAAGGACTGGATCTTGAACTGTCCCAAACCCCCAGAGTGACTAACAAGGGCTAGTTTGATGGCCTCTTGTTCAGAGCCTCAGGGACAGAAAAAAGGCTTCCTCCATCTTGAACCCACACCTGGACCCAGACAGAGTAAGTCGTGACACCCCAAGTGGTACCCCTCCAGTCCTGGACCCTTGGGAATGGTGCTAAATGGGCCCAGATAGCCAAGAATCAAAAGTGGGGAATTTTGGGCAAGAAATTGCTCTGAGAACCAAGAGGAGACAGGGGCCAACGTGCATGCTTTCCACCCAGGTGCATTGCATGTCTGATTGACTTCGCTTCTTCTCCCGCTACGTTCTTCTCTACAGCAGCAAATTCTTTTCAGGGGTCCTTCGGTAAAGGAGTGTCTGACTTTGTGGAACTGTATTTGGCTACAGCCCTCTGCCTCATCCAGCTGGAGATTTAAGACAACTAAGTTTGAACGTAGGAATCTTCATCAAGGCTCCAACCCAAGGCTATCCGATAATGACACTTCCTTCTCGGACCCCCCTTTCAGCCTTAGCCTACCAAACTTCAGCTTCTCAGAACATTTTTCTTAGGAATTTTTCAAAGTCTAAAGGTAATCACTGACTTGGCCCAATTCACTTCTTGTATCCAAAACACGCACTATCACGGTCGGCTATATTTTTTTACTTTGACCCAGTCTTGCGTGACTTGATGTCTTTCACCCACGTGCATTGCCGGTCTGATTGACTTCTTCACAGCAGCAAATCCTTTTCAGTGGTCCTTCGGTAAAGGAGTATATGACTTTGTGGAACTGTATGCCCTCTGCCTCATCCAGCTGGAGATTTACGACATCTAAGTTCGAACGTAGGAATCTTCATCAAGGCTTCGACCCAAGACTATCTGATAATGACACTTCCTTCTCGGACCCCTCTTTCAGCCTTAGCCCACCAAACTTCACCTTCTTCAGAACATTTTTCTTAGTAATTTTCCAAAGTCTGAAGGTAATCCCAATCCACTTCTCTTATCCGAAACACGCACTATCACGGTCGGCTATATTTTTTACTTTGACCCAGTCTTGCGTGACTTGATGTCTTCTGTGCTTTGATCTTTTAGGTGCTAGTTTTCACTAAACACTTTAAAAATTCATAACTTCAGTTCTATTGATTGGATATGTTGATGTTTTGGTGTCAAATAATGTATTAAAATTTGCAAACAAAAATCTAATTTGGTTTAGGATTTTTATTATGTTGTGTTTTCACTTTGTTACTGTTTGTGTGCTGCATACATACTTCACACATTACTTCTAAGTTAAGCCTGAATACTTTTTGGGTCAAGCTATGCAGAGTTAAGCATAGATTCATTTAGTGGCTTTTTATGGATCACCCCGCAAGTGATTGCGGGTGTTGCATGACGAGGGCTCACACCCAGTCAACCAACAACCCAATTTCTAACATGAAGTTGCAAAATCTTCTGACTCAGAGCCTTACATATGTTTTAATAAACTTTGTGATGTATGAAGTAACACATTCTAAGCAAGCTTTGGGAAAGCCAAATAGGTCTAGGTTTAATTATGGGTGGGCGTAATTCACGAAGTAGCGCTGCGTGAAGCTATGCGAAGTGCACTTCGCACTACGCGAACTTCACGTAGCACTACGCGAGCTGCGTAGTAGCATGTTAGCACTATGCAAGATGCGTTTTCAATGATTGCACAGTGCGGACAAGCATCCGGCACTGTGCAATCATTGAAAACGGCATCTTGCACAGTGCGAGCTGTAGTTTTCTGCTGCTCGAGTCGAATTTTACTCGAGCGGCAGCTTTCTCAACGCGAACTGGTAGTTTCTCATCGTGAGCGGTCGTGAGCATGCGCAATCACTCGCAATGAGAAACCTGACCTCCCCATGACGTTGAGGACCGCAAACAAGCAAAAAATGACCACTGCACTACGCTATGCTGCACTACGTGTGTTCGCACTGTGCTACGTGCAGCTCGCGTAGTGCGAAGTTGCGCAAACTTCGCAAACTACGCAAGCGTAGCGTAGTGCTTCGCCAGGGGTTATGTTTAATGTGGCAAACACTTGCAATACAATATGATGCAGGTGGTATTGGTGGTAGTTCTGTTATCAGTGGTGGTAATATTGGGCCCGATTCACAGAATGAATTTAAGTCTCAATCCTAAACTTACTACTATTTTGGTATTCACAGAATGCACTTACTACTTTTGGCATTCACAGAAGTTAGGATTTTGTCTTCAGTCTGTCTTAAGTCTGTCTTAAGACAAACTTAAGACAAAATCCTAACTTCTGTGAATGCCAAAAGTAGTAAGTGCATTCTGTGAATACCAAAATAGTAGTAAGTTTAGGATTGAGTCTTAAGTTCATTCTTTGAATCGGGTCCATAGTTAGTGGTATGTTTGTTGCTGATGTTGTAGTGTTTGTGGTAGCATTAATAATGTGGTGGTGGTACTAGTTGTGTCATTTTGGTTTTGGTTGTGGTTATGGTGCCGGTGGTGGTGGAGGCAGTGCTGCTTTTTAAAGTGATGTATTAGTGGTGATGGTATTATTGGTAGTTAATTATATTGGGTGGTATTGGCAGTGGTAGTGTTGGTGGTATTGCCGATGTTTGTAATTGTGGTGTTCTTTGTATTGGTGTGGTGTTAGTGATATTTGGAGCAGTGAGTGTGATGCAGCTTATATTGGAGGCATTGTGGTTTTGGTATTGTAGTTGTGGTATTCGTATTGTATTGTTGATGGTGGCATTGTATGATCTGTAGTGGAACTGGTTGTGGTACTGGTGGTTGTTGTATTTCTGGTAGTGGTATTGGTAAGAGTGTCTCTTGGTATAAGGGTCTGTGGTAATATAGGTCATTGCAATGATAGTGTCACAGTAGTATTCTTGGTATATGTGTTGATAGTGTTGGCAGTGGTGGTGGTTTGATATTGGTGTGGTGTATTGGTGGTGGTACTATTGATGGTGATAAAGAATTAGTGATGGTTGCATTGCTATCTAAAACTGGTGGAAATACACACAGACACACACACGCACATATATAAATAGATTTCTATGGATATAGAAATCCAGACACAGTAGCATATCAGCTGTATAGTTATGGTTCAGCCGCATTTTCCCTTGAAAAGACAATTTTTAGTTTGGCTGTAAATTTGGTTCCCATAAAATGAATTACATCAACTGTAACATTCAGAGAAGGTCTAGTTTGCAGAATATAATTCAGTTCTATTGAGAGGAAATAAAGTTAAAGTGAGGTTAAAAAAATATGTTTTCCTCTTTTAGCTCACATAGGAAATGTGCTCACCACTACAGCAAAAACTGTAGAATGGATTCGTGCCAGACCTGGCATTAATATAGAACTTTCCTCAGAAGGCATACCTTGTGTGGTTTGCTGTATATCCATTCAGTTGTTGATGAGGTATTAGTTTATAAAAAAGATGAATGGTCAACTTATGAGAGTTAATAATTTTCTATATATTGAGGGTTAATCATTTTCTATATATTGAGGGTTAAGTTATGTTGTTTTACAGAGCGCACAGCTGCCCCAGCAAAGGCGCATCCCTGAGCTAAAATTGTGAATTCAAAAATCAGTTTTTCTGTAAACGCATTTGAAATTTTTAAGACATGATAGTCTGCTGAAGCAGATCAAAAACCTTTTTCCCACCATACAGAAAAAATCTATTTTGGTCAAAGTTGTAATTTAAGCACCATGCAAAAAAAATGGACCGCAAAGAGGATGCACTAAGAGAAGTTCACAAGTTCAAGGGAGAGCTTGGTGCTAATCAGAGAAACTGAAAATAGAAAACAAATTAGAACAAGAGTGAATTTGCCAATGCAAAATCATGAATCTGGTGGAAAATTTGCAATTACACTTTATATTCTGAAAAATAGACCATTTATCTATTTCTATTTTCAGAAAAACAAAAATTTCAGAATTTGTGCTTTTTATAAAAATCTATAATTTTAATGTGTAAGAAAAGCTAAAATATACAACGCTATGCCCAGGTGTTAGAAATAGGATCTCTGGTTGGCTACGACTTGCGCCAAAGCCAGGCGAGACCACCACTCTAGTCAGGACTTGGGAGTTACATGCCAAAGATAACCCCTGCTCACCCCCTTGGTAGCTTGGCACGAGCTGTCAGGCCTATCCCGGAGGCCATGTGTAAAGCATTTGCGCAAGCATCACAGCAACAACATCCCAGGCACACCACAAAAGGAAATCCACACAAGGTTATATCAAAAATAGCCTTTATATTCTCAAAACACATTAGAATAGTAATCACACCATGTACACTGTGCCAACTAGCATTTGGCAATATTTACAAGGGATTATATACACCTTACAGGGCCACATAGACCACTGTCAGAACCATCACAAAGTAAACTTAGTAAAAGTAAAACAGATCATAAACGTACAACCAGTAAACACTGGTAATCACTGCACTTAGCATCAGCCTGTAATTTAAACTACATTATGCACTATCTCACATCAGGCACAAATTACATTCTGTGCCAACCTTACCAGCATAAACACATTATGAAATTCTCTCATAAGCCTAAAACGCATTAGACCCTAACCTCCTAAGCATAACTCACATTAGGGGCGTAAATCACACAGTGAAACATAATCTCACTAGCATAAACCATGATATGCAGAACAACTTCATAATCATAAACCACAGTTTAGAGGTATAAAACAGAGTGCGTAAAACATGCTACACACATTACATTTCCTAGCACCACTTCACATTAGGGCCTGGCGCACTACAATTCAACTGGCCATCTCAAATAGGGGCTCAAATGCCCTATGACCAAAGAGTCAGGGCTGCTGCCTAGGCAGCGAAAGACAAGGGAGGGCCACTGCGCAAACCTAAACATCGCAGATGCCCACTACTTGGTGGGCAGCTGGGAAAGTATGGGGCAAAGGAGTGCATCTCACTCCTTGCTCAAAACATGCCCCCTAAAAGAAAGACCTAAACGGTGCAGCTGCTCACTACTTGCTGGGCAGCTGGAAATGGTTGAATGGGGCTTGGGCTCTCAATGGCCCTTGCAACAAATGTGCCCCACGTTGGAGCCATCTGGCTCTGAGACTAAACTTGTCCCCATGGAGCACATGGGCTCCTGAAATAACTATGCACCACTAAAGACGACGGAGAACTTGCCCCCAAAAATGAGGCATCACACGGGGAAATAACACGGGCTCCTCTGGCCCTTTAAACACTCATGACCGCGGTGCAGCTGCCCTCTAGCCATCGGGGCAGCTGGAATGTCAACTACGGCCCCGGCACCAAGATGGAGCCTGGAAATGCCCACGGCCCCTCTGGCCCTTTAAGTAATAATGCGCCGCCTCGTGGGAGCCACACAGGGCTCTGAAGAGAAATATGCAACACATTGGAGCGGCCCGCTGCCAGCCGGGGCCCCTTATGCTCTGTGCTTTAAACAGGCACCAACACTCAGAATCGCTATTGAGCGCCACACACCGGCTCTCCCTGGAGGCTGGACTCCCCTGTAGGCGTGGGCGGAAAATCCGTTCCGCTCGCGGATTTTGCGGATTTTCGGGAAATCCGCAATCCGCGAGATTTGCGAATTTCCCGCAAAATCCGCAAATCCGCGAGCAGCGGATTTTGCTCGCACTGCTCGCACTGTTCGCGTGAGTTCGCGCCCCGCGAATAAGTGCAAAATTGCAGAAATACGATCTTAGCAAAACTGAAAGTAACTACTTACCAGGTTCAAAAGTTCAGGCTCATCATTAGTAGCCATTTCCTGGAGTGCTTCCTGAGGGGCCCCTCCAGAGTTCAGTTGCCAGTTGAAACTATTATGTGACCCTGCTCTGAACCTCAGAATAGTTACACATATGCCACAAAGGTCCTGAATTACAGCTAAGGGAGACAAGCAGGAGCCAGGCTGGAAGTTAAAATCCATTAATCAGCCCCTAATTCATTATTGTCAGTTGGGGCAGGGCAGGTGTTGTAACTAATTTTGCAACAATGAAAGCACTTAGCAAGTGCAAAAGATCACTAATCAGGGCGCACTAAGGAAGCAGGTGCCAGCTAAAAAAATATTCTGTGACACATGAATCAGCCCCAAATTAATTCAGGTCACTTGAGGCAGGGAAGGTGTGCTTTGCTTTGCCGAAAATAATGTACACTGGACAACCAGAGGGTGTGGTGATGAAACAGAGGGTGGCATGGGTGGGCCAGAGGGTGGCATGAGTAGTCAGAGAGTGGCAGTGGTGACAGAGAGTGGCAGTGATGAAGAAGAGTGTCCCAAACAGGCTGGACACGTAGAAACAACAAGTTCGCGAAACTTGCGACCCGACAGGTAAGTTCGCAATTTGCGAAAGTGTACAAAACCCTCGCGAACTGGCAGAAACACGGGCGAACACAAAAAAAAAAAAATCCGCAAATTCGCGGGAATTCGCG
Source organism: Lissotriton vulgaris (assembly GCF_964263255.1). Classification (NCBI taxonomy): domain Eukaryota; kingdom Metazoa; phylum Chordata; class Amphibia; order Caudata; family Salamandridae; genus Lissotriton; species Lissotriton vulgaris. The sequence continues at coordinate 340,302,672 of NC_141685.1, read as the reverse complement.
GATTTTGCGGATTGCGAATCCGCAAATCCGCAAAATTCGCGAACGCGAGATCCGCAAAATTCGCTCATGCTTACTCCCCTGGTCTCTGCTCCTCTTCACCTGGTCCATTCTTGCTGGCGCCTGTGGGGCCGCCTCCTGGGACCCGGGGCTTCACTTGGGCGCATGGCTCTCCCCAGCATACGGGAGCCCTGCTTACCGGCGCCATCTTCATCGTTCCCGCTCTTCCAGTTCCAGCCATCAGTCCCCTCCCACAACCAGGTGGGCTGCAGGTGGCGGCAGAGATCTCCTCTCTTGAGGGCAATGAGGGGTAGGCTCCCTTCGAACTTGAGAATAGAAAAGCGGGGTGGGCACCTGCTCACTCTAATAACAACAAAGTCGTTGGTGGGCACCCGTGCAATTAAAATATAAGTAAGCGGCTATAAGCGGGCTGGGCACCTGCTCCAAATACCAAAATTAGCGTGGTGGACACCCGCAGGGCTCGCATCACGGGGGGAATCCCTCAGCTGGGGATTCCCTCTCTCTCCCTTCCAGCAGCGCCGCGCTGCAAATCCTGCTCGCTCCTTCTTTGGGGATATTAGAATAAAGCGCTCCCCAGGTGCTGGAAGGCTGCATCAGGTCTTGGCAAAGTCAAAAGAAAGTGCAAAAGGTCCAGAGTCTGGGTCACTGGCTAGTGACCCAGACTCTGTTCCCTCTGCTTTCAGGTACTCTTCTTCCTCGATACACCCTTGGATCCAACCGGACACTTCTCTCCTGGTTGCCTGCAGCATCTTTTTACAGGTCTCCATAGGATTCAGCGACAAAACCCAACACAACTTGACACCTATGCACCCGGTTCCTGCGGGTGAGGTAACGTGAGTAATCTGATGCTCCTGTGGGTATTGACTATCCAAGTGTCCTAGTTTTCAGTAGCTTTCTCCTAGTCCATCCGGAAGTGTCCTAAATCAACTAGTTTCTAACCCTTACGTTCCCATTGTATTCCTATAGTAACTCGCGTGTGTGTTAAGACACTGCACACGCTTCCCGTGGGCATCCTGCTTCCTAACCTTTGATAGTTCAGTGTAGCCCCAGCGATTTCCTAGGCCCTAGGCCTACTCCTTGTTCGTGACGTGGTTCTTATACCACTATTTTAGTATATGGTTTGCAACGCCCCTAGGGCTCAACTGTATTTTGTGCAACTTCAAGAGTTCAGAGGGGTAGTGTTAGTAATAAATACATATATATTTTATATATAACCTGTGTGGTGTCCTTTCATTTGGTATTCAAGGGGCTACATATGGTAAAACAGCTGGCTTCACATGCTCTCTGAAGTTTTAGTCTAAGACTGCTTTGTCCATGCTACCACTAGGATAGCTGGTCTACAAGGTTGACTTTACAACCATCACCATAAGGGTTGTTTGGACTGATACAGGGTGCCCACTAGAATAGTGGACATCACATATCAGGCCAGCTTCTCACAATCAGACGCACCACAGGAGGCGGAGCCAGCATTGTGGAGGGAAGGCACAGCCCTATTCAGGTCCCAGGTGCAACTCCTCCCTCCCATCTACATGCAGATCTCCTGATTCACCACTGAGCAGACCCATCCTGGCTCCTGGAGCCATCCACATCATCCAGCACCTGTCAATCACAAGCCAGACAGGCAATTCACATCAGGCAGGCAGACACACTGCACACAGAAATGCCAACTTCTAAAAGTGGCACTTCTCCACTAGTCACAATAAATCTGTGCACACCATCACGCAGCATGTATTCTCATGAGTTTGCACATACTAAACTCACCCCTGCACTCCTCTCATATCAGGAATTACCATGGACACACATATCCCCCATGCATTCCTATGGGAGGGTAGGCCAATCTTACCACACACACTCAGAGAGTGCCCGCCCTTTACACTGGAGTGCGCAGAGGCCAAAAATCACTACCATCATGTCAGAGCTCAAGGCAAAAAGTTCAGGGGTGAACTTGCCAAAAGGGCCAAGTCCAACACCGGGTGAAAGCTCTTGTATGATATTTGTGCTGGTGGCTGTTAGACGTCCTTAGCTGCCCACACCTGAATGGTGTGCAAAGTAGTTATTGCCTATTTGCTGGGGTTGGATGCAGGCCAGGTCCTTCATGCAACCCTCAGCTATCCATGGTCAAAGGCCATGTGCAGGGGTACAAGGCTCTCCTCAGGACTTGGGCACTGCTTCTGACCGAAGGCCAAGCCTTGTGTCCATTCCCCACTCTGCATGGCTGAAGGCCTTGTTCAAAGCATGTTGACTATCACAGATAGTTAGAGCAAGAATTATGACCTTGCACAATGTATAACAGTAAAAAGGAGGACTTGAACCACATCTATAAATTATATAACTTACACAAAGAAATCATTATTTATCCGTAATCATGACACTCATGAGGTTAGTGCAAAGGTAGCATATCAGGCCATTAGTGAGATTTCTGCTGTCATTTCTAAAGTCATATGTTATATCATCACACATATTGCATTTGATTTACCAGTTATGGTGTGCTTAACATGTGTGTGACTATGGATTGATGAGCTAACCATAACTTTATATTTATTTCATGAACTGCACATTTTCACTATGTATATCTTAGTTCCCGTACCATCAGACTGCCCCCACTGCCCTGGAGGAGGACTCACCATCCCACACAAAAGCTCCCTCCGACTCTCCACCTCCAGCATGAGTAACCCCCTCTCCAACACAGAGCCCCTCCACTTCAAGGTCCAAACTAACCCTAACACCACTCTGCTCAGAACCCTCGTCTACAGACCCCCTGGACCTCGCGCCTCCTCTGCCACCACCATTGTAGACCTCGCCGCACCCAACGTCATCGCCTCCATGGGACTACATTCTCATCGGACACCTGAACTTCCACCTAGACAACCACAGCTACCCCTACTCCACCACCCTCCTTGACAAACTCGCTAACCTCGGTCTGAAGCAACTTGTTACCACCCCCACCCACAGAGCTGGACACATCCTTGACCCTCTCTTCGCAAGAGGGACAAACAAGCAAGGGATCACAGAGGAACACCTCAATGCCACCCTCCTCAATGACTCCCCCACCCATGACTGACGGCAACTCTGCAGCCAAAGAATTACACTACTGGATCGGAGGCTGCACTCACAAGCTCGCACCCCTCCACCACCCTGGAAACAAAGCCCCCTGAAGGCTGCCTGATTCTCCACCAACCTCGAAGAAGCCAGGCACACCTGCAGACGCCTCGAGAAACTCTGACGGAACAGGAAAACCCCCGAAGACCAGAACAACTACAGAAACTTCATTACCGAATACCATCAGCGCAGAGGAGTCACCAAGCGGACCTTCATCAAGGACAAAATGCACACAAGTAACCCAAAATAACTCTTCAAAGTCATACAGCAGTTCACCAAACCCCCCCAGCGAAACCACAGATGTCACTCCATCCCAGAACCTCTGCAACAACCTCAGATCCTACTTCAACCTGAAAATCAAGGCTCTCTATGACAACTTCAACGAACAGACTCCGGACACCACCACCCTATCCACAACCGACAACCAGCCGACAATCACCACCTGGAAATCTGGCACCAGAAGAGACCACCACAACAATGAAAAACACCCACTCAGGAGCCCCCATGGACCCCTGCTGCACATCTAACACAGAGCCATTGCTTCCATAGCACCCGAACTCAGCTGGACCATCAACGCCTCCCTCGAATTCGGCACCTTCCCCGACGACTGGAAGCGGGCAAAGATCATGTCCCTCCTTAAGTAACCTTCAGCTGACCCGACAGACCTGAAAAACCACCGGCCCATCTGCCTCCTTCCCTTCACAGCCAAGAGAACACTATACGCGACCCATCCCAGTCCGGATTCTGCAGCAACCACAGCACTGAGACAGCTCTGCTAGCCGCCACCGACAACATCTGCATGCTACTCGACCAGGGCCACACTGCGGCCCTAATCCTTCTAGATCTCTCTGCAGCCTTCAACGCTGTCTCACACCACACCCTATCAGCCAGACTCCACGGCTCTGGTATAAGGGGTACCGCCCTCGGCTGGATTCGCTCCTTTCTTGCCGGCAGAACCCAAAGGACTCAACTGCCACCCTTCCTATCTGAACCTACAGAGATCAACTGCGGAGTACACCAGGGATCCTCATTCAGCCCTCTGCTCTTCAACATTTACATCAAAACACACAAGATGATGGACTGAATGTTGCACAATGGCAAATCATTCACTCCCAGTCACAGATCTGGGTTTAATCGTTATTTTGCTCACCAACCCACCCCAGTTCAGACATGGCCATATGCAAATCAGTCTTGACCCTGTGCCTCAAGGGAACAGTCCAGCCGGAACTGTCAAGCCATGTCTTCCTTGGACCGGAATAAAGCATCCTAGGACCGGTTTATGGCTATCAGCTGTCTTCAGCCAGGATAGCTTGACTCCAGTGGCTTGGTTAGCACAGGGCCCACGTCTGGGCATACCCTTCCCAGATAGGGTGAACAGCAAAACACACAAGATGATGGACGGAATGTTGCACAATGGCAAAACATTCACCCCCAGTCACAGATCTGGGTTTAATTCATCGTTATTTTGCACACCAAGCCATCCCAGTTTAGACATGGCCATATGCAAATCAGTCTTGACCCTGCACCTCATAGGTAAGGTAAGGTAAGGTAATTTTATTTGCACAGTTAATTAAAACCAATGCAATGCGATACAAAGTATGAAAATTAAAACACAATATAAAATTACATATGTTTAAAATTACATTGTATGAACATTTATGTTCTGTTCTTAATGATTGTAAAATCATATCAGCCATTCAGTTATCACTCAGTATTTGAAGTTAAATATGATTTGTGTTACAAGACAAGTTGGAACCAAGTCAATTCAAGATTCTGGCCCTGGCATTTTTTCCCCCACAGCCTTTAAAAATTTTACAAGGCCGCAGCTCAATTGAGGGTCCTGAGATGAAAAACAGGACAGTACTGCGCTCCTTCGTGTGCGTTGCCCAAGCCGAATAAAGTGTTGTTTTAAAAGGAGTTTCCTCTCATCTTTCAATTTCTCGCAAGAGCATAGTAAGTGAATCATCTGAATCAATCAAACACTCACACCCAGTCAAAAGATCAGTGTTTAATCCATCACCGTTCTTTAGCCCACTCTGCCACCCCAGTTCAGACATGGCTATATGCAAATCAGTCTGACCCTGCGCCTCATGGGAACAGTCCAGCCCGAACTGACAAGCCATGTCTTCCCTGGACCGGAATCAAGCATCCTAGAACCGGTTTCTGGCTATCAGCCATCTTCAGCCAGGATAGCTTGACTCCAGTGGCGTGGAGAGCACTGGACTCTCGTCTGAGCATACCCGTCCCACTCGGGGTGGCGAATGCAAAAACAACAGTTGATGGACAGAATGCAGAACAATTTCATACATTCACCCCAGTACAGAGATCTGGACATAAATCTATCCATGCTCTTGGCTGAAACATTTTGACTCGAGAACTAAGTCTTTTTCATGGAATATGCCATCTTGGTGTTTTGTGTTTTTATTTACAAAGAAGAGAACATGAAACAATATAAATTATAGAAAGTGAAAATATATTTAAAACAATAACAACAACATATTTCTGAAAAAAACTCCTCTCCTTTCCCTCAAAAACTTGGTTTTCTTTAAACAGTTGTAAGCATATTGAACACTGGCAAGTAAGGGTTTCCCATATATCAGTGGTTGGTTGTAAATGTGAGTGTAGGCTACCCGTGAAGTGTATGGTAAAGGGTTAATGTTGCACAAAACAAAAACTTGCTACACCTAACATAGTTGTACCTGTGATAGCATTAACGTTGCTTCATAATATTCTTCACTATTGTGAACTTACTTCCAGACCTCTAATGCCATACTTGTTTATAGAGTTATGTGTCAAAAAGAAGTTTTAATGATTTCATCAGTGATGCCATCCAGCTGGGCACAACCAACCCCTCACAGGGCTGGAAAACTCCACTAATGCCATGCCCTGTTGCAAACCCCCTGCTGTGCATGACCGTAGATGATGTGCAGCATGGGGGTGGCTGCCTGCGAGTAGCTGACCACAGGGCCTGGCCACAGGCTGAAGGCTGTGGGCTGCAGGCAGTTGACTTTTTATTGGAACTTGGCTTCAGGGATGAGTTCCCAAGGGTCAAATAATGCTCTGGCTGCAGCCCCACACCACAGCATGTTTCCAATCCAATTCTGTGCTTGGGCCAAGGCAGTGTGCAGCATGGGGTCGGCTGCCTGTGGGGGGGTTGCCTGCAGGTCCTGCGGTGAACCACCCACTGCGAAGGTCCAAAGGCCATGTGTAACAGGAGGTTGGCTTTTCATTGTAATTTGGCCCCAGGAATAGGGTCCCCGGGGCTAATTAACTCCTGGACACAGCCCCACACAATGACCTATTTCCAACCCCCTGCTCTGCACAGGCAAATGCTGTGTGCAACATGGGTTTGAATGCCTGCGAGGGGTTGGCCACAGGCCTTACATCCAACCTGTTCATGGCCAAAGGCCATGTGTGGCGGGGTTGACTTTTTATTGTATGTATGTATTTATTTCTTATATAGCGCAAAACCTTTCACCCTACGGGTATCTTGGCGTTCAGATTTTTACACATAGCCCCCGTTGCAGCGGCATGGTCAGAGGTAGGAAATTAGGATTAACAGCCTCTAGGAAACAGCCAAGTTTATAGGCTTTTCCTGAAGATAGTCAGGGTGTTAGATTGTCTGATTTGAAGAGGCAACTCGTTCCAGAGAAGAGCTGCCACCACACTAAAAGCCCGACCGCCCATCCTAGATCGTTTAAATCTGGATGTTGCCGCTAAATTTAGAGAGGAGGAGCGGAGCATCCTCTTAGGCTTGTACCAGTTAAACCTGTTTGATAACGGTATTGGGCCTAAATCGTGTAGTCCATTAAACAGTGTGCACAAAGATTTAAAATGGACTCTTTCCCGAATTGGCAGCCAATGTAGATCTTTCAAGGCCATAGAGATGGAGGATCGACGCTCCCTATTCAAGGCCATTTTGGCTGCCGTAGACTGGACTCTTTGTAAACCTTGAATAATATATTGCAGGGCTTCCAAATACAGGCCGTTGCAGTAGTCCAGTTTACTAAGTATCAAACTTCTAACAACCAAGGAACGGGTCTCATTTGGAAGGAATGGTAGCACCTGCCGTAGCATTCGAAGGAGAACCACACAGACGCTAATTGTCTTATTGGCTTGAGCCTCCATCTGGAGATTGTCTTCAACCATAACCCCTAAATTTCGTACCACCCTGACCAGGGTCAGGGGCTCTTCCTCAGGGGTGAGTCTGAACTCCAGTGGTAATTGACGAGGTAAGGTACTGCCAGGGAAGAACATTACCTTCGTTTTACCTCTGTTAAATTGGAGGTAGTTATTCCTCAGCCAGTTAGAAGTGTAGTGCATACAATCCTGAAGAGTATTCAGCGACACCGCTTGCTTCCCCTCCAAGGAAAACACCAATTGGGTGTCGTCGGCATAGTTGAGCAACTCAATCCCAAAAGATTTAATCAGGGGGAATAGAGGATGCAGGTATATATTAAAAAGAATGGGGCTGATAGACGAGCCCTGCGGTACTCCACGAAAAACTGGGGATTTTTTTTATATGAATGGTGTTAAGGATACTGTCTGTTGTCTGCCAGACAAGTATGATTGTATCCATTGAAAAGCCCTCACATTCACCCCAATCTCTGTTAGCCTATCCAGCAAGATACAATGGTTAACTGTATCGAAGGCGGATGACATATCCAATAATATCAAAACGGTAGACTCTCCATTGTCAGCACGCCTTCGAAGGCTATCCATAACAGTTATTAATGCTGACTCCATGCCATGTCTTGCACGGAAGCCAAATTGGTCCTCGTCCAGCAAAGAATTGTCTTCAAGAAAATCTGAAGGAGCCCTGCTTACCAATTTTTCCAGGACCTTTACTGGGTAGGGTAAAAGAGATATAGGTCTAAAGTTGTCCGGAACAGTTGGATCCAGTGAAGGTTTATTAAGTAGAGGGGTAACCATTGCCTGCTTCCATGCGATCGGCAATAACCCTGCCTCCAATGATTGATTACATATCTGATGTAGCCAAGGTAAAGTTGCTTGCCCCCCTTACTTCCATAATCCTGGAGGAAAGGGGTCTAGGGGGGAACCAGAAGAAACCTTGTGTACTAGGCTAAAGAACACTTCCTCTGTCAATTCGTTAAATTTACTAAGGGAAGGTTTAACCCCCGGCTCTTTCTTATGCTCAGGGGGTACAGTCTCCACGTTAATAAATGTCGAATTTTGGAGGTTACCTAAGATTGTAGCAATCTTCTCTTCAAAATATACAGCTATCTCGTCACAGAGCTTCTGCAAGGCAATCACCTTGTTACTCATACAATTTGGATTAGAGAGTTTCTTGGCAATGTCAAAGATAGCCTTAGTGCTGTTTGGAGCTTGTAAAATAGAAGCAGCATAAAACTCAGCTTTGGCCTTAGCAATTCCTCTTTTATAGTCCGCCTGTAGTGATTTTAGAATGGTTTTATCTGTGTCGGAATAGAACTTCCTCCAGATCCTTTCGGCCCTCCTACATTTTAAATGAAGCAGTCTCAAGTCCTCACTGTACCATGGAGCTGAGGGTCTCTTCTTACATTTACGTTGTTTCTCTGGTGCTAGAAAATCTAGCGTCTCAGTTATTAAATCCTGGTATTGTTGATAATTATCCTCTACCGAGGTAGAGGGATCAAAAGGATTTACCTTAGATAATCTCTGGGTTATCTTATCTTGTTTTAATTTTGTCCAGTCTCTATCCTTACGGCATGTTGACAACTGTCTCGAAATCGTACTGGATCTAGAGACCACAGTGTGAAAAAGTATGAGTGAGTGATCTGTCCAGTATTGTGGCAAAACCTCTATCACTCTTGTTTCAGAATGGTTAGCAAATATGATGTCAATTATATGACCCCCCTCATTAGTGGGAGATTGCACTAATTGTTTCAAATTGAGACTGTCACACAACTGAGTAAGGTCTCTCAAATGATTACCCAAACAACCATTATCCCAGAGATTGAAATCTCCCAGGATCAATACTCTGGAGTGGGATAGGGTCAGGTTAGTAATGGTATCCAATAACTCCTGATACTGAGTATCTGAGAATGGGGGCCTATAACATAATAGTCCTAAAAAAAGGGTACATTTAGGCTTGTGAGCTGATAATCCCATCAATTCAATTCCTGCCACCTCCTCAACCTGCAGATGTCTAAGGCTCCAATTATCTTTGTATATTACCCCAAGCCCCCTCCTCTTCCATTACTCCTGGGCTTCTGTATTATTTTGTATCCTTCTGGACAGGCAAAGCCTATATTTGCGGTAGAAGGTATATTTGACCACATCTCTGTTAAAAAGAGGAAGTCCAATTTCGTATCCTCCAACAGACTGGCCACCTCCTGATGATGTTTTACCATGGATCTACTATTAATCAGGCCACACTTTGCATCAGCATTCTCAAAATGTTCCATACAATGAGTCTGCACCGAATTAGGGCAGTGAGCCACATTCATGCTCCTACCAATATCCCACAGTTTCTCCCTCGAGAAGACATGCCTGTTCGATTCTGGGATGAAGTCGGCAGCATGGCTGGCGCTGTGCACGGCCGGTGCACTGATGGGCGCAGACAGGCTTGCCTCTGGCGCGCCTCCGGCACGCCATCGGCGTGCGCGCTGCACGCTTGCATACTTCGAGCTAAATAGGCAGTCCGACGTGCTGTCTGGCCACAAGAGCGTCCCTGAAATTGGCGCCCAATAGTGTCCCAACCTACCCCCAATATGGCAAAAAAGGAGCAGATTGCCTCGCCCTAGTGTCTGCAAAACCGCAGGGTAAGGATCAATTAGAGTGCGGGTAAGTGGACCACTAACAATATGCTTTAAAACCAAGTTTCACACTTTAATTATGTTTTACAAAATATATACAGTTAAAACTGATAAAAATGTGCAAATACGCAGCAACAACACCAAAGTTCCAAAAATTCGCTATCTATCTGATCGCATGCAGCGCATGGCAACAATATGTAAAATCTTATTGACCGCGCGCTTGCATACTGTGAGCTAAATAGGCAGTCCGATGTGCTGTCTGGCCACTAGAGCGTCCCTGAAAATGGCGCCCAATAGTGTCCCTACCTACACCCAATATGGCAAAAAAGGAGCAGATTGTCTCGCCCTAGTGCCTGCAAAACCGCAGGGTAAGGATCAATTAGAGTGCGGGTAAGTGGACCACTAACAATATGCTTTAAAACCAAGTTTCACACTTTAATTATGTTTTACAAAAAATACACAGTTAAAACTGATAAAAATGTGCAAATACGCAGCAACAACACCAAAGTTCCAAAAATTTGCTATCTATCTGATCGCATGCAGCGCATGGCAACAATATGTAAAATCTTATCGACCGCGCGCTTGCATACTGCGAGCTAAATAGGCAGTCCGATGTGCTGTCTGGCCACTAGAGCGTCCCTGAAAATGGCGCCCAATAGTGTCCCAACCTACCCCCAATAAGGCAAAAATGAAGCAGATTGTCTCGCCCTAGTGCCTGCAAAACCGCAGGGTAAAGATCAATTAGAGTGCGGGTAAGTGGACCACTAACAATATGCTTTAAAACCAAGTTTCACACTTTAATTATGTTTTACAAAAAATACACAGTTAAAATCGATAAAAATGTGCAAATACGCAGCAACAACACCAACGTTCCAAAAATTCGCTATCTATCTGATCGCATGCAGCGCATGGCAACAATATGTAAAATCTTAACTGGAATTTGACCCTAGAGGATGGGGTCCCCAGAACCAATTAAGGCTTGGGGTGGTGGGCAGGGAAACAAAGCACAAGTCTGCTTCCAGCTGGCGAGAGCATGCTTAAATCTCCTGCTGGTAGGGAGCAGACTTGCATGTTTGCTCCTATCTGGGGGTTGATTTAAAAGTTTTCCCACCAGAAGGGAGCAAACACATGTTTCCCTGACTGCACTGGTGCGGGCTGGGACGCTACTATATCCTAGAAGTAGGCCCCCTAGGACACAGTAAATGAGCTGGACCCGGGGATGAGGTCTCTATGGCATTGACAGACTAGCGAGGGGGTGCTGCAAGGCTCTCTCCCTTTTTAATGAACTCTGCCTCAAGGGATTGGCTGTGTGGCCCTTCTCCTGTTTTTAGGTCTCGACTACAGCATTGCTTTAGCAATACTTGCTTGTTGAGATTATAGTAAGGCTTTCAAAAGTCTACCCAAACTGCTGCAGATCGGGTACAGTTCATGTGAGCCAGGCGCATGCACATCGCCAGCCACATCGGGCACCATACCATTTGTCCGAGCCTCGGCATCAGACTTCAAAGGAATCCGCTCCCCCGCCCCCCCCCCCCGGCATCAGACTTCAAAGGTATGCGCTCTTCCGTCCCCATCACAGCAATGCCGAGTTCCTGATTTCACATATGCTTTTCCCTATAAAAAGTTACATTAATGCTCCTTAGTTCAACAAACAATACCCCGCATCATCATTTGAATGGCATTCATAATTCACTTTTGAGAAGGAACAAACACGGAAGAGCATACTTCTTTCTTCTGGAACTGCTGTTCTTTTTAGTTCCGTCCACTTTACGGGTGTGTAAACGTGCTCGGTTTCAGGTATGTATTTGAGCTGCAGGACACAGAGTAGCACCGTGTTGTACATACCTGCTTTGGAAACAGTCTGTTGTTTTACCGTATTTAATTGGACGAACTGTGCAGAGCATGGTAGCAGACACTTATATTAATGCAGTTTAATGAGACACACCTTGATCTGCGCGAGGCGCTTAGTCCGCTGATATTCTGGCAAGACGTCCTTCGACGGCCTGAAACAGCTCGACCCAAAAGTTAAAACACACATATTAACTAAACGTTATGAAGAAAAATAAATTGTATCCGCAACATCAGTCCTCTTGTTAGCTTCAATTCTGCAATTTCAATATCTAGCACCACAAGAGAGAGGGTGTGGCGTAATTGCCAGCCAAGTTCGAGTCTCGGCGTCTGTTCTACATCCTGTGATTCTGAGCAAATCACTCAATGAGCCTACCAAAAACGCCTGTGTCTTCCTGTAATGTAACTGGTGCTCATGTAAAGCGCTCTGATACCTTGGGGTTCAGTTTGCGCTTTATAAAATTGCAAAACAACCGGCAGTTACTTGTCTAACTTGAGAGGTCTGCCAATGGGGTACTGAATGGCATTGTGAAGAGCTGTGTGGCCAGAGCTGAGAAAGCCTGCCGCGTTGTACCTAGAAAAACAGCATTCCAATTACTCAGCATTGAAAGAGTAAACTTTTGTTCAGGCTTGAAGCGTATTTACTTTTTCTCGAAGGTTTATTTTTGTCTGTGAATACTATGAGCTGTAATGTTGTTCTTGTATGACAAGTAAGGAACATTTGGATATTAAACATGAGGGAGATGGAAGGGGCGGTATTCTTTGTGGACCCCACTTCAGTAACACCTTTCCTACCGGAAAGACATCTTCCCTCCAAACATTGGTTCTTAATGCTTAAACCCCTACCATTTATGTACATTTCTAGGTAATAAGGATTGACAGATACTCACAGTGATGATGTAGGATGTAGCCTAATGGCTAGAGCGGTCGACCTCGAAGCTGGGGAACTGACATATGTTAGGTCAAGCCATTTTTACCGACAATCATTCCAGTGTTTCCAATGCCTCTCCTATTATGAGTATGTGAAAATGACTGTCAGAATAAACACGCGTCATAGAGGTGGGTAAGGTGATGGAAAAGTTCCAACTGGTAAGGCGCCATGAACAAAAGTGGGGGAGAGACACATATCCCTTATGACCACCATCTTGCTCAGCATTTCATAACCCCTGCCTCATACTCTCTCCTGCCTTCCCCACTTCATGAGGCTCTCACTCTTACACTATGTATGCACAGATGCAGTTTTTCCTCAGGGAGAAGAGGAGGCTAGATATGAGGCAGGGCTGTATCTGTAGATATTCCTATAGTTCACCCAGGGTTAGGGGGATGATAGCTGCACAAGCAAAATACCTCCAGTAGCCTTCTTCTGGGACCTCTGCTAGCAAAGACATACATGCACATCTGTTAGGAAGTAGGAGCAAATTAAAACTGCTCCAGCCACCCAACTCTCTTTAACCGTCTCCCGGCCACTACTACTGTCCATATGTCACTGACACATTCATCACTGCCCTAAATATAGACTATGATTCACCCTTCGGTAGACTTTGATTCACCCTTCGGTAGACTTTGATTCACCCTCCACTAGAGTTTGATTCACCCTTTGGTAGATTTTGATTCACCCTCCACTAGACTTTCATTTACCGTTCGCTAGACTTTGATTCACCCTTCACTCTGCAAATCTTAATACCTTTACCTCTAATGCCCACCTCTAGAGCACTCCCACTATTTGGGAACTTAGAATCTGCATGGGTTTGCAACCATACAAATAAAAAAAAACTAAACCCTAACCTAGTTGAACTCACCCGTTCACTCCTTGCCTTCCCCTCAACCTCACCATATCATCCTCCTACACTGTATGGCAGAGATATGAAGCAAATCTAGGTGGTGCATGTGTGTATGATGTGTGCGATGAAGTTGAAAGGACAAATGCGAGCCAGATTGTTCAGACGGTGCCAGCAAAAAAGAACTGTTATTTGCCCTACCCCTCATTATCCACCACTACCTTTGATCTTTAATTGTAGGTAGAATATTAAAAGGAGTTAACACCCTCAGTAAGCACAGGAACAGAATATATTAGAGAATGTGGGCGTCTCACCAACCAATGAGACACTAGCTGATAATAGGCACCCACCTTTTAAGCACTCTAATGTACACTTAGGACTCTCTAACATTGTCTTTTTATCCACCCTCCACTTTACTTCTGATTTCAAAGACTGTTCGCGTTGTAGGGGCTGCACATGACATCTCCAGCTGTGGCAGTCATCCGGTGACAGCACGAGCACAGGAAGAAGGTACATACCTGGGCCATGGGTCTCCAGGCAAAGCCATCTGTCCCTTTCTCCCATGACTACTGCTGCTAGATGAAAGATGGAGCAGAGGCTGTCTTTGAGTGACAGCTACAGAAGGAGGCATGCAGGCTGACATTGTCCCGCCAACACACTGGTGGACATCCCAGGATAGGAATAAAACCCCTGCAATCTTGTTCTGACACCTATAGTAATTGATACACAACTGTTTCCTCGTTGTTGGTATAGGTTCGCATAGAGGAGAATTATATCTAGCAATGCCCACTTCCTTCTCTGGTCTAGAGTAAATACACCTGAATTGCCACCTTTTCAACATTGGATTTGATGCTTTCAGTCTTTCAGTTTTTTGTAGCTTCGCCAAACAAGGAAAAATCTTCTATTGGACTTCAATGGAAATCCCTTCCTCTCATTCAAAAATATTTTCATTGCAATTGATTTCAAAGGCTACATGCTACAAAACGACTTGATCTTCCTACTCCTTTAAGACTTATAGGTTCACCAGAAACCAGTGCTCTTAAAGATGCAGGCTCAGCTTAAGAAATGCTGCCAGAAGTGACATATTCTGTTCTGTTACACACAGTGAACAACTCACCACCATCTCGAAAGAAATGGTAAGTAACTGCGTTGAGAATTTTCAGGCAGCCACGGATCCTTTGTTTGCATCAGTGTATTCTGATTGATGGCCGTGTTGAAGGGAACCCAAACCCAGTGGAAGCAGATGTGCCTCTCACTCTTTTCACACACACAACCACACACACACAACCACAGACACACAACCACATGCACAAAACCACACACACACAGCCAAACACGGACAGCCACACACACACAGCCACACACACAACCACAGACACGCACAACCACACACACACAACCACACACACACACACAATCACACCCAACCACACACACACAACCACACACACACACACACACCACACACACAGCCACACACACACAACCACATACACACAACCACAGACACAACTACACACATACAACCACACACAACCACACACATACAACCACAAACAACCACACACACACAACCACACACACAGCCACACACACAACCACACATACACAACCACACAAACACACAACCACACACACAACCGCACACACACACAGCCACACACAACCACACACACATCCACACACACACAAGCACACACATACCACACACACACAACCACACACACAACCACACACACAACCACACACACAACCACACATACAACCACACACACAACCACTCCGTCAGGACACACTTTCAGCAGGCACAGACACCATCGGTCGTCAGTGCATGCTTTCACTGGGCACAAACACCACCAGCCATCAGTGCATGCTTTTAGCGGGCCCAAACACCACCAGCTGTCAGTGCATGCTTCCACCAGGCACACACCCCCAGACGTCAGTGCACAGCCATACACACACAACCACACA
Source organism: Lissotriton vulgaris (assembly GCF_964263255.1). Taxonomy (NCBI): domain Eukaryota; kingdom Metazoa; phylum Chordata; class Amphibia; order Caudata; family Salamandridae; genus Lissotriton; species Lissotriton vulgaris. The sequence continues at coordinate 340,287,200 of NC_141685.1, read as the reverse complement.
CACAACCACACACACATAACAACACCCACAACCACACACCCACAACCACACACACAACCACACACACACACAACCACACACACACAACCACACACACACAACCACATACACACAACCACACACCCACACACACAACCATACACACAACCAAACATACAACCACACATACAACCACACACACAACCACACACACAACCACACCGTCAGGGCACACTTTCACCAGGCACAGACACCATCAGTCATTAGTGCATGCTTTCACCGGGCACAAACAACATCATCCATCAGTGCACGCTTTTACTGGGCCCAAACACCACCAGCCGTCAGTGCACGCTTCCACCAGGCACACACCACCAGACGTCAGTGCATGCTTTCACCAGGCACACACACACACCGCCAGCTGTCAGGACACACTTTCATCAGACACACACCACTAGCTGTCAGTGAATGCTTTCACCAGGCACACACACCACCAGCCGTCAGTGCACGCTTCCACCAGGCACACACACCATCCAGCCGGCAGTGCACACTTCCACCAGGTGCACACACACCACCATCCATCAGTGCACACATCAATTGCTAACGTATCCACAATTAACTATTGTAGCAATCGTAGTATGGCGCACTTTACTTTTAAACATATTCATCTAAAGTGCTGCATGCAACCATTGCTACAAAAATAAATACATAAACAAAGTGGAATCCACTCAAGGTGGTGGTGATCCTTAAAGTGATGGGAAAACACACAGTGTTGTTTAAATGCCCCTCACACACCAACAGGCCCCTTGGTGTCATGCTTCATCATCGGGGCCTTCGCACCCCTCTACGGGATGCGGCGTACTACGACTCGCGAATACGCAGGAGCACTTTGAAGTGGACTATGTGTGGGGGTGTGTGTAGGATCAAAAATGTGAGTGAGGTGAGGTGAAAAAAGTGAAAAGTTAAAAAATACCTGGCACGTGGGAGGAAATTTTTTTTTAATTTAATCCCGGGCTGGTATTATTAAAAGAAGTGCAGGGCGTGGTTAGATAGATACGAGTTAAGGTATCAAAAACCACTAGTATAGTGTCAACATGTTTCGGAGGTCACAGCCTCCTTCTTCAGGACAAGGGTTATGCACTTACCCTCCCCTTACTCACATGCAGAATGTAAAAGTGTATTCAAAAATTAATAAGATTACCACAATGTGTAATATTCCTAACAGTGTTTTTTGTGTTAGCGAATGCAGTTGCGCCCAGTTGGCGAAAGAACCTGCGGAAAGAAATGCATAAGTAAATACATGCAGATGTCACAAGACCATCATTGGAGAAGAAGAAAAAACCTTCTCTGAGTATCACCAGGTAATACCAAAAATAATGGGACCCTGTAGATAAAAGAAAAAGCACACAAGTGGACATGACAATACTGACACACACACATATACAAAACACATAATCACTCTCTGCTCTGATTGAGAAGAGCACACGAAAAGAAAGAGAAAGTCTTACTTAGAGTTCTAAAATATAAGACCTCATGAGCCTAAGCGTATATTGGGGATCCTTCCTTCCTGCTCAGAAAAGACCTAAAAATATGAATGAACGAGGTTCAGTTGGAAACAGGGCACAATATTCAATCTACCAGGCTAAAGGGAAATGCTAGTCATTGACACCCATAAACTCACGGTTACTGCATCAGCAATTCGCCTGCCTTCCCTCAACGCGGCTCCGATGAAGTGAGCCTGTGTAGCGTCAGGGTCCTGATATATATAATATCCCTCCTACTAATTAGTGATGGTAAATTAGTTAATTGGAAACGGTGTATGCCCAAATACGGGAAAACAAACACCGAAGGTCCGGTACTGCGCTCTAACTGAACGCTGATGGCGCACATGCGCACTACCGCCTGTCAGGTGCGCATGCGTGGCCGAAAAGGACGACCGCGCATGCGTGAAGCAGACACGCTACTCATTGTGCCAGGAAAGACGCGGAGGAGCATTCTGCAGTGCCTAACGCCTTATTGGAAAACGCGTGTATTTACGGGCCTCAGTTCGTAAAACGGGCAAAATCTACATGTTGCAATATTGAGGGACAACTTACAACATGTTATTAAATAGGTATTCAATTCATACAGTACTGCAGAACGGTGTATAAAATCCAGTAATACCTAAACCCCAGAATTTATCCAAAGAGGGAAATAACCTATTATAAATAGGAAACAAAGATAGACACTGACATGGTTAGTATACAGAATGATGTCAGTTGCAGGGGAAGGAGGCCATGTGTGCCTGGTAAAGCGATTGCAATATAGCCAGATGAACCATATGCATCATAATTTAGGATCCGGACAGTATATTGTATCAGAGACAATTACTATCTCAAAAGGCTCCAAGGGATAGAGTCGTTAAGCCCCATTGTGTCAGTTCCCAGCCTGAACACCCATCGTTGTTCCTTTTCCAAAAGGCCCACTTCTGAGGGTAACTGTTCAATAACAGTCCACTGCAGCTCATTCACACAATGTTGGTGTTCAATAAAGTGGGTAGACATCTTGGTAGTGAGTTTCTTACATCTGATGTTACTTTTGTGTTCATTTAATCTCACTTTGACAGGTCTTGTTGTCATACCAACATATTCTTTACCACAGGGGCACGTGATTAAATATACAACATTTTTGCTGTTGCAATTTGTGAACACACGTTGCTCCCATTGTGTTCCATTTGAGAAGGTCAAGGTCAAGCTTTTTTTGGTGAGGTGGCAGTTGTTACAATTACCACACGGGTGGTGACCATGTATGCCTTGAAGTCTTGTTTGGTCCTTTTTGGTTGGAGGGGGTCTTGTGTGGACTAGCATGTCTCTCAAGTTCCTGCCCCTTCTATGCGCAAACAAAGGCTTCTCCAAGGTCAGACCGCTACTCGTCAGAGTGCGCCAATGTTTGTTCACCAGCTTTGTCACCTGGTTGGTAACTGGACTGTATCTGGTGACACATACTGTTCTTTTTTCGGCTTCCTCCCTACGCGGGTTATCCTCCAGGAGGGCCTCTCGGTTGTTGTTCCTCGCCCTTTTTGATGCTTTTCTGATTACAGTTTCAGGGTATTTTCTTTGTCTCAATTTCACACTCAGATCCTTAGCCTGAGATTTAAACTTGGCGATGTCACTGCAGTTTTGTCGAAGATGTAGGAACTGCCCATAGGGAAGGTTCTCCCTCAGATGACGTGGGTGGAAACTGTCAAATCTGAGGAGACAGTTCTTGGCCGTTGGTTTGAAATGTGTTTCTGTTTTGAGCATTCCTGCTTCACAGTAGATGTTTAGATCCAAAAAGACCATGCTTTGGTTAGACATCTGGTGAGTAAATTTCAGATAGGCATTTTGGTTGTTAAGCCAAGCTGTGAAGTCAGTTACTGTAGTCATATCTCCTTCCCAGATGACCAAGATATCGTCTATATACCTCCGCCAGGTGAGAATCCTCGGCCTGTATGGGTTGTCTGGGTGGAGGATTTTAGTGGACTCTAGATGATGGACATATAGTCCAGCCAAGCTCGGGGCAAAAGTACTGCCCATACTGGTCCCATGTTTTTGCCAGAAGAGGGTGCCCTCATACTCAAAAAAATTCTTGGTGAGGGCCAAGGAGATGCACTCCAGTACTACATTTCGTGGAGTGTGGTATTTCCAGTTGGTAGAATGTAGTACCTCCTCAATGATTTGTAATGTATCTTCGTGTGGGAGACTCGAATTGAGGCTCTCCACATCAAGACTGAGGAGCATCTGGGAGCTGGGATCAAAAGTTTGGTTGTTCAGTAATTGAAGTACTGCCTTCGTATCCTTCAAATATGTATCAGTGGCCTGTACAATTGGTCGAAGAAAAGCATCCGCAAATTTGGACAATGGTTCCAGAATCGATGAAATGCCGGAAACAATGGGGCGACCGGGAGGATTATCAAGGTTTTTGTGCACCTTGGGTATGGTGTAAAAATAAGGAGTCCGTGGATTCTTTTGTATCAGAAAATCCGACTCTTTTTTGGTAATCCAATCATGGGCCAGTGCCTCTTCCACCATACCTCCTATTTGAACTCTCAGTGATTCAGTTGGATTTTCAGTGAGGACCTGATAGTTCCTATCATCAGAAAGGAGCCTCCTGCATTCTTTGTCATAGGCTAAGGCGGTTTGGATAACTACTGCGCCTCGCTTATCCGCAGGTTTTATAATCAAGTTCTTGTTCATCCTCAACTCCTTGATGGCCTCATTTTCCATTCTCGACATGTTTTGAAAAACCCTCTGTTTATTTTCAAGACATTTTAATTCTTGCATTATGGCTTTTTCGAAGGCCAGGACCTCTACCGGGAGTTGATTATCCAACGGTGTAAAAGTGGATCTTGGTTTTAAACCGGTGTCAGAGGTCTCTGTGGATGGTGCCTTATCTTTGAAAAACGCCCGCAGTTTAATAGTTCTAATAAACTCCTGCATTTCCTTGTGCAATAAGAAAATGTCTGGTTTGTTCGTGGGGACATATCCCAGGCCTTTGTTCAGTACCTCCCTCTGTAGGTCTGTGAGGGCCCAGGGGGTTATGTTAATAACTAGGTCCCCCTGCTGCTCGATGACGCCTGATTCGCCGTCATGCTCCTCGTCACCACCCGTGGGTCTGTCTCCTCTGCGGGTTGCCAGTTGACGTTGTTGCCCTTCTTGTTCCGCCCTCTGCGGGGTCCTTGGCCCCAGGATAAAAAAGGTTGTTGGTTCTGGGGAGCGTTGGTTTGATCCGGGACCCATTGGGGGTACATTTGTCCCATTTGTGGTGGTCCAAACTGGTATTGTGGGAATTGGAAAGGTGGTTGATAAGGATTAAATTGGGGTCCTTGAAAACCTCGCCAGCCTCTCTGGTGTGGGAATTGGGCCCTTTGCTGTCTAAAACCTCCCCGTTGTTTTCTTTGTTGAAAACCTCCTGACTTGTTGCTAGAATTACTGCCATCAGAGTTGACACTGTCAGTATCACTTGAGTTATCCTTCATGACATAATCAGCTCGGGTGTAGGGGTAGGCTCTCTCCGGGGTAAAGCGATCTTTATCTTTTTTAAATTTATTAAATTTGCTTTGTTTTAAGGTAGCCTCAAAATCCTTCATTTGTTGATTTAATTCCTCAAGGCCTTTTTTTATTTCAGCAGGGGAAATGAAAGCTTTTAGCTGTACTTCCAGTCTTTGGATCTCAACTTTTAATTCCACTGACTTTCTTGCGGCGGTTTGGACTATGAGTACCAGCCAATCCCTGGTACAATGCCAAGAGATGAGTGACCAAGCCTTTTTAAAAACGAGGTCATCTTGGAAAATAAACGGTTCTGTCTTGACTAGTAGGCCCTGCGGGGCCATCTTGCTCCGTAAGTATTCCCTCATTAGTAAGCCATGAAGGGCTGTCCTGATTTGGGTTTTTCGGACATTCATTAATTCATCCCAATCGGCCACAGCAGGGCCATGGTCGCTGTTACTAAGACCTTCAAAGGGTTTGTCATCAGCCAAGATACGGTCGATGTCATCTTCACTGAAGGTTAATCCGTGTTCATCCTCCATGTTGTTAAGTGAGGAGAGCAGGAAGATAATGTGGAATTCAAGTGTTTTGTATGTGTGTCTAGACACGTCCAAAAGTGAAACTAAAGATGGGAAAGGGGCTCCCACAGCTGTGCGCTGTCAATACACGAATTATAACAGAAGGGGGGAGAGAGAGAGTCAGTGGATTCAGTCTCTCTGAATGTATACATAAACAAAGTGGAATCCACTCAAGGTGGTGGTGATCCTTAAAGTGATGGGAAAACACACAGTGTTGTTTAAATGCCCCTCACACACCAACAGGCCCCTTGGTGTCATGCTTCATCATCGGGGCCTTCGCACCCCTCTACGGGATGCGGCGTGCTACGTCTCGCGAATACGCAGGAGCACTTTGAAGTGAACTGCAGTGACATCGCCAAGTTTAAATCTCAGGATAAGGATCTGAGTGTGAAATTGAGACAAAGAAAATACCCTGAAACTGTAATCAGAAAAGCATCAAAAAGGGCGAGGAACAACAACCGAGAGGCCCTCCTGGAGGATAACCCGCGTAGGGAGGAAGCCGAAAAAAGAACAGTATGTGTCACCACATACAGTCCAGTTACCAACCAGGTGACAAAGCTGGTGAACAAACATTGGCGCACTCCGACGAGTAGCGGTCTGACCTTGGAGAAGCCTTTGTTTGCGCATAGAAGGGGCAGGAACTTGAGAGACATGCTAGTCCACACAAGACCCCCTCCAACCAAAAAGGACCAAACAAGACTTCAAGGCATACATGGTCACCCCCCGTGTGGTAATTGTAACAACTGCCACCTCACCAAAAAAAGCTTGACCTTGACCTTCTCAAATGGAACACAATGGGAGCAACGTGTGTTCACAAATTGCAACAGCAAGAATGTTGTATATTTAATCACGTGCCCCTGTGGTAAAGAATATGTTGGTATGACAACAAGACCTGTCAAAGTGAGATTAAATGAACACAAAAGTAACATCAGATGTAAGAAACTCACTACCAAGATGTCTACCCACTTTATTGAACACCAACATTGTGTGAATGAGCTTCAGTGGACTGTTATTGAACAGTTACCCTCAGAAGTGGGCCTTTTGGAAAAGGAACAACGATGGGTGTTCAGGCTGGGAACTGACACAATGGGGCTTAACGACTCTATCCCTTGGAGCCTTTTGAGATAGTAATTGTCTCTGATACAATATACTGTCCGGATCCTAAATTATGATGCATATGGTTCATCTGGCTATATTGCAATCGCTTTACCAGGCACACATGGCCTCCTTCCCCTGCAACTGACATCATTCTGTATACTAACCATGTCAGTGTCTATCTTTGTTTCCTATTTATAATAGGTTATTTCCCTCTTTGGATAAATTCTGGGGTTTAGGTATTACTGGATTTTATACACCGTTCTGCAGTACTGTATGAATTGAATACCTATTTAATAACATGTTGTAAGTTGTCCCTCAATATTGCAACATGTAGATTTTGCCCGTTTTACGAACTGAGGCCCGTAAATACACGCGTTTTCCAATAAGGCGTTAGGCACTGCAGAATGCTCCTCCGCGTCTTTCCTGGCACAATGAGTAGCGTGTCTGCTTCACGCATGCGCGGTCGTCCTTTCGGCCGCGCATGCGCACCTGACAGGCGGTAGTGCGCATGTGCGCCATCAGCGTTCAGTTAGAGCGCAGTACCGGACCTTCGGTGTTTGTTTTCCCGTATTTGGCATACACCGTTTCCAATTAACTAATTTACCATCACTAATTAGTAGGAGGGATAGTATATATATCAGGACCCTGACGCTACACAGGCTCACTTCATCGGAGCCGCGTTGAGGGAAGGCAGGCGAATTGCTGATGCAGTAACCGTGAGTTTATGGGTGTCAATGACTAGCATTTCCCTGTAGCCTGGTAGATTGAATATTGTGCCCTGTTTCCAACTGAACCTCGTTCATTCATATTTTTAGGTCTTTTCTGAGCAGGAAGGAAGGATCCCCAATATACGCTTAGGCTCATGAGGTCTTATATTTTAGAACTCTAAGTAAGACTTTCTCTTTCTTTTCGTGTGCTCTTCTCAATCAGAGCAGAGAGTGATTATGTGTTTTGTATATGTGTGTGTGTCAGTATTGTCATGTCCACTTGTGTGCTTTTTCTTTTATCTACAGGGTCCCATTATTTTTGGTATTACCTGGTGATACTCAGAGAAGGTTTTTTCTTCTTCTCCAATGATGGTCTTGTGACATCTGCATGTATTTACTTATGCATTTCTTTCCGCAGGTTCTTTCGCCAACTGGGCGCAACTGCATTCGCTAACACAAAAAACACTGTTAGGAATATTACACATTGTGGTAATTTTATAAATTTTTGAATACACTTTTACATTCTGCATGTGAGTAAGGGGAGGGTAAGTGCATAACCCTTGTCCTGAAGAAGGAGGCTGTGACCTCCGAAACATGTTGACACTATACTAGTGGTTTTTGATACCTTAACTCGTATCTATCTAACCACGCCCTGCACTTCTTTTAATAATACCAGCCGGGGATTAAATTAAAAAAAAATTTCCTCCCACGTGCCAGGTATTTTTTAACTTTTCACTTTTTTCACCTCACCTCACTCACATTTTTGATCCTACACACACCCCCACACATAGTCCACTTCAAAGTGCTCCTGCATATTCGCGAGTCGTAGCACGCCGCATCCCGTAGAGGGGTGCGAAGGCCCCGATGATGAAGCATGACACCAAGGGGCCTGTTGGTGTGTGAGGGGCATTTAAACAACACTGTGTGTTTTCCCATCACTTTAAGGAACACCACCACCTTGAGTGGATTCCACTTTGTTTATGTATACATTCAGGGAGACTGAATCCACTGACTCTCTCTCTCCCCCCTTCTGTTATAATTCGTACAAAAATAAATACACATTTTTTTGGCCTACAATTTATAGACTTTTGTTGCAGTTGGTGTTGCAATATTTAGCAATGCCAATAGCTCCAACGTAATAACCCGAGATCTATTGCATTGTAAATGCTTGTTTATGTTTCTGTCCCTGGGGGTTGGCGACCCCGGGGCTTAACAAGGCTCCCCTAATTAATATACACTGCCCCGGGTTATGGGGTCCCTGAGGCTCAAAATGGTTAGGGGGCCCTACTCAAGTCATCCTCCTCGTATATTTAATTCTAAAAAAATGGCATTTAGGATTTTCTTTCTTTTGTTTTTACTGCAATCTGCCGAAGTACTGTGGGATCAAAAAAGTATATGGCAATTTCATGAGGATTTTGTGTATTGGTACCCCCCTTTTTTCTTGGTCCCCACTTGACAGATCATCCTGAATCTTTCCATGTACAAACTGGGGGGAAAAAAACACTTTTCAGAAAGTTTAGTGATGATTTGTCAATCAGCATCATAGTTATTAGCAAATCAAAATAGGCATTTCCTATGCAAACGCTAACCTAACTATACCTACCCAGTTGATATATATATCGCCACTCGATACTTAGGATTACATTTCAATTGGAAAACAGTTTTTGTTTTTATTTATTTACTTATTTACAGAGTTTATAAAGTGTGAACATGACCCATCTGGGTATCAGAGTGCTGTACATATAGCAGACAGGTCATACATACATTAAAGCCAAGCAAAGGGAGAAGTGCAAACAGAAAAACAGATAGAGTAAACCACAGTGACTTGGTAGGAGCATGTTCTGGGAGGAAGCTGCCGCTTTACCAGCCTTTTTCTCCCGGGAACATGGCGACTAGGTGACACGGCATTTAACCAACAATGAGCAAAAAGTGATCCTTTACAGGCAAACGCATTTATTTCCCAAAATCCCGGGACAAAGATGAGAACTTCTCTATCTGGCTAAATGTAATCCACATTGTTACGGAGGACTACCAACAGATTAGTCCAGACTGCATGATACAAACTCCTTAGCGCGAGTATAAATATGCAATTCATGTGATACATTTTTATCACTCACTTTATAGTCACTTAACTTTGAGAGGTCCTGAAGAAAGCCCTTCCTATTTTTCTTAGGGCTGAAACATGTCGACCACCTGATGATATACACAATCACACATAGATATTGTTGATATCATCAACTTTCATATTGGATTTTTAGTAATACCCCAGGACTCCAAGAATAAAATAACAGGTGGTATCCTGGAGGTATTTTTAATGGTTAATTCACACAATTAGTCACCCATCACATCACCTCCAAGAACCAGCTCCACTGTAATTCAGGTGTTGCAGCTCAGCCAGGTGGCATTCGGCCATCTGGCTGGGACCCGATGATGAAGCATGACACCAACCAGGTTGGTGTGTGAGGGTTTTATTACCAACCTTGAGAGGTGCCGGTACTCCATTAATGTCAGATAAACTTGTTTTCTGGCCGTTCTACTTTGTTTTTGAGTCTAGTGGTGTGTGCCTAGTGGAAGCATGTATTGACGGCTGATGGTGTTTGAGCCCAGTGAAAGCGTGCAGTGATGGCTGGTGGTGTTTGTGCCTAGTGAAAGCTTGCACTGAGGTCTGATGGTGTCTGTTGAAAGTGTGCACTGACAGTGTGGTTGTGTGAGTGGATGTGTGTATGTGTGGTTGTGTGTGGTTGTGTTTGTGGTGTTGTGTGTGTGGTTGTGTGTGTGGTTGTATGTGTGGTTGTATGTGTGGTTGTATCTGTATGTGGGTGTGTGTGTGTATGTGGTTGTATGTTTGTGTGGTTGTGTGTGTATGTGGTTGTGTGTGTGTGTGATTGTATGTGTGGTGTTGATTGTGGTTGTGCGTGTGTGGTTGTTTGTTGTGTGTGTGTGTGTGTGAGGTTGTGTGGTTGTGTGTGTTGTGTGTGTGTGTGGTTGTGTGTGTGTGTGGTTGTGTCTGGTTGTGTGTGTGTGGTTGTGTGTTAGTGGTTGTATGTGTGTGGTTGTGTGTGGTGGTATGTGTGTGTGGTTGTGTGTGTGTGTGGTTGTGTGTGAGTGGTTGTGTGTGTGTCTGGTTGTGTTGTTGTGTGTGGTTGTGTGTGTTTGTGTGTGTGTGGTTGTGGTTGTGTGTGTGGCACTGAGTGGTATTTGGAGTGTAAGTTGCATTGAGTGCAGTGTAATTATGTGGCTCTGTAATTATGTGGCACTGATTGTTATTTTGGGTGTATGCTACATTGAGTGCAGTGTAATTATGTGGTGTTTAATTAAGGTGCACTGAGTGGTATTTGGAGTGTATGTTGCATTGAGTACAGTGTAAATATGTGGCGTGTAATTATGTGGCACTGAGTGGCATTTGGAGTGTATGTTGCGTTGAGAGCAGTGTAATTATGTAGCATATAATTATGTGGCACTGAGTGGTGTTGTGTGGAGTGTATGTTGCATTGAGTGCAGTGTAATTATGGAGCATATAATTATGTGGCACTGAGTGGTATTTTGTGGAGTGTGTGTTGCATTCAGTAGGGTGTAATTATGTGGTGTGTCATTATGAGGCACTGAGTGGTATTTGGAGTGTATGTTGCATTGAGTGCAGTGTAATTATAAGGCATTGAGTGGTATTTGGAGTGTATGTTGCATTGAGTGCAGTGTAATATTGTGGCATGTAATTATGTGGCACTGAGTGGTATTTGGAGTGTATGTTGCATTGAATGCAGTGTCATTATGTAACATATAATTATGTGGCACTGAGTGGTATTGTGTGGAGTGTGTGTTGCATTCAGTAGAGTGTAATTATGTGATGTGTAATTAGCTGGCACTGAGTGGTATTTGGAGTGTATGTTGCATTGAGTGCAGTGTAATTATGTTGCATATAATTATGTGGCACTGAGTGGTATTATGGGGGTTATGTTGTATTCAGTAGAATGTAATTGTGTGGCACTGAGTGGTATCATTTGGAGTTTATGTTGCATTGAGTGCAGTGTAAGAATGTAGCATATAATTATGTGGCACTGTGTGGTATTATGTGGAGTCTATTTATGTTGCATGGAGTAGAGTGAAAATATGTTTTGTGTAATTATGTGGCAATGAGTGGTATTCTGAGGATTGTATGTTGTATTCAGTAGTTTAATTGTGTGGTGTGTAATTTTGTGGCACTGAGTGGTATTGTTTGGAGTGTATGTTGCATTGAGTGCAGTGTAATTATGTAGCATATAATTATGTGGCACTGAGTGGTATTGGTTGAGTGTGTGTTGCATTCAGTAGAGTGTAATTATGTGGTGTGTAATTATGTGGCACTGAGTGGTATTTGGAGTGTATGTTGCATTGAGTGCAGTGTAATTATGTTGCACATAACTATGTGGCACTGAGTGGTATTTGGAGTGTATTTTGCATTGAGTGCAGTGTAATTATGTGGTGTGCAATTATGTGGCACTGAGTGGTACTTGGAGTGTATTTTGCATTGAGTGCAGTGTAATTACGTGGCACTGAGTGGTAAAGGAGCATATGGGGATGGGGTGTGAGTGAGGGGGAGCAGAAGCCTTTGATGGTGGTGTGCGAGGCCAAGCGCGCGCCTGGGGAAGCTTCATGCTCCAGTAAACAACATGCATTGTAGGAAACGCGGCTGGTTCAAGAGACTTTGGTTCAGATGTAATAGGTTTCGAGTAATTAAAATTACTCAACCTAAAAATCATTAACATTGCAAAATCCGTATGGGTTGAAAATAGATGGTTAGATATTAAGTTCGCCCTCAATGCAACGTACACTCCAAATACCACTCAGTGCCACATAAATACACGCCACATAATTACACTGCACTCAATGCAACATACACTCCAAATACCACACAGTGCCACATAATTACACTGCACTCAATGCAACATACACTCCAAATTCCACTCAGTGCCACATAATTTCATGCCACATAATTACACAGCACTCAATGCAACATACACTCCAAATACCACTCAGTGCCACATAATTACACGCCACATAATCACACTGCACTCAATGGAACATACACTCCAAATACCTCTCAGTGCCACATAAATACACACCACATAATTACACTGCACTCAATGCAATATACACTCCAAATACCAACAGTGCCACATAATTACACGCCACATAATAACACTGCACTCAATGCAACATACACTTGAAATACCACACAGTGCCACATAGTTACACGCCACATAATTACACTACAACCAATGCAACATACACTCCAAATCCCACTCAGTGCCACATAATTACACGCCACATAATTACACAGCACTCAATGCAACATACACTCCAAATAACACTCAGTGCCACATAGTTATATACAACATAATTACACTGCACTCAAAGCAACATACACTCCAAATACCACTCAGTGCCACATAATTACACAACACATAATTACACTCTACTGAATGCAACTCACACTCCACACAATACCACTCTATCTATCTATCTAACTATCTATCTATCTATCTATCTATCTATCTATCTATCTATCTATCTATCTATCTATCTATCTATCTATCTATCTATCTATCTATCTATTGCTCTGACTCTATCTATCGCCCTCACCCTATCTCTCTATCGGCCTCACTCTGTCTATCGGCCTCACTCTATCTATCTATCGACCTCACTCTATCTATCTAAGTATCGCCCTCACTCTATCTATCTATGTATCGCCCTGACTCTATCTATCGCCCTCACCCTATCTCTCTATCGGCCTCACTCTGTCTATCGGCCTCACTCTATCTATCTATCGACCTCACTCTATCTATCTAAGTATCGCCCTCACTCTATCTATCTATGTATCGCCCTTACTCTATCTGTCGCCCTCCCTCTATCTATCTATCGCACTTATTCTATCTATCTATCGCATCGCGACAGCATCACTAAGCACCACCAAAGCATCACTCAGGGGCACTACAATATCACTATGCGCTACCACAGCATCACTGAATGCCACAGCATCACTTGTCGCCACCACAACATCACTCAGCGCCACCACATCATCAATCTGTGCAACCATTCAACAACAACTGGTTCAAATATGTTCTCCCAATATTTCAAGCTTTATTACAAATGTCACAAAAAGATGTTAATATTTCACTTCTGTTCTTGCATTTTCATCATAATAAAATACAATGAACATAATCTTCACAAAAGTTATTTACAAAAGTTTAAGCTATTGCCATTATAATTTATAATAACCTTTTTTTACGTATTAATTATTAAAACAATTACAAGCCATTGTTATTTGTAATATCAATAAATCTAAGACTTGTAAATTCAACACATATTGCGTTACAAATGCTATAGGTGTCTCATTTTCGAAAGTTAAAACTATTGGCATTGTAAATGACAAAGATATTAATTTCGCTATTTTCAAAAGGAACACACAAATAAAAAATTGGTCATTTACAATACCAATAGCTCAAACTTTCCTGATGCGAGACCTATTGCATTGCAAATGCTTGTTTTAAAATCAGCCCTTGCTGCCTTAATTAATACCTGATCTCTGCCCTTGAGGAAGGATAGAAGGGCTCGCTTAGCAGCCCTGCAACCCCTACTAAACCACTGGTTCTTAAAACCACGGGGTTTGCCTTTTGTTGGCTGAGCACAATAGAAGAAATCCGCCAGGGTTGCCACCATCTCCTGGTGTATTCTTCCCAATTCATTCCTGATAGTACTAACCATGTTGTTCACTTGAACAGTGGCAGCTTCTTTTGTAAGGGGAATGATAGCGTTCTACATTTTTGCCACAATGTTCGGGGTTTGAATAATTTTAGCCCAGCGAATATGCCTCTCTCCGTTTAAGATTCCAAGATCATTTCGGGGCCGAATAAAAGGACCTAGGTCTATATCGCCTATTTGGAGATCTAACTTGATGGACAACGGGTTGTGGTCACTTTCCATACGCTCAACAACCTTAAAATCTATTACTTTAGGCCAGAGTTCCAAGCAAATTAAAAAGTAATCAATCACTGATGCCTGGTCTATTCTTTTGAAAGTCGGGAACCCAGGATTGTCATTCGGGAAACACCCATTACAAGCCCTTAATGAAGAGGATAATGTAAGGGTAGTCATTTGGAGCACAAGTGGTGTGCAGCTCTTTACCTCGTATGTGTTGGGGGGTGGGATAGACCAAATAGTTTCTTCTTCTGCGGTAATAGATTTCAATGCTCCCTTGAGCGGTTCATAGTGGCAATTGAAATCCCCACCAATCACAAGTGTCACATCACCCGGTAGGGATTTCAAAAGGGTATCCAGCTAGGCCGGACACGAAGAAGTGTCACTATACTGGACAGGTCTGGAATAAATATTAATTAGTGCCAGTTTTTGTCGGTTTTTAAATGACGAAAGAATGCAAATTACATTTGGCGACAGGGTGTTGACTCTCTTAACCACACAATCAATGTGGGTACCTACCCATATGCACATACCCCCGAAGGTCTGCCTCTGGGGCCCTTAACTGCAGGTTCGGAGAAGGTCACAAAACCCACCCGATGAATCGAGTTTAGGGCTCACGTCTCTTGAAAGAGGCAGATTCCAACTGAATCTATGAGTCCCCTCCAATCTGGCAAATCTATTTTGACCATTAGGCCCGCAATATTCCTCGATAATAGACTAAGGCCTCCGCTACGACTCTCTTGCCCCATTCCAGCTCTAGTCGCAGATACAGGGCCCTCCAATGGATCCAGATCCATCAAACCCCGGTCGACAATGCCATGGCAGTAGGTGAGTGTTGCCACTGCCACTGGGAATGCTGATACCTTACTTGGTAAGCTAGAGCTTTCGCTAGTCGACACCCAAAGCCCAACCTCCACCACTGAGTCGGCTCGAAGTGTTCGTCTGGTTTCCTTTAACCCCTTTTTCTCAGTTATTGAGGAATCTCGTTTCTTCCCCACTGTTGTCCCTTTCATCATCAGAGCCCTCTGACTTGGTTGTAGGGAACTAGGGGGTAGGGGGATAGGTGAAAGTCAGTCAACCTGATCAAGTGAGCTAAACCTGTTACTTACTGGGAAACCCCACAAAGACTGGTTCCCACCCATATCTTCACCTTGTTTCCAGGGGTCATGAGGAGCAGCCCATCCCTTATTGGGGCCACAGTAGTCAGGGTTTGAGGTTTGAGTGGAGGGGGGATAAAAAAAAACAAGGCCCATGGGCTGGATTTTCGTTTGGGCCATTGTTGGTGGGCCCATACATACATTTTCAACCACCCTTCTATCTTTGAAGTTGATGACAATACAATCCCCCTCCACATTTTTAACCCTATTACAAACCCATCCCACTCTCCTGGCAAATAAAATTTGACAGTGCACATTGCTGGGTAGGGGTCGGTTAGATTTTAACCAGTGAATAGATTTGTTTTTTAACACATTATATGGTTCCATCCTATTGGCGGACAATTTAGGAACCCCAGTTAAGACGACCACATTTGGTGCACTTTCTGGTGGTAGATCAATACGAGGTAGAGTGCAATTTGGGCCATCGGCGGTCAGCTTCTTGATTGTCGTTCCCCTAGGGTCTCTCCGCCGTTCACCTCCCATTTGTTGTGGGTCTTTAGAGTTCTTGTTGTTTGCTGCCTTCGTAGTGTCCACTAAGGGGTTGTTACAGAATGTATGTGTTGGACTGCTCACAGAGGTATGGGGGCTAATGGACGTCAATAAGTTAGGTTTCGTCGGGAACCCTTCTCCAACATTTTTAGATCTAACTGGGGCAGTGTGTACCGTGTTGCCCTTTATGGTGTCCATACTCCCTTCAATTTTAGATGACCTCTGCTCAATTTGTGGAAGTCTCCCCTCTAGGGGCTGTAATGATTGTTTCAAGAGGGCCTCAAGTTTCATCAGAAATACATCATACTTAGGAGGTTGATCAGGACAGTTGAAGACATCTATGGGGAGAATTACTAGCGGTGGGTCAGGTTGGCCGCTTCCTAAAGCACTGGAGGCCAAAGTAGGAGGTTCAATGTTATTATTGAGCTTCGGGAGCTTTGGCTTCCTCCCGCACGGGGCAACACCACCTCGCTTCCTTTTAGGAACTGCTCCTTCGAGGCGCCCGCGTAGCTGTCTAGGAATTAGCTCTTCATTGCCGGAAGGCTCTTTGCTGTTTTCTGGGGGTGACACTGACTCATTACTCAAGACATCCAGTGATTGAAGCTCGCCTATTGGGCGCAGATTCTCAGCTAATTCAACTGATTGCTTACGAGTACCATTCCCACTCCCCTCGCTAACAATGATTTGATTTATCATTTGATTTGATTTGAGTTATCATTTTGTAGAGCGCGTGAATGCCCGAAGGTGTCTTGGCGCTAAGATATACCATTGGCTCTTGAAGATGTAAATTAGAGCTATGCGGAGAAAAGCCAGGTTTTAACTTCCTTTCTAAAGGATTTTAAGGATGGGCTGGTTTTTATGGCCAGAGGCAGCTGATTCCAGGAGCTTGCTGTATGTACAAGGAAACTTCTTCCGCCCCAATTGGCTCTTCTAAATCTAGGGACCTTAATGAGTTTCTTTTGGCCGGATCTAAGAAGTCTATTTGGCTCATAATGTTTTAGATGTGACTTCAGAAATTTTGATCCAGTTCCATTAATTGCCTTGTACGCCAGGCATAATGATTTGAATTGTACCCTTTTTGCAATTGGTAGCCAGTGCATGGTTTTTAATTTGTGGCTGATTGATTCATACTTAGGTATGCCGAGTACCAGCCTGGCTGCTGCATTCTGCAGACGTTGAAGTTTGGCTAAGATTTTCATTCTGGCTCCGGCATAGAGGCCATTCCCGTAGTCCAGTCTTGACAACGCTAAAGCTGTCACCACTGTCTTACGCGAATCCTGCGGTAGATAAGGTAGTATCTTTCTTATCATTTTTAGGATGTACCAAAGTGTTGATGCCAGCTTGCTGGCTTGGGCATCAAATGAGAGATTGGTGTCTAGAGTAACTCCCAGGTTTTTTACTTTTTCTGAAGATTCTGGGCTTCTTCCCAGATTTTTGGGCCACCATGAGGGGGACCATATATTTGTGCCACCTCCTAGTATCATGACCTCGCTCTTGTCCCCATTAAGTTTTAGGCAGTTCCTTTTCATCCATTGACTGATCTGTACCATGCAATGTTGAAATTTTTCTGCTGTGTCCTCCACATCCCTACTGATTGACACCACGATCTGAGTATCGTCAGCGTAGGATATTGTAGTAAATCCACAGTTCCTTATTATTTCAGCACGAGGGGCCACATATAGATTAAAAAGAGTGGGGCTCATCGAGGAGCCCTGCGGGACCCCGCATGGCAGATTGAATAGATTTGATTTAGCTCCTCCTGATTCTACCGAGAAAGTTCTGTTCTCCAGGTAGGAAGCAATGAGGGTACATGCTGAGTCATGTATTTCTGCTGCTTTTAGTCTTGTTATGAGGTTCTCGTGGCTGACTGTATCGAAGGCCGCCGATAGGTCGAGTAACACCATGGCGGCCTTCGATCCATTGTCCAACACTTGCCTAAGTTCCTCCACTGCTGTGAGCAGAGCAGTGTCCATTCTGTGCCCCTCGCGAAAACCGAACTGGGAATGGTCCAGCCAGTCGCCATCCATAAGATATCTGGATAACTGTTTGTTTAACAGTTTCTCGATAATTTTCGCGGCAAATGGTATCCTGGCTATTGGTCTATAATTGTTCGGAATTTCACAGTCTAGGTTTGTTTTTATCAGTAGCGGTCTGATTGATATCATTTTCAAATCATCTGTAAAGATGTTGGTTTTGATGATTTGTGAAAATAGTTTTTCTAACACCAGGCTCAGCAGTTCTTAGCAAATTTGCATTATTTTGGGTAGACAGGGGTCCATTGGGCTACCTGAGTTGGTGGTAAGCACCTCTTTCTGGATCTGGTCTGCTGTAGGAGGAGTGAAGTGGAACAGTATGGGTTGAACTGATTGTTCCACTGGGTTTATTAGATGTAAAGTATCCTGATCTGCCATCTCTATGCTGTGATTTTTAAAGGAGTCATAGACTGCAGATACTTTGCTAACAAAGAATTCACCCAATATGTAACAGAAGTCTGATGATATTTCTTCTGAATTGTTATTTTCAAATTTAGATAATTTTTTAACAGTATCGAAAAGGGCTATGCTAGAGTTTTTTGACTCATTAATTTTCTGAACGAAATATTTACTTTTTTCTGTTATTATTAATTTTTTATAACTGGGTAAAGTAGCTTTAAATTCTTGTCTGAGCTAGGTGTCATAATTGGCTCTCCAATTTTTCTCTGCTCTTCTGCACTTCTGTTTTTGTACCTTCAGTGCTTCCGAGAACCATGGTTGTGATGGGGTTTTTCTTTTCAAAGTAACTTTTTTTTGTGGGACTGTTTGTTTAACTGCAGTATCCAACCACTCGTTGAATTGTTTGCAGGCTATATTACAGTTTTCATCAAATGTAGGATAAGATGATCGGAGTGTGTCAACAAATGCCTGATGGTTGACTTTAGACCAGTCAGGGTATGTTGCTTTTTTAAGAAATTCCACGGTTCTCCCCGTATCTTCTTTAATTTCTAGTATAAACTGGACTAACTTGTGGTCCGACCATGGGACCAAGAGAGTATCAATTTTATTAAGGCTCTGGCATGAGGTAAATATACCATCTAGTTTGTGGCCAGCATTATGGGTATCTAGGTGTACCTTTTGTTCCAGATCAAAGTTTGACATTGCATCCGTAAATGATGCTATCTTAGGGTCCGAGGTTTTCTCTAGATGTAAATTAAAATCTCCTAAAATTGTATAATCAGGGCCTGTCCCGCTTGATTCTAAAAATGGGCTTAACAGCTCAATTAGGGTAAAACAATGATTTGTGGCAATGATATGTGTTCAGGTGTGCGAGCTTTCACCAATTCCCCCAGCGAGGATCTTTTAGCGAAGGCCAAATCCTGCAAAAGGCAACGCTCTGTTACAATAATTTCGTGCTCCAAGACATTTGTGGGCCTTTTGATAAACTTATCTAGAATCCCAGCCACGTAGCCCCCGTCAGTAATTTCTTACTCCTCCCTTCATGCCCTGCCATTTCCCCACAGTTGTTATAATGGCTACAGGTACTCACAGGAAGGTGGGGCAGGCCAGGTGGAAGATGTTAGAGGGATATCCCGGTCCGGTCTTCTCGGGGCTACAACAGGCTCAAACGGGCCCACCCTTGGCCCGGGCTTTGTGGAGCTTAGAACGGTGTGTCCTAATGTACTTCTGGTGTAAGCAGGAGGGGCGGGGTGGTCTCCTGACGGCGCCCGCAGCACTCTAAACTTCCGAGTCCCCTCAGTTCCAAGGTAGAGTGAAGCAAAGCAAAGCAGGCAAGAAACGCAGCATCTGTGCACTTGTGGTTGTGTGTGTTGTTGTGTGTGTGGTTGTGTGTGGTTGTGTGTGTGGTTGTGTGTGAGGTTGTATGTGTGGTTGTATCTGTGTGTTGGTGTGGGTGTGTGTATGTGGTTGTGTGTGTGGTTGTATGTGTGTGTGGTTGTGTGTGTATGTGGTTGTGTGTGTGTGTGTGTGGTTGTATGTGTGGTGTTGTGTGTGGTTGTGTGTAAGTGTTTGTCTGTGTGTGTGTGTGTGGTTGTGTGTGGTTGTGTGTGTGTGTAGTTGTGTCTGGTTGTGTGTGTGTAGTTGTGTGTTAGTGGTTGTATGTGTGTGGTTGTGTGTGGTGGTGTGTGTGTGTGGTTGTGTGTGTGTGGTTGTGTGTGTGTGTCTGGTTGTGTTGTTGTGTGTGGTTGTGTGTGGTTATGTGTGTTTGTGTGTGTTTGGTTGTGGTTGTGTGTGTGTGTGTGGCACTGAGTGGTATTTGGAGTGTATGTTGCATTGAGTGCAGTGTAATTATGTGGCTCTGTAATTATGTGGCACTGCGTGGTATTTTGGGTGTATGCTACATTGAGTGCAGTGTAATTATGTGGCGTTTAATTATGTGGCACTGAGTGGTATTTGGAGTGTATGTTGCATTGAGTACAGTGTAAATATGTGGTGTGTAATTATGTGGCACTGAGTGGTATTTGCAGTGTATGTTGCATTGGGAGCAGTGTAATTATGTAGCATATAATTATATGGCACTGAGTGGCGTTGTGTGGAGTGTATGTTGTATTCAGTAGAGTCTAATTGTGTGAAGTGTTATTATGTGGCACTGAGTGGTATTGTGTGGAGTGTGTGTTACATTCAGTAGAGTGTAATGATGTGGTGTGTAATTATGTGGCACTGAGTGGTATTTGGAGTGTATGTTGCATTGAGCGCAGTGTAATTGTGTAGCACATCAATATGTGGCACTGAGTGGTGTTGTGTGGAGTGAATGCTGTATTCAGTAGAGTGTAATTGTGTGGCGTGTAATTATGTGGCACTGAGTGGTATTTGGAGTGTATGTTGCGCTGAGCGCAGTGTAATTGTGTAGCACATCAATATGTGGCACTGAGTGGTGTTGTGTGGAGTGAATGGTGTATTCAGTAGAGTGTAACTGTGTGGCGTGTAATTATGTGGCACTGAGTGGTATCGTTTGGAGTGCATTTTGCATTGAGCGCAGTGTAATTATGTAGCATATAATTATGTGGCACTGAATGGTATTGTGTGGAGTGTGTGTTGCATTCAGTAGAGTGCAATTATGTGGTGTGTAATTATGTGGCACTGAGTGGTATTTGAAGTGTATGTTGCACTTAGTGCAGTGTAAATATGTGGCATATAACTATGTAGCACTGAGTGGTATTTGGAGTGTATGTTGCTTTGAGTGCTGTGTAATAATGTTGCATGTATTTATGTGGCACTGAGTGAGATTTGGAGTGTATGTTGCATTGAGTGCAGTGTAATTATATGGCACTGAGTGGTATTTGGAGTGTATGTTGCATTGAGTGCTGTGTAATTATGTGGTGTGTGATAATGTGGCACTGAGTGGGATTTGGAATGTATGTTGCATTGAGTGCCGTGTAATTATGTGGCACTGAGTGGTATTTGGAGTGTACGTTGCATTGAGTGCAGTGTAATTATGTGCCATGTAATTATGTGTCACTGAGTGGTATTTGGATCATGTTGTATTGAGTGCAGTGTAATTATGTAGCATATAATTATGTGGCACTGAGTGGTATTGTGTGGAGTGTGTGTTGTATTCAGTAGAGTGTAATTATGTGGTGTGTTATTATCTGGCACTGAGTGATATTTGGAGTGTATGTTGCATTAAGCAGAGAGTAATTATGTTGCATGTAATTATGTGGCACTGAGTGGTTTTGTATGAAGTGTGTGTTGCATTTAGTAGAGCGTAATTATGTGGTGTGTAATTATGTGGCACTGAGTGGTATTTGGAGTGTATGTTGCATTGAGTGCAGTGTAATTATGTTGCATATAACTATGTATGTAAATATGTGGCGTGTAATTATGTGGCACTGAGTGGTATTTGAAGTGTATGTTGCAATGAGTGCAGTGTAATTATATGGCGTGTAATTTTGTGGCACTAAGGGGTATTTGGAATGTATGTTGCATTGAGTGCAGTGTAATTATGTGGCGTGTTATTATGTGGCACTGAGTGGTGTTTGGAGTGTATGTTGCATTGAAATTAGTGTAAATATGTAGCATATAATTATGTGGCACTGAGTGGTATTTGGAGTGTATGTTGCAATGAGTGCAGTATAATTATGTGGTGTGTAATTTTGTGGCACTGAGTGGTATTTGGAGTGTATGTTGCATTGAGTGCAGTGTAATCATGTGGCATGTAGTTATGTGGCACTGAGTGATATTTGGAGCGTATGTTGCGTTGAGCCCAGTAATTATGTAGCATATAATTATGTGGCATTGAGTGGTATTATGAGGAGTGTATGTTGTATTCAGTAGAGTGTAATTGTGTGGCGTGTAATTATGTGGCACTGAGTGGGATTGTTTGGAGTGTATGTTGCATTGTAATTATGTAGCATATAATTATGTGCCACTGAGTGGTATTGTGTGAAGTGTGTGTTGCATTCAGTAGAGTGCAATTATGTGATGTGTAATTATGTGGCAGTGAGTGGTATTAGGAGTGTATATTGCGTTGAGCGCAGTGTAATTATGTAGCATATAATTATGTGGCACTGAGTGGTATTGTGTGGAGTGTACGTTGTATTCAGTAGAGTGTAATTGTGCGGCGTGTAATTATATGGCACTGAGTGGTATTTTTTGGAGTGTATGTTGCCTTGAGTGCAGTGTAATTATGTAGCATATCATTTTGTGGCACTGAGTGTGTGAGGGTGCAGTGTGAGTGAGGGTGCAGATTGTGTGAGGGTGTGAGGTGCAGAGTGTGTAAGGTGCAGTGTGTGTGGCCTAAAGTAGTGGGGGGCGCAGTGTGTGTGGCCTAAAGTAGTGTGAGGGCGCAGTGTGTTTTGCCTAAAGTAGTGTGAGGGCGCAGTGCGTGTGGCCTAAGGGCGCAGTGTGTGTGGCCTAAAGTAGTGTGAGGGGGCAGTGTGTGTGGCCTAAAGTAGTGTGTGGGCTCAGTGTGTCTGGCCAAAAGTAGTGAGTGTGCAGTGTGTGATTGTGCAGTGTGAGTGTGCAGTGTGTGTGGTCTAAAGTAGTGTGAGGGCACAGTGTGTGAGTGCTCAGTGTGTGTGCCCTAAAGTAGTGTGAGGACACAGTGTGTGAGGGCACAGTGTGTGAGTGCGCAGTGTGTGTGGCCTAAAGTAGTGTGAGGGCACATTGTGTGAGTGCGCAATGTGTGTTGCCTAAAGTAGTGTGAGGGTGCAGTGTGTGTGGCCTAAGGGAGCAGTGTGTGTGTGGCCTAAAGAAGTGAGTGCGCAGTGTGTGAGTGTGCAGTGTGTGAGTGTGCAGTGTGTGTGCCCTAAAGTAGTGTGAGGACACAGTGTGTGAGGGCACAGTGTGTGAGTGCGCAGTGTGTGTGCCCTAAAGTAGTGTGAGGGCACAGTGTGTGAGGGCACAGTGTGTGAGTGCACAGTGTGTGTGGCCTAAAGTAGTGTGAGGGCAAAGTGTGTGAGTGTGCAATGTGTGTGGCCTAAAGTAGTGTGAGTGCACAGTGTGTGTGTCCTAAAGTAGTGTGAGGGCACAGTGTGTGAGTGCGCAGTGTGTGAGTGTTCAGTGTGTGTGGCCTAAAGTAGTGTGAGGGAGCAGTGTGTGTGGCCTAAACTAGTGTGTGGGCTCAGTGTGTCTGGCCTAAAGTAGTGTGAGTGCGCAGTGTGTGAGTGTGCAGTGTGTGTGGCCTAAAGTAGTGTGAGGGCACAGTTTGTGAGTGTGCAGTGTGTGTGTGGCCTAAAGTAGTGTGAGGGCACAGGGTGTGAGTGTGCAGTGTGTGTGGTCTAAAGTAGTGTGAGGGCACAGTGTGTGAGTGCGCAGTGTGTGAGTGCACAGTGTGTGTGGCCTAAAGTAGTGTGAGGGCACAGTTTGTGAGTGTGCAGTGTGTGTGTGGCCTAAAGTAGTGTGAGGGCACAGTGTGTGAGTGTGCAGTGTGTGTGGCCTAAAGTAGTGTGAGGGCACAGTTTGTGAGTGTGCAGTGTGTGTGTGGCCTAAAGTAGTGTGAGGGCACAGTGTGTGAGTGTGCAGTGTGTGTGGTCTAAAGTAGTGTGAGGGCACAGTGTGTGAGTGTGCAGTGTGTGTGGCCTAAAGTAGTGTGAGGGCACAGTGTGTGAGTGCGCAGTGTGTTTAAGCAAATTAGACTCTTGTGACACAGAGGTGATTCCTTTGGCAACATGGATAAAATATATGATGTCGGGAGAAGGGCGTCAACTTCAGCAACAAATTATCTCCATGTACTGTGGTATAAGCATGTAACAAGGCGTGTAACAATTAAGTGGATATGCTAGTAACATTAAAAGTGAAACCGAAACTACCATGAATGTATGCGGCAATTCTCTAAAATACTAAATTCCCAGTAAAACAAGCAAACAAAGAAACAGTGGAAATAGGGGTAGTTTCTCTAGTCTACAAAGACATGTGGACAACCTGGGATATTTATATTTTACAGTGTAACCGTCAACCGCAGACAGTACATCGTAGCAAATGAAGGGCAACATATCAAGAATACAACTGAGGAGGGAGCACTGGGTATTGAGAGGTGGAGGGCAACTTAGTGTAGAGTAGAAATGTTGCGAGTAATGTAGCCTCGGAGCAGAAAAAAATCTCCGGTGGAACACAATACCAACAAGCAAAGCAGTAAAGGGCTTCGGATGGCAAATGGTGATTGATCACTTTCGCGGCGGCTTTGATGTTCAGTTGCCGCGCGGCTCACTGAGAACATCAAAGCGGCCGCAAAAGTGATCAGCAGGGCGACAAATGGTGCGTGCGCCCTTTACACATGCACTTGGAGTTGGGTCCTTCCTTCTGGAAAAGACTGGAGGCCACCTTCAAGAAAATGTGTCATCCATTGCATAATCGGCTGGACTCCATTGAAAACAGACTGGTGTGCCTTGAACTTTCATTGGCATCAGCTCAGAAACAGGCAGGACCAAGCCGTGGCACCCATACTTCTAGGCCAAAATCCTACTGTAGCCAATGGTCCATCGAGTTCTAATAGTTCTAATAGTGCTACTGGGTCAAGTCAGACTGCAAGGCCTATTTTGGCTGTTGATAAGGGGCAAGTTGTTAATTTACAACCAGTCACCCAAAAAGGAGTGGGAAATACACACCAAGTTAGTGCGATACCACAAACCACTTTGTCAGGAGTAGTTTCTTCCCCGGTGCCTAACCTCACTGGGGCGGGTGCGAAGCCATTGAATAAAGAGAGAACTTTGGGCGATGGAGCTAAGTTGCAGGACAAACAGCCAACTTTACCTACCTTAAGTAGAGCGCATAGCGAGTCTCCCCTACCTTATATTAACCTCCCTCCTCAATCAGCCCCTTTTGTGGTAGTTCTGGTACGGGTCCCCCCACTAGCTCGTGGGAAATGAGAATCATACCAAGACTTAAAGCACAAATGTATTTTCTGGCTAAATAAAAAACGCCATTGCCAGTGAACATGCGTGCTGAAATTATGGGTGTCAGGAGAGTCAACTGGATAGGCAGGGGATGTAAGACTGTTGCAGGAGACTGTATCGTTATTAATTTTAGAGACCAGATATGTGTCAACTTCATCTGTAACTGGTCTCACAATGATATGACTACTGAGATGCAAGTACTACCCCTAGCTTATTTCTATGGCCCCCCTACCCCAGTTTCCTTTGAGAGGGATATGTTTTCTCAGGGGTCTGTATCTAATTTCTGCCCCTTAGGGAACATAAGGTTGTTCAACAGATTCCAGACCCTGTCGGGGCTAGGGGACTGTGATTGACAGTACGAACAAGAAAAACCCATTTTAGGTAGTAGGGGAGGGGATGGAAGAGAAGGGATGGAGACTGGGAAAGGGAATGTGCAGGCCCAGTGTAGTAAAGGTGAAGGGCTGGGTGAGGTTGGGCAAGGTGCCACATGTGATATCATCCCTAAGGCTCTAGAGGGAGATCAGTCCTTGAACAGTCAGCATAATATACATTCTGGTTTAGGGGGACAACCCGTTCGGGGCAAACTGGCCACACTATCAGATGGTTCACTAAGTTGGACATCACTGGTTTCCTGGAATGTGGCAGGGCTGGGGTCAAAACTTAACTCGCAGGCTTGGGCAGACTTCATTGACCACTTTGACATCTGTTTTTTTCAAGAAGTCTGGGCGGTTGAACCAATGTTTAGAGTTGGCTTCTTGAACTTTTTTGTCCCCGCTGTAAAAAAAATCCAAAGGGTGACCTATGGGGGGTCTGGTCATATGAGTTAAGCAGTCCCTAAAATGTAAAACCCAGTTGCTCCCCACTGTATGTAATGACATTCTTGGTGTTAGATTTAGCTTCCATGCAAATTTAGAACTCGACATCATTCATGTTTATGCTAGGGGGCTCCAAGGTGGTAAGAAATCGGAAGTTGTAGCTAAACTGGATACACTACTACAGGCTTCCCCAAACAACATAATGCCATTGATTGCTGGGGACTTCAATACCACTTTTGAACCCCTTGGTTTGGACGATATCCATTTGACAGAGGAGGAGGACGTTAGGTGGGGAGTTCCCCAGCTAAGCACTAAACCTATAAAAAAGTGGACCGAGGCTGCTATTCAGCTAAAGGGTTTCTGTTTGGAAAACGAGTTGAGGGCTGCCAACGGGCGTACACTCTCAGACAAAATGGGGAAGGAAACTTTTGACAATGGTGCTAGGGCAAGCAACATTGACTACTTACTTGTCTCTCTCAAGATGTGGTCAACTCTCCTCAATATTGAGGTTGTGTCACGTATTGAAAGCGATCATAACCCCCTGTGCGCAAAGTTCAACTTGGGCATTCATACAGGAGATGATGCTCATCAAGGGCATTGTTACCCGGATTTAGTTATGACAAACGATGAGCGACACCTTAAATGGTGCCAAGTCGCTGAGCATCAGGAAATAATTAGCTTCATTGAGGGAGACCTGGAAGGGGCCTTAGAGGCTATGGAGGACGTTATATTGAAAGGTACTCCCCCCTATCTTTTATTAGAGGCACACAACAGGCTCTTTACTAAACTGAAAACATACTTCTGTAAACCCAGTTTAGGGGAAAAAAGAGCTACAGTTAAAAAACGAGAGAGCTGGTATAATAGCTCCTGTCGCCAAGCTAGGAGGGACTTGGGACTAGCCCTAAAGTCTAAAGACATGGGTGCAGTAAGACTGGCTAGGGCGAACTACAGGTGTAAGCAACTTGCTGCTAAAAAGGACTGGAGGACTGGGAAGAGGGCCTGTGGCAGGATTTGAATGTGGCGTGCTCTGCAAAGAATCCCAAACTTTTTTGGGAAATCTTTAAGTGGGACAGTGGAGGACATCGAGAGAGCCCTCACAATAACGTTGACCGCAATTCTTGGGTCGACTATTTTAAGCCCCAATATGCTACTAGTGCCACTGGTAATAGCGACGGAGCCTACTCCATATTGTGTACAAGGAACCTTTTTTTTCCTTGAATGATGTGGATAAGGTGCTGGACCAAGTCACTGAGGGGCATGCTACCGGCATGGATTGTGTCCCCGCAGATTTATTTCTGAACAACAGAAGGCGCTGGTGATTTTATATGTTGTATGTGGCAAACGCCATAGCCCAAGGGATGGAAGTGCCCATCTCATGGAAAGGGGCAGAAATCGTGCAGGTGTATAAAAAGGGTGACAAGTCACTTGCAGCCAATTATAGACCAATAAATCTAATTCACTGCTTACAAAAAATCATGGGTCGGCTGGTTTTGGGCAGAATTCAGTCCTGGATGGATAATGACAATATTTTAATTCACCTCCAGGCTGGGTTCCGCCCAAAAACAAGTATCATTGACCAGGTCTTCCAGTTCATTATGTTATAAAGGCGTACTGTGGTCCTGGAAATGGGCACTTTGTATGCCGTTTTTGTCGACTTAAAAGCGGCATTTGACCTGGTCCCTCGTAATATACTATGGAAAGTTCTAGCGGACCTGGGGATGGCACCTGAATTGGTGAGTTTGATTGTCCGCCTGCATGAGGATACCTTCGCTCGGGTACGGTGGGGTTCCCAGGGGGAGGTTACCGAGCCCTTTCCGGTGGAGCGTGGAGTAAGGCAGGGTTGCATCATGGCGCCCACCTTGTTCTCGCTCTTCGTGAATGGGGTTGCGGATTTCCTCTCCCTGGTGCCGACCGATGCCCCTGCGATGTCCAGTGAGCGGGTCCCGATCCTCATGTTCTTGGACACTCTCATCCTTTCAAAGACTCTGAGTGGACTTCAGCAAGCACTGAAGCGATTTGAAGATTTCTGTTTGAACAGGGGGCTACAAATAAATACGACAAAAACTAAGTATATGGTTCTGACTGGTCGCAAAACGTATGGGACAAATAGACCTTTTAGAGGCTGATCAATATGAACGGTTCCCCGCTTTAGCGGGTAGATGCTTTTACCTACCTGGAGGTCCCCCTTCAGAAAGACCTGGGGTGGTCCAGTCAACTGGACATTGAGGTCCTAAAACTCCGCCAGCAGGCAGGCATCCTTCTGAAAAAATGTACCTCCTCAACAACTTAGCCCATTACCCCCTTATTGGAAGTATACGGGATGAAGGTCCTTGGTTCAGCCCTATATGGAGCCAAACTCTGGGGTTTTGAAGACCTTAGAAAATTAACGCTAGCTGAAAATGAATTTCATTGAAAAGCTACTAGCGTCCCTATAAGTACCCCGTTAATACCGCTAATGTGGGACCTTGGAAAAAAGGCGGTCCAGGATCTTGCCTTTTTGCGTCCAGTTCTTTACTGGCGCCGTTTGTGGACAACAGAAGAACTGCAGCATTATGCCCAAGGTCTAAAAGAGATAATGGTTAAGGACACCTGCCAAAGAATCCATTGGCTCAAGAACATCAAGCCGATACTCTTCAAATTAGGAATGACTGACTTATGGGAGGACCCGGAAAATGCTCATTTTCCCTCTAAAAAATTTCTAAAAGAAAAATATTGGGAGATGGTGATCACTGAAGTAAGGTCAGAGGGTCTCTCCGCTCATCTAACTAGTCATTTCATGGACATTAAAGCCCTACCAAAACTGGAACAATATTGGGATATTTTTGGTAAACAACAAGATCATAAGCTCTATTTCCAGCTTAGGGTAGGATCACTCCCAGTACGATCTTTTACGGTTAACTGGGCAGATAAAAGTGGAATCAACAGATGTCCCAATTGCGGGGAGGAACAAGAGTCAATAAGCCACTTTTTATTTTTTTGTCCCCTGTACATTGCCCCCAGAACGATGTGGATCAAGCCTTTATGTAAACTGATAGGGATACACAGACATGCTGAGGCTCTGAGAATTTTAACTACAGACCCGACGCCTACAATTGCTGTTGCTGTGGCTAAATTCTTGAAATGGGCTTGGGTAATCCGCACAAAATACATAGCGGTAAATATGTGAAGATTAAGCTGTATTTGTCCATGCATTTATGGGTTAACCCTTGTGAATCTTTGTGCAATATTCCCCTGGATTAATGTATGTTGATGAAATTGTTTTTTATCCCCCTTTTAAATTGTAATTCGACATAGTCTACTCTAGTTTAATACTTTATTAAATATTTATTGTATGGATTTTTAACATCTTTTAACCAACATTCGTGTAATATATGTATGTATACTTTTATGACTTAATTGTCGAATAAAGTTTGTGAAACGAATATGCTAGTAACATTAAAAGTGAAACCGAAACTACCATGAATGTATGCGGCAATTCTCTAAAATACTAAATTCCCATTAAAAGAAGCAAACACCGAAACAGTAGAAATAGGGGCAGTTTCTCTAGTCTACAAAGACATGTGGACAACCTGGGATATTTATATTTTACAGTGTAACCGTCAACCGCAGACAGTACATCGTAGCAAATGAAGGGCAACATATCAAGAATACAACTGAGGAGGGAGCACTGGGTATTGAGAGGTGGAGGGCTACTTAGTGTAGAGTAGAAATGGTGCGAGTAATGTAGCCTCAGAGCAGAAAAAAATCTCCGGTGGAACACAATACCAACAAGCAAAGCAGTAAAGGGCTTTGGATGGCAAATGGTGATTGATCACTTTCACGGCGGCTTTGATGTTCAGTTGCCGCGCGACTCACTGAGAACATCAAAGCGGCCGCAAAAGTGATCAGCAGGGGGACAAATGGTGTGCGCGCCCTTCACACATGCACTGTGCCCGATCCGCACTTTGGGAGCATTTTTTAAGCACTAAATATCTCGCCAAAGCGATGGCTTAGGCGAGACCTAAAAACACATAAGGGGCAGAGTAGGGATACCCTGCTCCCCTAGGCCTAATGGAGGTTCCCCCTCCTCCCGATCCAAAAATTATTTAATCATTTTACTAGAAGGTGGAAGTGGATCTGCGAATCCTGGAAAGAATTTTTTTTAAAAGCAAACATGTGCTACCTCACCTTAAAAAAGCACCCCGAGAGTTGGCCTGGGCCCAGGGGTTGTCAATGGTATAATTTTTGTGAGGAGAGGGACGTGTGGACCCCTTGACCACAAGCCTTTTTTAGCTAATAGCCAGAATCCATTAGGTCTGCTCTATATATATTGATGTCTTCATACCTAGATAAAACCAATAGGCCCGCTATTTTTTATATTTTGGTGTTCTGATCCTTTGAGAAAGCCAGTACATCTGCCTTACCTAAAATTACACCCTTTATATTTTTAAATTACATAGTCAGTTGTGTGTGCCCGTGAGGTGGGGTTTGCATGACTTGGTCTTATGTGCACTGTCTTACTTAAATTTAAATAAATTGAAATTCATTGAAAAAAGAGACACTGAAGGACTGGGCTATTCTAAGGCTCAGCGGTGCCAGGGGACAACACCTGAAACCTTCGTGGGTTATACATCCCCAAAACTGCCGGAAATTTTGGGAATCGGAACAGTGGAGGTCCCCTTGATTTTTACAGCCTACATGTCCATTCAATTAAACTTTTTTCAGATTGAGTTGTTGATGTTCTTTTTAAATAAAACTTTTTGAAAAGTTGTGATGCAGATATTCACCAAACCACTCAAAAGGACGTAATTTTCTGTCTCCCTTCATGCCAATTTCTTTGGAAATCCGTTCAGTGCTTTGAGACATAGTTGAGAATAGAAAGAGAACTTGGGAATGCCCTTTGTGCAATCACTTTTTATTCCTTTGACAATTATATGCCAAATTAGGAACAAAGGAGCAGAGTTCCATTGTAAAAGTGTATGCTGTGTTTGAAGGACAAGAGTTTCGTTGAATAAGTGTATGCTGTATTACAAGGAACTGAGGGCCTCAATTACAAGGCCCCCGCGCCTCTGGAACATCCCTTTTAGTGATGGTCCGGTGGCCTACACTGCAGGGCCATATCAACAAGGCCACGTAAAGTCACCCTGTGTGGCTTTTTAACCCCTTCGCTGCTGGGCCTTTTCCCCTCCTGTGCTGAGCCCTTTTTTGGCTATTTGGGGTAGTGCGCGCTTAGGCCCCTGTAACTTTTTGACCACATAAGCTATCCACGCCAAATTTGCGTCCTTTTCTTCCAACATCATGTGGACTCCAAAGGCGCCCAGGGTTTGTGGATTCCCTTGGAGGGGTCCCAGAAATTAACCAAAATATAGTGATTTTTTTGTTTTTTTCAGTAAAATGGGAAAAACGGGCTGCAAATGAAAGCCTCTGGGTTTTTCCCTGAAAATGGTATCAAAAAAGGGTTTGTGGGGCTGAAATCTCCGTTTTCTCAGCTTTCAGGGAATTACAGTCTTTTGTCAGGGAACCAACATTTTTTACACAGTTTTGGCATTTTTCTGGGACATAGCCTATTTTTGCTATTTTTAGAGCTTTCCACCTCCTTCCAATTAATGGTAGAAAAGAGTTTGAAAGCAATAATGGATCCTAGAAAGCTGTACATTTTCGAAAAGTAAACAAAATTCTGAATTCAGAAAGGGGTCATTTGTCTAAATCCATGAAGGATTCTTTATCGAAAGTAACAGTTAAATCTTGGAATAATAGAAAATTTGTTGAAAAAAACAGCTTTTTGTCTCACCGTTTTCACCTATAACTTTTTCTAATCTTGACAGCTCTTGGAAAGCAATATACTGTTACATCCGTTAGACCTTCCTGGTTGTGGGGATATATAGGACTTGTAGTTTCACCAAGAACCCAACGAACCCAGATCCAAAAACTGAGCAGCAACTTGCAATGGTTTTTTTTCTTTTACTGGGTATAGAGCACTTTGTCTTAGAAAATGTATACATGGAAAAATCTGTATGAAAGACACCTATGTATTTCTGAATTGGGTACAAAATATAGAGTTCAGAAACAGTATATAATTGCACATTTTCAAAATTGGGAATACCCATACTAGCTTGAGAATTATTGGTCATTTTTCAAAAACATTTTTTTTTTACACAATGTCTGTCATTGAAAGGGAGAAATGCTAGAAAGCTCATTTGGTAATAACAGTTGATTTACAAATCTGATTTACCCGACGTCTCCTGATAAAAACGGTACCTCACTTGTGTGGGTCGGCCTTGTGCCTGCGATAGGAAACGGCGCAAAATGCAACGTGGTCACACCTCAATTTTGCAGTTACAAATTGACCCTTTTATGGCAAAGTGCCTACCTGTAGTTTTTGCACCCTAGCTCTGCCGGCACCTACGGAAACCTAGCAAACCTATAAATTTTTGGAAAGTAGACACCCTGGGGAATTCAGGATGGGGTGACTCGACTGCCTACCACCAGGCTTTGTTACCCAGAATCCCTTGCAAAGTTTAGAATTTGACAAAAAAAACACATTTTCCTCACATTTCTGTAGTGTAAAGTTCTGGAATCTGCGTGGATCAACAAACTTCCACCCACCCAGCGTTC
Source organism: Lissotriton vulgaris (assembly GCF_964263255.1). NCBI lineage: Eukaryota > Metazoa > Chordata > Amphibia > Caudata > Salamandridae > Lissotriton > Lissotriton vulgaris. Next base: position 340,254,501 of record NC_141685.1, on the reverse strand, counting down.
CCCCAGGTCTCCCGAGAAAAATGGTACCTCACTTGCGTGGGTAGGCATAGTGGCTGCGACACGAAACAGCTCAAAATGCAACGTGGTTGCACTTCAATTTCCCAGTGAAATCTTGTGCTATTTGGACAAAGAGACTACCTTTTGTTTTTGAGTCCTAGCTCTGCCAGCACATAGGGAAACCTAGCAAACCTATACATTTTTGAACACTAGACACCCAGGGGAATTCAGGATGGGCTGACTCGTCTGCCTACCCCCAGGTTTTGTTACCCAGAATCCCTCGCAAAGCTAAAATTATGACAAAAAAACACATTTTCCTCACATTTCTGTGGTGGAAAGTTCTGGAATCTGCGTGGATTAACAAATTTCCACCCACCCAGCGTTCCCCCAGGTCTCCTGAGAAAAATGATACCTCACTTGCTTGGGTAGGCATAGTGGCTGCAACACGAAACAGCGCAAAACACAACGCGGTTGCACCTCAATTTCCCAGTGAAATCTTGTGCTTTTTGGACAAAGAGACTACCTTTAGTTTTTGAGTCCTAGCTCTGCCAGCACCTAGGGAAACCTAGCAAACCTATACATTTGTGAAAACTAGACACCCAGGGAAATTCAGGATGGGGTGACTCGTCTGCCTACCCCCTGGTTTTGTTACCCAGAATCCCTTGCAAAGCTAAAAATATGACAAAAAAACACATTTTCCTCACATTTCTGTGGTGGAAAGTTCTGGAATCTGCGTGGATCACCAGATTTCCACCCACCCAGCGTTCCCCCAGATCTCACGAGAAAAATGGTATCTCACTTGCGTGGGTAGGCATAGTGGCTGCGACAGGAAACAGCGCAAAACGCAACGTGGTCACAACTCAATTTTTCTGTGAAATTGTGGCCTTTTTGGGCAAAGAGACTACCTTTTGTTTTTGAACCCTAGCTCTTCCGGCACCCAGGGAAACCTAGCAAACCTATATATTTTTGAAAAGTAGACACCCAGGGGAATTCAGGATGGGGTGACTCGACTGCCTACCCCCAGGTTCTCCTACCCAGAATCCCTTGCAAATCTAAGAAATTGGGAAAAAAAACACATTTTCCTCACATTTCTGTGGTGGAAAGTTCTGGAATCTGCGTGGATCACCAGATTTCCACCCACCCAGCGTTCCCCCAGATCTCCCGAGAAAAATGGTATCTCACTTGCGTGGGTAGGCATAGTGGCTGCGACAGGAAACAGCGCAAAACGCAACGTGGTCACAACTCAATTTTTCTGTGAAATTGTGGCCTTTTTGGGCAAAGAGACTACCTTTTGTTTTTGAAACCTAGCTCTGCCGGCACCCAGGGAAACCTAGCAAACCTATATATTTTTGAAAAGTAGACACCCAGGGGAATTCAGGATGGGGTGACTCGACTGCCTACCCCCAGGTTCTCTTACCCAGAATCCCTTGCAAAGCTAAGAAATTGGAAAAAAACACATTTTCCTCACATTTCTGTGGTGGAAAGTTCCGGAATCTGCGTGGATCAACAAATTTCCACCCACGCAGCGTTCCCCCAGGTCTTCCGAGAAAAATGGTATCTCACTTGCGTGGGTAGGCATAGTGGCTGCGACAGGAAACAGCGCAAAACGCAACGTGGTCACAACTCAATTTTTCTGTGAAATTGTGGCCTTTTTGGGCAAAGAGACTACCTTTTGTTTTTGAACCCTAGCTCTGCCTGCACCCAGGGAAACCTAGCAAACCTATATATTTTAGAAAAGTAGACACCCAGGGGAATTCAGGATGGGGTGACTCGACTGCCTACCCCCAGGTTCTCTTACCCAGAATCCCTTGCAAAGCTAAGAAATTGGAAAACAAAACGCATTTTCCTCACATTTCCTTGGTGGAAAGTTCCGGAATCTGCGTGGATCAACAAATTTCCACCCACCCAGCGTTCCCCCAGGTCTCCCGAGAAAAATGGTACCTCACTTGCGTGGGTAGGCATAGTGGCTGCGACAGGAAACAGCGCAAAACGCAACGTGGTCACAACTCAATTTTTCTGTGAAATTGTGGCCTTTTTGGGCAAAGAGACTACCTTTTGTTTTTGAACCCTAGCTCTGCCGGCACCCAGGGAAACCTAGCAAACCAATAAATTTTTGAAAAGTAGACACCCAGGGGAATTCAGGATGGGGTGACTCGACTGCCTACCCCCAGGTTCTCTTACCCAGAATCCCTTGCAAAGCTAAGAAATTGGAAAAACAATGCATTTTCCTCACATTTCTGTGGTGGAAAGTTCCGGAATCTGCGTGGATCAACAAATTTCCACCCACCCAGCGTTCCCCCAGGTCTCCCGAGAAAAATGGTATCTCACTTGCGTGGGTAGGCATAGTGGCTGCGACAGGAAACAGCGCAAAACGCAACGTGGTCACAACTCAATTTTTCTGTGAAATTGTGGCCTTTTTGGGCAAAGAGACTAACTTTTGTTTTTGAACCCTAGCTCTGCCTGCACCCAGGGAAACCTAGCAAACCTATATATTTTAGAAAAGTAGACACCCAGGGGAATTCAGGATGGGGTGACTCGACTGCCTACCCCCAGGTTCTCTTACCCAGAATCCCTTGCAAAGCTAGGAAATTGGAAAAAAAACACATTTTCCTCACATTTCTGTGGTGGAAAGTTCCGGAATCTGCGTGGATCAACAAATTTCCACCCACCCAGCGTTCCTCCAGGTCTCCCGAGAAAAATGGTATCTCACTTGCGTGGGTAGGCATAGTGGCTGCGACAGGAAACAGCGCAAACCGCAACGTGGTCACAACTCAATTTTTCTGTGAAATTGTGGCCTTTTTGGGCAAAGAGACTACCTTTTGTTTTTGAACCCTAGCTCTGCCGGCACCCAGGGAAACCTAGCAAACCTATATATTTTTGAAAAGTAGACACCCAGGGGAATTCAGGATGGGGTGACTCGACTGCCTACCCCCAGGTTCTCTTACCCAGAATCCCTTGCAAAGCTAAGAAATTGGGAAAAAAACACATTTTCCTCACATTTCTGTGGTGGAAAGTTCCGGAATCTGCGTGGATCAACAAATTTCCACCCACCCAGCGTTCCCCCAGGTCTCCCGAGAAAAATGGTATCTCACTTGCGTGGGTAGGCATAGTGGCTGCGACAGGAAACAGCGCAAAACGCAACATGGTCACAACTCAATTTTTCTGTGAAATTGTGGCCTTTTTGGGCAAAGAGACTACCTTTTGTTTTTGAACCCTAGCTCTGCCGGCACCCAGGGAAACCTAGCACACCTATATATTTTTGAAAAGTAGACATCCAGGGGAATTCAGGATGGGGTGACTCGACTGCCTACCCCCAGGTTCTCTTACCCAGAATCCCTTGCAAAGCTAAGAAATCGGAAAAAAACCACATTTTCCTCACATTTCTGTGGTGGAAAGTTCCGGAATCTGCGTGGATCAACAAATTTCCACCCACCCAGCGTTCCCCCAGGTCTCCCGAGAAAAATGGTATCTCACTTGCGTGGGTAGGCATAGTGGCTGCGACAGGAAACAGCGCAAAACGTAACGTGGTCACAACTCAATTTTTCTGTGAAATTGTGGCCTTTTTGGGCAAAGAGACTACCTTTTGTTTTTGAACCCTAGCTCTGCTGGCACCTAGGGAAACCTACCAAACCTATATATTTTTGAAAAGTAGACACCCAGGGGAATTCAGGATGGGGTGACTCGACTGCCTACCCCAGGTTCTCTTACCCAGAATCCCTTGCAAAGCTAAGAAATTGGAAAAAAGAACACATTTTCCTCACATTTCTGTGGTGGAAAGTTCCGGAATCTGCATGGATCAACAAATTTCCACCCACCCAGCGTTCCCCCAGGTCTCCCGAGAAAAATGGTATCTCACTTGCGTGGGTAGGCATAGTGGCTGCGACAGGAAACAGCGCAAAATGCAACGTGGTCACAACTCAATTTTTCTGTGAAATTGTGGCCTTTTTGGGCAAAGAGACTACCTTTTGTTTTTGAACCCTAGCTCTGCCGGCACCCAGGGAAACCTAGCAAACCTATATATTTTTGAAAAGTAGACACCCAGGGAAATTCAGGATGGGGTGACTCGACTGCCTACCCCCAGGTTCTCTTACCCAGAATCCCTTGCAAAGCTAAGAAATTGGGAAAAAAAACGCATTTTCCTCACATTTCTGTTGTGGAAAGTTCCGGAATCTGCGTGGATCAACAATTTTCCACCCACCCAGCGTTCCCCCAGGTCTCCCGAGAAGAATGGTATCTCACTTGCGTGGGTAGGCATAGTGGCTGCGACAGGAAACAGCGCAAAACGCAACGTGGTCACAACTCAATTTTTCTGTGAAATTGTGGCCTTTTTGGGCAAAGAGACTACCTTTTGTTTTTGAACCCTAGCTCTGCCGGCACCCAGGGAAACCTAGCAAACCTATATATTTTTTTGAAAAGTAGACACCCAGGGGAATTCAGGATGGGGTGACTCGACTGCCTACCCCCAGGTTCTCTTACCCAGAATCCCTTGCAAAGCTAAGAAATTGGAAAAAGAAACGCATTTTCCTCACATTTCTGTGGTGGAAAGTTCCGGAATCTGCGTGGATCAACAAATTTCTACCCACCCAGCGTTCCCCCAGGTCTCCCGAGAAAAATGGTATCTCACTTGCGTGGGTAGGCATAATGGCTGCGACAGGAAACAGCGCAAAACGCAACGTGGTCACAACTCAATTTTTCTGTGAAATTGTGGCCTTTTTGGGCAAAGAGACTACCTTTTGTTTTTGAACCCTAGCTCTGCCGGCACCCAGGGAAACTTAGCAAACCTATATATTTTTGAAAAGTAGACACCCAGGGGAATTCAGGATGGGGTGACTTGACTGCCTACCCCCAGGGTCTCTTACCCAGAATCCCTTGCAAAGCTAAGAAATTGGAAAAAAAAACATTTTCCTCACATTTCTGTGGTGGAAAGTTCCGGAATCTGCGTGGATCAACAAATTTCCACCCACCCAGCGTTCCCCCAGGTCTCCCGAGAAAAATGGTATCTCACTTGCGTGGGTAGGCATAGTGGCTGCGACAGGAAACAGCGCAAAACGCAACATGGTCACAACTCAATTTTTCTGTGAAATTGTGGCCTTTTTGGGCAAAGAGACAACCTTTTGTTTTTGAACCCTAGCTCTGCCGGCACCCAGGGAAACCTAGCAAACCTATATATTTTTGAAAAGTAGACATGCAGGGAAATTCAGGATGGGGTGACTCGACTGCCTACCCCCAGGTTCTCTTACCCAGAATCCCTTGCAAAGCTAAGAAATTGGGAAAAAAACACATTTTCCTCACATTTCTGTGGTGGAAAGTTCCGGAATCTGCGTGGATCAACAAATTTCCACCCACCCAGCGTTCCCCCAGGTCTCCCGAGAAAAATGGTATCTCACTTGCGTGGGTAGGCATAGTGGCTGCGACAGGAAACAGCGCAAAACGCAACATGGTCACAACTCAATTTTTCTGTGAAATTGTGGCCTTTTTGGGCAAAGAGACTACCTTTTGTTTTTGAACCCTAGCTCTGCCGGCACCCAGGGAAACCTAGCACACCTATATATTTTTGAAAAGTAGACATCCAGGGGAATTCAGGATGGGGTGACTCGACTACCTACCCCCAGGTTCTCTTACCCAGAATCCCTTGCAAAGCTAAGAAATCGGGAAAAAAACCACATTTTCCTCACATTTCTGTGGTGGAAAGTTCCGGAATCTGCGTGGATCAACAAATTTCCACCCACCCAGCGTTCCCCCAGGTCTCCCGAGAAAAATGGTATCTCACTTGCGTGGGTAGGCATAGTGGCTGCGACAGGAAACAGCGCAAAACGCAACGTGGTCACAACTCAATTTTTCTGTGAAATTGTGGCCTTTTTGGGCAAAGAGACTACCTTTTGTTTTTGAACCCTAGCTCTGCTGGCACCTAGGGAAACCTACCAAACCTATATATTTTTGAAAAGTAGACACCCAGGGGAATTCAGGATGGGGTGACTCGACTGCCTACCCCAGGTTCTCTTACCCAGAATCCCTTGCAAAGCTAAGAAATTGGAAAAAAGAACACATTTTCCTCACATTTCTGTGGTGGAAAGTTCCGGAATCTGCATGGATCAACAAATTTCCACCCACCCAGCGTTCCCCCAGGTCTCCCGAGAAAAATGGTATCTCACTTGCGTGGGTAGGCATAGTGGCTGCGACAGGAAACAGCGCAAAATGCAACGTGGTCACAACTCAATTTTTCTGTGAAATTGTGGCCTTTTTGGGCAAAGAGACTACCTTTTGTTTTTGAACCCTAGCTCTGCCGGCACCCAGGGAAACCTAGCAAACCTATATATTTTTGAAAAGTAGACACCCAGGGGAATTCAGGATGGGGTGACTCGACTGCCTACCCCCAGGTTCTCTTACCCAGAATCCCTTGCAAAGCTAAGAAATTGGGAAAAAAAACGCATTTTCCTCACATTTCTGTTGTGGAAAGTTCCGGAATCTGCGTGGATCAACAATTTTCCACCCACCCAGCGTTCCCCCAGGTCTCCCGAGAAGAATGGTATCTCACTTGCGTGGGTAGGCATAGTGGCTGCGACAGGAAACAGCGCAAAACGCAACGTGGTCACAACTCAATTTTTCTGTGAAATTGTGGCCTTTTTGGGCAAAGAGACTACCTTTTGTTTTTGAACCCTAGCTCTGCCGGCACCCAGGGAAACCTAGCAAACCTATATATTTTTTTGAAAAGTAGACACCCAGGGGAATTCAGGATGGGGTGACTCGACTGCCTACCCCCAGGTTCTCTTACCCAGAATCCCTTGCAAAGCTAAGAAATTGGAAAAAGAAACGCATTTTCCTCACATTTCTGTGGTGGAAAGTTCCGGAATCTGCGTGGATCAACAAATTTCTACCCACCCAGCGTTCCCCCAGGTCTCCCGAGAAAAATGGTATCTCACTTGCGTGGGTAGGCATAATGGCTGCGACAGGAAACAGCGCAAAACGCAACGTGGTCACAACTCAATTTTTCTGTGAAATTGTGGCCTTTTTGGGCAAAGAGACTACCTTTTGTTTTTGAACCCTAGCTCTGCCGGCACCCAGGGAAACTTAGCAAACCTATATATTTTTGAAAAGTAGACACCCAGGGGAATTCAGGATGGGGTGACTTGACTGCCTACCCCCAGGGTCTCTTACCCAGAATCCCTTGCAAAGCTAAGAAATTGGAAAAAAAAACATTTTCCTCACATTTCTGTGGTGGAAAGTTCCGGAATCTGCGTGGATCAACAAATTTCCACCCACCCAGCGTTCCCCCAGGTCTCCCGAGAAAAATGGTATCTCACTTGCGTGGGTAGGCATAGTGGCTGCGACAGGAAACAGCGCAAAACGCAACATGGTCACAACTCAATTTTTCTGTGAAATTGTGGCCTTTTTGGGCAAAGAGACAACCTTTTGTTTTTGAACCCTAGCTCTGCCGGCACCCAGGGAAACCTAGCAAACCTATATATTTTTGAAAAGTAGACATGCAGGGAAATTCAGGATGGGGTGACTCGACTGCCTACCCCCAGGTTCTCTTACCCAGAATCCCTTGCAAAGCTAAGAAATTGGGAAAAAAACACATTTTCCTCACATTTCTGTGGTGGAAAGTTCCGGAATCTGCGTGGATCAACAAATTTCCACCCACCCAGCGTTCCCCCAGGTCTCCCGAGAAAAATGGTATCTCACTTGCGTGGGTAGGCATAGTGGCTGCGACAGGAAACAGCGCAAAACGCAACGTGGTCACAACTCAATTTTTCTGTGAAATTGTGGCCTTTTTGGGCAAAGAGACTACCTTTTGTTTTTGAACCCTAGCTCTGCCGGCACCCAGGGAAACCTAGCAAACCTATATATTTTTGAAAAGTAGACACCCAGGGGAATTCAGGATGGGGTGACTCGACTGCCTACCCCCAGGTTCTCTTACCCAGAATCCCTTGCACAGCTAAGAAATCGAAAAAAAAAACACATTTTCCTCACATTTCTGTGGTGGAAAGTTCCGGAATCTGCGTGGATCAACAAATTTCCACCCACCCAGCGTTCCCCCAGGTCTCCCGAGAAAAATGGTACCTCACTTGCGTGGGTAGGCATAGTGGCTGCGAAAGGAAATGGTTCACATTGTACGGTGGTGAATTTACAATACCAAATTGCTAAACAACCTTTATTTTTGGGGGGGGCACCTGAGTTTTTGGCCCGGGGCTCGGTGGTATTCTTTGGAAAGTACCAAACCCAAACAGATCTGAAAAGTAGACCCCCGGGGGAGTCAAGGGAGGTATGGCATGCGTGGGTCCCCGAACGTTTTCCTACCCAGACCACCTTGCAAACCTTAAAATTAGGTAAAATAATCACTTTTCCAAACTTTTTTGCGTGGGATCACCGTGCCGGCAAAAATGTCCTACCACCCAGCGCTCCCCCTGTTCTCTCGAGTAAAAGGATACCTCACTTGTGTGGGTGCCCCAAAGCAGAACAGGCCAAAAATGAATGTTGAAAAAAGTAGTATTTCAGTGTTGCAAATTAAGCCCCCCTGCCTTAGTCACAGGCCTTTGGCCCACCCACACAAGTGAGGTATCATTTTACTCGGGAGAACAAGGGGAACGCAGGGTGGTAGGACATTTGTGCCGACACGCGATCCCACGCAAAAATGTATGGAAAACTGTTTTTTTAACCTAAATTTATGGTTTGCAGGGATTTCTGGGTAGGAAAACATTGGGGGACCCACGCATGCCATACCTCCCCTGACTCCCCCGGGTGTCTAGTTTTCAGAAATGTTTGGGTTTTGTAGTTACAAAAGATGCCCGCCGAGCCCCGATCCAACAACTCAGTCCCCCCCCTAAAAAAAGAAGGTAATCTTGCTATGGGTTATTGTAATGTCTCCACCGTACGATATGGACCTTTTCCTGTTGCCGCCACTATGCCTACCCACGCAAGTGAGGTACCATTTTTATCGGAAGACCTGGGGGAACGCTGGGTGGGAGGAAATTTGTGTGAGCCCAGTGACGCCACACTTTCCCACGCAAAAAAAGTGTGTAAAAACTGATCTTTCCAGCAAAAATTGTGGTTTGCAAGGGATTCTGGGTAAAGGAACGTTGGAGGATCCACGCAAGCCATACCTCCTTGGAAGCCCCCGGGTGTCTACTTGTCAGAAATGTGTGGGTTTGGTAGGTTTCCCTACATGGCCGCCTCGCACGGGGCCAAAAACCCAGGTAACCCCTCTTGCAAAAGCTGGTGGTATTGACATTGAATACCACCAGCTTTTGAAAGAGAGGTTACCTGGGTTTTTGGCCCCGTGCGAGACGGCCATGTAGGGAAACCTACTAGGTATGGGCGGAAAATCCGTTTCGCTCGCGGATTTTGCGGATTTTCGGGAAATCCGCAATCCGCGAGATTGGCGAATCTCCCGCAAAATCCGCAAATCCGCGAGCAGCGGATTTTGCTCGCACTGCTCGCACTGTTCGCGTGAGTTCGCGGCTTCCCAGTACAACTTCGCGCCCCGCGAATAAGTGCTAAATTGCAGAAATACGATCTTAGCAAAACTGAAACTACTTACCAGGTTCAAAAGTTCAGGCTCATCATTAGTAGCCATTTCCTGTAGTGCTTCCTGAGGGGCCCCTCCAGAGTTCAGTTGCCAGTTGCAACTATTATGTGACCCTGCTCTGAACCTCAGAATAGTTACACATATGCCACAAAGGTCCTGAATTACAGCTAAGGGAGACAAGCAGGAGCCAGGCTGGAAGTTAAAATCCATTAATCAGCCCTTAATTCATTATTGTCAGTTGGGGCAGGGCAGGTGTTGTAACTAATTTTGCAACAATGAAAGCACTTAGCAAGTGCAAAAGATCACTAATCAGGGCGCACTAAGGAAGCAGGTGCCAGCTAAAAAAATATTCTGTGACACATTAATCAGCCCCAAATTAATTCAGGTCACTTGAGGCAGGGAAGGTGTGCTTTGCTTTGCCGAAAATAATGTACACTGGACAACCAGAGGGTGTGGTGATGAAACAGAGGGTGGCATGGGTGGGCCAGAGGGTGGCATGAGTAGTCAGAGAGTGGCAGTGGTGACAGAGAGTGGCAGTGATGAAGAAGAGTGTCCCAAACAGGCTGGACACGTAGAAACAACAAGTTCGCAAAACTTGCGACCCGACAGGTAAGTTCGCAAATTGCGAAATTGTAAAAACCCTCGCGAACTGGCAGAAACACGGGCGAACACAAAAAAAAAATCCGCAAATTCGCGGGAATTCGCGGATTTTGCGGATTGCGAATTCGCAAATCCGCAAAATTCGCGAACGCGAGATCCGCAAAATTCGCCCATGCCTAAAACCTACTAAACCCACACATTTCTGAAAAGTAGACACCCAGGGGCTTCCAAGGAGGTATGGCTTGCGTGGATCCTCCAACGTTCCTTTACCCAGAATCCCTTGCAAACCACAATTTTTGCTGGAAAAATCAGTTTTTACACACTTTTTTTGCGTGGGAAAGCGTGGCGTCACTGGGCTCACACAAATTTCCTCCCACCCAGCGTTCCCCCAGGTCTCCCGATAAAAATGGTACCTCACTTGCGTGGGTAGGCATAGTGGCTGCGAAAGGAAATGGTTCAAATTGTACGGTGGTGAATTTACAATACCAAATTGCTAAACAACCTTCATTTTTGGGGGGGGGGGGCACCTGAGTTTTTGGCCCGGGGCTCGGTGGTATTCTTTGGAAAGTACCAAACCCAAACAGATCTGAAAAGTAGACCCCCGGGGGAGTCCAGGGAGGTATGGCATGCGTGGGTCCCCGAACGTTTTCCTACCCAGACCACCTTGCAAACCTTAAAATTAGGTAAAATAATCACTTTTCCAAACTTTTTTGCGTGGGATCACCGTGCTGGCAAAAATGTCCTACCACCCAGCGCTCCCCCTGTTCTCCCGAGTAAAAGGATACCTCACTTGTGTGGGTGCCCCAAAGCAGAACAGGCCAAAAATGAATGTTGAAAAAAGTAGTATTTCAGTGTTGCAAATTAAGCCCCCCTGCCTTAGTCACAGGCCTTTGGCCCACCCACACAAGTGAGGTATCATTTTACTCGGGAGAACAAGGGGAACGCAGGGTGGTAGGACATTTGTGCCGACACGGCGATCCCACGCAAAAATGTATGGAAAACTGTTTTTTTAACCTAAATTTATGGTTTGCAGGGATTTCTGGGTAGGAAAACATTGGGGGACCCACGCATGCCATACCTCCCCAGACTCCCCCGGGTGTCTAGTTTTCAGAAATGTTTGGGTTTGGTAGTTACCAAAGATGCCCGCCGAGCCCCGATCCAAAAACTCAGCCCCCCCCCCTAAAAAAAGAAGGTAATCTTGCTATTGGTTATTGTAATGTCTCCACCGTACGATTTGGACCTTTTCCTGTTGCAGCCACTATGCCTACCCACGCAAGTGCGGTACCATTTTTATCGGGAGACCTGGGGGAACGCAGGGTGGGAGGAAATTTGTGTGAGCTCAGTGACGCCACGCTTTCCCACGCAAAAAAAGTGTGTAAAAAATGATTTTTCCAGCAAAAATTGAGGTTTGCAAGGGATTCTGGGTAAAGGAACGTTGGAGGACCCACGCAAGCCATACCTCCTTGGAAGCCCCCGGGTGTCTACTTGTCAGAAATGTGTGGGTTTAGTAGGTTTCCCTACATGGCCGTCTCGCACGGGGCCAAAAACCCAGGTAACCTCTCTTGCAAAAGCTGGGGCTATTGAATGTCAATAGCACCAGCTTTTGAAAGAGGGGTTACCTTGGTTTTTGGCCCCGTGCGAGACGGCCATGTAGGGAAACCTACTAAACCCACACATTTCTGAAAAGTAGACACCCAGGGGCTTCCAAGGAGGTATGGCTTGAGTGGATCCTCCAACGTTCCTTTACCCAGAATCCCTTGCAAACCTCAATTTTTGCTGGAAAAATCAGTGTTTACATACTTTTTTTGCGTGGGAAAGCGTGGCGTCACTGGGCTCACACAAATTTCCTCCCACCCAGCGTTCCCCCAGGTCTCCCGATAAAAATGGTACCTCACTTGCGTGGGTAGGCATAGTGGCTGCAAAAGGAAACGGTCCAAATTGTACGGTGGCGAATTAAGTTTTCAATTTGAGAGCGTGTGATTCAAGGAAATTTTGACCGACAATTTCAAGTTTGCAGGAGATTGTGGAAAAAAATCAATAAAAGTCACCAGAAAGACATGACCATATACTTCCATGGTTTAACAATAAAATCTAAATTTAGTAAGTTATTTATAGCTATAATGTACACCGTAACAGAGTTACTCAAAAGTCAAACATTCAAGCACGGCTAACTATTCCTCAAAGACACACACATACAGGTTGGATTTGGCATGAGGGCGAGTGATGGTTCAGTACATAAAATTTAATTAACAAGATATTTCAAAAAATGAAATGCTCTGTCAATAAATAAATGCATAAAAACCAAACCAGTGACTCCCAACTCGTGAGCTGTAAAGCCACGACAAGGCACCAACCGTTTTACAGGCCATTCACGCACCTTTCATACCTGTTACACACCAGACCATTGACACCATCCGGAAGGAAAAGCAACACATTACAACATTCACAAAAAGGGACAAGGTACACCCTACTTCTAAAAGGGAAAACAAAAACAAATATTACTGGACAGCCATCTAAACCGCAAACACACACACATACTGGTTGGATTTGGCACGAGGATGAGTGATGATTCAGTACATACAATTTTATTTGCAAGTAATTTCACAAAAATGAAATACACTGCGTATAATTGAAAGTATGATAAACTGAACCACTGACTCACAGCTCGTGAGCTGTAAAGCCACGTCAAGGCACCAACCTCTTTACAGGCCATTCATACACCTTTCGTACGTGTGACACATACAAAACATTCACGCCGCCAGCCGCGGACCCATCACATTACAACACTCACACCAGCAGACAGCGCCATTTAGGGCCCATCACTTTCACACGCCCATATATCTGCCACAGCAACTACACAAAATGATGGACTGCGTAGAGTGTCACTCAACTAGCAGTGTATGTAGTGACCAACAGAAAGTTAGTACTCACACACCGCCAGCCGAGCGCCAGACCACCCACACCACCATCCAAGCACCAAACCATGCACACAGCCAGCCAAACATCACTCAGCGCACACAGACAGCCAAGTACCACACCACGCACACCGCCAGCCAAGTACCACTCCACGCACACCGCCAGCCAAGAACCACTCCAAGCACACCGCAAGCAAAGCGCCACTCCACGCACACCGCCAGCCAAGCACCACTCCGTGCACAGACAGCCAAGTACCACTCCACGCTCACCATCCAGCCAAGCGCCACTCCACACACACCGCCAGCCAAACACCACTCGACACACACCGCCAGCCAAGCAGTACTCCATGCACAGACAGCCAAGTACCACTCCATGCACACAATCCAGCCATGCGCCACTCCACACACACCGCCAGCCAAGCACCACACCGCAAGCCAAGCACCACTCCGCGCACACCGCAAGCCAAGCACCACTCCACGCACACCATCCAGCCAAGCGCCACTCCACGCACACCATCCAGCCAAGCGCCACTCCACACACACCGCCAACCAAACACCATTCCTTGCACTCCACCAGCCAAGCACCATACACTCACACTGCCAGCCAAGCACCTAACCATGCACTCCGCCTGCCAAACAAAAATCCACACACACCACCCGCAAAACACCAAACCATGCACTCTGCCAGGGAGGCACCAATCCACACACACCTCCAGCCAAGCGCCATTCCACGCACACCGCCATCCAAGCGCCAGCCTGCACACACCACAATCACATTTAGAATTATTCTTTTCAAAAAAACACTAAACAAATGGAAATACCTACAAATCAACTTACACAAATTTTAAAACCAAACACATTGCACTAAAGCCAAACCTTGAAACAAACCAAATTTTTTTACAGAATACAGACCAGGCAATTCACTTCACAGCTCATTAAAACTCCCAATACTTCTTTTTCGTGTGGTATGATTTAAAACAAGCTGACAGACACAATCCAGGCTTAGAAGGACAGTCAGGGCAGTACATACGAGACTCCTTCCGCACGCCTCTACGCCAACAGACTCTGCATCTTCTAGTCGGAAAGTCTTTTGCGGTAGTGGGAGGAATGAATTCAGCAAAGTGGCGATCTTTCAATCTAGCCACCTCCTCCACCACTCCAAATCTAGGAACACTTGCCTGCTCCACTAGTACAAGGCTGGCTATTACAGACTCCTGAAACTTAACAAAAGGCATCTTCGACTCAGGACAAGACTTCTGGAACACAACAAAAGCATTGAAGGATGCCAAATGGAAAAGATGAATAGCCAATTTCTTGTACCAAACGTAAGCCTTTCGAATAGCATCATAAGGTTCCAACCTCTGATCTACTCGGTCAACACCACCCATGTACTTATTGTAATCTAGAATGCACACAGGTTTGCGCACTTCAGCAACCTGACCCCAAACAGGCAGAGGTACAGTACTTTCGTCATGGATAGTAGTCAGCATGTACACATCTCTCTTGTCTGAAAACTTCACAGCCAGAAGCTCCCCACATCGCAATGCAGTAGACTGTCCCCTCACAAGCCTTTTGCAAACAAGTTCCTTTGGGAAACCTTTCCGGTTACTGCGCATTGTGCCACAAGCAACAGTGCCCACTTTGGCCAACTCCTTGAACAACCGCACACCAGTGTAGAAGTTATCTACATACAAATGGTGGCCTTTGTGAAATAATCCTCTACCTAGTTCCCATACAATCTTCTCAGTCACTCCAAAAGTGGAAGGACAACCAGGAGGGTTAATGCTGGACTCCTTACCAGTGTACACCCTGAAATTGTAGACATATCCAGTCTCACTGTCACACAACATATACAGTTTGATTCCATAGCGTGCCCTCTTACTAGGAATGTACTGCCTAAAAACCAAGCGGCCCTTGAACAATAGCAAAGACTCATCCACTGCAATTTCTTTTCCAGGAGCAAAGATCTCAGAAAAACGATCAACAAAGTGATCAAGGACAGGCCGAATTTTAAACAGACGGTCACAATCAGGGTGATCGCGTGCCAAGGCTAAACCATTATCAACAAAATGCATCATCCGAAGAAGAAGAAAAAACCGATCACGACTTATGACTGCTGGATATATAGCTGTTGTCATCAAGGCACTAGTGGACCAATATGAAGACATTGATGGCTTCCTTAGCAAGCCCATCAAAAAAGTTAAACCCAAAAACTTCTTCATCTCTTCAACATTTGTGGGAGTCCACAGAGTAGCTCTAGAATGGGGCTTAAGCCTGGCACTATTGTCCCTCAAAAACTGTTCTGCATACAAATTGGTTTGGTCAACAATATTTTGCAAAAACACATCGTCCATAAACAACTGAAAAAAAATTATTGGCTGAAAATTCTCAGTATTCACTCTACACCCAGGAACACCAGTGAACTCTGGCAATGCCGGCTGCACCATGCCAGGGGGAACCCAGAGGCCATCCCCATGAACGGGGGGAGCAGCCACCTCAGCCTGCAGACCAGAAGCCACTTGTTGCTGTACACGTACGGGAAGCCTAACATCCACAGATACTTCTGGCTGCACATCACCAACAGAAAACATAGCATCCCCAGAAGACTCTTGCTGCACTACACCACCGGGAAACAAAGCAGGTCCAGATGCATCTTGCTGCTCTACAACAATGGGAAGCCTACCAGCCCCAGATGCCTCTTGCAGCACTTCACCAACGGGAAGCCCAGCAGCCTGAGAAGCTTCTTGCTGCACTACACCACCGGAAAACAAATCAGACCCTGATGCACCTTGCCGCTCTACAACAATAGGAGGCCTAACAGCACCAGATGCCGCTTGGCGCACCACAGCAATGTGAAGCCTTTTGGGCGCAGGCTGCAGCCCACCTGCCTCATGCCGACGTAAAAAGAAAGGATACCTTGCAGCCCTAGGAAGTAGCACAGCTGCCTCTTGGTCCACTACCGGCGCAACAATGTCCTCCGCTACCATAGACACTTCATCAGCACTAGAAGAAGATTCTTTATCCGATGATGATGAATGCAGGCAAAGAGAAAACTCACTGCCTGAATCTTCTCCACCAACCTCCAAATCCGAATCAGAGTCAGTCTCTGAACCATGGTCAGAGGAAGACTCAAAAAGCAAACTAAGAACCTGCTGAGCAGTAATCCTGCGACTAGCCATTATCCTTACAAAGAAAGACAGCACACACAAGTGAACAACAACCTACACTGTGCAAAGTAAGAAGTAAACAAGGTAAGGCTTTCACACAAAGATCAATACAATCCAAAACAATTTCACTCTTACCAAATACAGCTACACTCACCAGCACCTACTCTGCTGAGACACAGCAAAAAGAAATGATATCCCACTAGAAAGAAAAGAAAAAAAACAAATTAGAAATCAAAGTGCACATAAAACACTAATGCTGAAGAAAAAAAGAAACAGAGCCACACAAAGTGATATAAGTACAACCTTTTTCAAAAAGACAAAAAACAAGGGAAAGTAGTACAAAATACATTCACTTACCAAGCACAAGCAACTACACAAGCTGCAAAACCAACAGTAACGGACCCGCAACCTACAACAATCCAAACAGCAAAAGCCTGGAACAAGGCAAAAATGGAGAAGATAAAAAAATTACCACATTTCACAAACAATATAACAATTGAAAAAACCACACACAAATTTGCCCCCCAAATTTACATTTGCACAGAGGGGCCATCAAATAGGGCAAAGACCAATTGGGATTAGATGAGGTTTAACATCAAGACACTGGTTAATTTTTTGAATTTATTTTACTGCCTAACCCCTTTGGTGCCAGTCGGTCTTCTGCTCCTACCAGTACCCCCATCACACGGGGGCAGTAAGGACATTCATACACCTTTCGTACATGTGACACATACAAAACATTCACACCACCAGCCGCAGACCCATCACATTACAACACTCACACCAGCAGACAGCGCCATTCAAGGGCCCATCACTTTCACACACCCAAATATCTGCCACAGCAACTACACAAAATGATGGACTGAGTAGAGTGTCACTCAACTAGCAGTGTGTGTAGTGACCAACAGAAAGTAGGTACTCACACACCGCCAGCCGAGCGCCAGTCCACCCACACCACCATCCAAGCGACAGACCATGCACACTGCCAGCCAAACACCACTCCACGAACACCGCAAGCCAAGCACCACTCCACGCACACCGCAAGCAAAGCGCCACTCCACGCACACCGCAAGCCAAGCGCCACTCCACGCACACCATCCAGCCAAGCGCCACTCCACGCACACCATCCAGCCAAGCGCCACTCCACGCACACCATCCAGCCAAGCACCACTCCGTGCACAGACAGCCAAGTACTACTCCACGCACACCATCCAGCCATGCGCCACTCCACACACACCGCCAGCCAAGCACCACACCGCAAGCCAAGCGCTACTCCATGCACACCGCAAGCCAAGCACCACTCCACGCACACCGCAAGCCAAGCGCCACTCCACGCACACCGCAAGCCAAGCGCCACTCCACGCACACCGCAAGCCAAGCACCACTCCACGCACACCATCCAGCCAAGCGCCACTCCACACACACCACCAGCCAAGCACCACTCCGTGCACAGACAGCCAAGTACTACTCCACGCACACCATCCAGCCATGCGCCACTCCACACACACCGCCAGCCAAGCACCACACCGCAAGCCAAGCGCCACTCCACGCACACCACCAGCCAAGCACCACTCCACACACACCGCCAGACAAGCAGCACTCCGTGCACAGACAGCCACGAACCACTCCACGCAC
Organism: Lissotriton vulgaris; assembly: GCF_964263255.1. Classification (NCBI taxonomy): domain Eukaryota; kingdom Metazoa; phylum Chordata; class Amphibia; order Caudata; family Salamandridae; genus Lissotriton; species Lissotriton vulgaris. The sequence goes on along the minus strand of NC_141685.1, from coordinate 340,236,661 downwards.
ACCATCCAGCCAAGCGCCACTCCACACACACCGCCAGCCAAACACCACTCCATGCACAGACAGCCAAGTACCACTCCATGCACAGACAGCCAAGTACCACTCCACGCACACCATCCAGCCAAGCGCCACTCCACACACACCGCAAGCCAAGTGCCACTCCACGAACACCGCAAGCCAAGCGCCACTCCACGCACACCGCAAGCCAAGCACCACTCCACGCACACCGCAAGCCAAGCACCACTCCATGCACACCGCAAGCCAAGCACCACTCCACGCACACCGCAAGCCAAGCGCCACTCCACGCACACCGCAAGCCAAGCACCACTCCACGCACACCATCCAGCCAAGCGCCACTCCACGCACACCATCCAGCCAAGCGCCACTCCACATACACTGCCAGCCAAGCACCACTCCGTGCACAGACAGCCAAGTACTACTCCACGCACACCATCCAGCCATGCGCCACTCCACACACACCGCCAGCCAAGCACCACACCGCTAGCCGAGCGCCACTCCACGCACACCGCAAGCCAAGCGCCACTCCATGCACACCGCAAGCCAAGCACCACTCCACGCACACCGCAAGCCAAGCACCACTCCACGCACACCGCAAGCACAGCGCCACTCCACGCACACCGCAAGCCAAGCGCCACTCCACGCACACCGCAAGCCAAGCACCACTCCACGCACACCGCAAGCCAAGCACCACTCCACGCACACCGCAAGCCAAGCGCCACTCCACGCACACCGCAAGCCAAGCACCACTCCACGCACACCATCCAGCCAAGCGCCACTCCACGCACACCATCCAGCCAAGCGCCACTCCACACACACTGCCAGCCAAGCACCACTCCGTGCACAGACAGCCAAGTACTACTCCACGCACACCATCCAGCCATGCGCCACTCCACACACACCGCCAGCCAAGCACCACACCGCTAGCCAAGCGCCACTCCACGCACACCATCCAGCCAAGCGCCACTCCACGCACACCATCCAGCCAAGCGCCACTCCACACACACCACCAGCCAAGCACCACTCCGTGCACAGACAGCCAAGTACTACTCCACGCACACCAACCAGCCATGCGCCACTCCACACACACCGCCAGCCAAGCACCACACCGCCAGCCAAGCACCACACCGCCAGCCAAGCGGCACTCCACGCACACCGCAAGCCAAGCGCCACTCCATGCACACCGCAAGCCAAGCGCCACTCCACGCACACCGCAAGCCAAGCACCACTCCAGGCACACCGCAAGCCAAGCACCACTCCACGCACACCATCCAGCCAAGCGCCACTCCACGCACACCATCCAGCCAAGCGCCACTCCACGCACACCATCCAGCCAAGGTCCACTCCACACACACCACCAGCCAAGCACCACTCTGTGCACAGACAGCCAAGTACTACTCCACGCACACCATCCAGCCATGCGCCACTCCACACACACCGCCAGCCAAGCACCACACCGCCAGCCAAGCACCACACCGCCAGCCAAGCACCACTCCACGCACACCGCAAGCCAAGCGCCACTCCACGCACACCGCAAGCCAAGCACCACTCCACGCACACCGCAAGCCAAGCGCCACTCCACGCACACCGCAAGCCAAGCGCCACTCCACGCACACCGCAAGCCAAGCACCACTCCACGCACACCGCAAGCCAAGCACCACTCCACGCACACCATCCAGCCAAGCGCCACTCCACGCACACCATCCAGCCAAGCGCCACTCCACGCACACCATCCAGCCAAGCGCCACTCCACACACACCGCCAGCCAAGCACCACACCGCAAGCCAAGCACCACTCCACGCACACCGCCAGCCAAGCACCAGTCCACACACACCGCCAGCCAAGCACCACTCCACGCACAGACAGCCAAGTACCACTCCACGCACACCACCAGCCAAGCACCACTCCACGCACACCGCAAGCGCCACTCCACGCACACCGCCAGCCAAGCACCACTCCACGCACACCGCAAGCAAAGCGCCACTCCACGCACACCGCAAGCAAAGCACCACTCCGTGCACAGACAGCCAAGTACCGCTCCACGCACACCATCCAGCCATGCGCCACTCCACACACACCGCCAGCCAAGCAGCACTCCGTGCACATACAGCCAAGTACCACTCCACGCACACCATCCAGCCAAGCACCACTACACACACCGCCAGGCAAACACCACTCCGATTTGCCCCAAGGGGGGGCAGAAATTCAAAAACAATTACTTGCCACCAGGAAGAGACCCTTGCCCAAGGGGTTGCCTCCAAAACATATACATTGCCTCAAAACAGTTCCCTGGTGCCAGTGGGGAATTTCTGCCCCCACCTGGGGGCAAAGCAACTAAAAAAAACGGGCTGATTTGCCCCGCGGGGGGGCAGAAAAACAAAAATATTATCACAGCCCACCTGGAAGCGACCCTTGCCCAAGGGGTCGCTTCCTAAAAGCTAATTTCCAGATCCCTGGTGCTAGTGGGCATTTTCTGTCCCCCCCCCCCCGGGGGCAAAACGGCAAAAAAAGGCCCTTTTTGCCCCAAGGGGGGGGGGACAGAAAATAAACAACAAAATCAAGGCCCCCTGGAGGCGACCCTTACCCAAGGGGTCGCTTCCCAAAACAAACATGCACTAATAAAAAATCCCTGGTGCCAGTGGTTTATTTCTGCCCCCCCCGGGGGCAAAACGGCCGAAATAACGGCCCGATTTGCCCCCAGGGTCAGCAGAAAATCGAAAATAAAATGGCTGCCCACCTGGAAGCGACCCTTGCCCAAGGGGTCGCTTCCTAAAAGCTAATTTCACGATCCCTGGTGCTAGTGGGCATTTTCGGACCCCCCCCCCCCCCCGGGGGCAAAACGGCAAAAAAAACGGGCCGATTTGCCCCCAGGGGGGACAGAAAATAAACGACAAAATAAAGGCCCCCAGGAAGCGACCCTTACCCAAGGGGTCGCTTCCAAAAACAAACATTGCCAAAACAAATAATCCCTGGTGCCAGTGGTTTATTTCTGCCCCCCCTGGGGGCACAACGGCCGAAATAACGGGCCGATTTGCCCCCAGGGGGGGGGGCAGAAAATCGTCAAGAAAATGTCTGCCCACCTGGAAGCGACCCTTGCCCAAGGGGGGGGCTCTTGTGTTCAGACCGCATGTGGGACGCTGCTTGCTCACGAGCACACAATTCTGTGCGTCAGTTTTTATGCTCGAGCTCCGGTGATAACATCATTAGTGTACAACACTTTGTCAACAGGGCACCCTGCAAACTTTCTCCATTCGCGTAACGGAGCGCTTCTTTGCACACATTTTCGTTTATCTGGGCTTTTTCTACGTAAAGTTCAATTTAACCAAATGTAGAACAACTCGGGCAATATCTGTCTCACACGAAAGGCCATGCTTCTGTCATCAGATGTGTCACATTTCAAATCAAGTTATTTCACAATTAACAAAGTTTCACAAACATGCACGTTTTCTAAGCGAGAGGCACGTTGGGTGCGTGATGTCTGCATTTCTGTTGAGATCTCCTGATGGACGCAGCATTTCTTCTCTTCTCGGCTTTGATGTAAGAATTCATGCGGGGCTATTGTAAGAAAACATTTGCAGACGGGCTTCGTGAATGGGCGTGTTTTGTACTTATTAGCGGATCGTTTAGGTCGTTACAATCCCATTACAAGGAGATAGACTGTGGAAGCAGAAACACGGCCTCTATCTTATCACACGACCCAGTGGTCCCCAAAGCAAGGGACAAGCTCCCCCTCTGAGCTCCCCCTTTCAACCAGCCCGCGTCCATTCACAGATGAGCCGCTTGTCCAGAGGACAATAAACACACCCTTAGCTGATGCTCTGGGCCCTCCCCTTGTCTCCAGCTCCCCGGCCCCCCATCTCGGCCCGAGGAGCAGCGCACTCGGTACGTGAAACTGTCTGTGTTTGCCAACAAACTGCGAGCACTGTGGCCTCTCTGTCTAATTAGTGGCTGGGCATGTTAACACCAGAGCCGCAACAAAGGCAGGGGCAAGGGCCATTGTTCGACTTCTGCCCCCGGGGGCGCGCTGTTAACAATGATTAGCTGGTTGTGTGGCTTAGAGCCGTCCTTAAATCGAAACGCCCCAGGTCGGATGATTTTTGTTGGACTGAGTACCACAATGATTATGCTTCTGATGCACCACCAGGCCGTCACACAGGCCCCTGAGGTTCGGAGGGGGAGGGGGGTCTGGGGCCCCAGATCTTCAAGGTGGCCCATTTCAGCGAAAGGACAGCGTATATCTACGAGATGAGGCACACTCAGGGGCCCGCACACATTCCGTAGGAGTTCCCCATCACTTTGCGTTAGCCACAATTTTTTTTTTTTTTATAGCGGACAGGATACTTGGGGGCAGATTTATGTTAACTGGCGCATCCCCAGGGATGCGACAGTTAATGTGCGCCACAGTGCGCCGCAGCTCCGCCACCCATGGTGCGCCGCATTGCCATGGGGCAAAAACGGCACAGATGCGTGACGCATCTGTGCCATAAAGGTGGCGGATTGCTGGAGTTACGTCGCAAGCACGATGCAGCTCCAGCAAGGCTCGGGGTGCCCCATCTTCACAATGCTACGTCAAGACCTACGCCTGCTTCAAGCAGGCGCAGGGTTTTGACGCAGCATTGGCCTGAAAGTGACTGAGTGAAATCTTATAGATTTCACTCAGCCACTTTTAGGAGGCGTTCCTGCGCAGGAACGCCCCCCCACCCCCCTGCGCAGGAACGCCTCCTTATGGCGCAGGGCTTTACAACGTGACGCATCTCCTAGATGCGTCACGTTGTAAATAGGGTGCATTGTTTGCGCTGCCGTTGCGTCAAATAAAGTGACGCAATTGCAGCGCAAAGAGGCGCAAGTGCCTCATAAATCTGCCCCTTGGCACTTAGATACTAGTATCACAGGCACTTCTTCAGGTGGTGTACCAGTAGTTCACGCGCCAGCATCACAGATCCTTGATACTTACTCTTATCGCAAACAGTTTCACAAGGCAGCTTCACCGCCAGTTTCATAGGTGGCCTTCTCTGACGCGCTTCTTCGATACTGTATCAAGTGTATACTTCTTTAGAGCCAGTATCAGAGGCACGCCCAGAGATGTTTTAAGACATGGGCAAACTGGGCACTGGCCCAGGGCCCCCTCTGTTCTGCAAAGAGACTTGCCCTGATGACCTTTAAAAATTCTTTAACATATTGTTTTAAACACCGTTTTCATTTTATTGACGCAGGATCTCAGCCTTGATGTTCGCCGAGGACACACTTTTGGTGTCCAAATCTCCTATGGGGATCCAGAGGGTTTTGGACAGATTCCAGCTGTTCTGTGAAGAAAGAGGGTTAGAGATTAATCTCCAGAAAACTAAATTTATAGTTTTCAATAAACCAAAGAGTACTCCCTTATTTAATGGCGATCATCTGGAAAGAGTAACATCCTTTACATACCTTTGTATCACAATTAATGAGTCCATGGACTGGGGGGAACATATAGTGAAGTCTACTCTTAAATTAGCCCAGTCAACAGGGGGACTTTTGAAGGTTTTTAATAAATCTAACAAGATCCATGTTAGTCCGGCCCTGGAAATTTATAAGGTCCAGGCATGTGGGTGCACACTGTACGGTGCAGAATTATGGGGTCACTGCAAGTCCGATTTAATTCAGAATGTGGAGAATCAATTTGTTAGAAATTTATTCGGATTGCCCCGCAGCACTCCTCTTGTCCCACTTCGCCTAGATTTGGGCGTGGTGAAATTGGAGGATGTGCTGCGCCTTAGGCCCCTCCTCTACTGGCGCCGCCTGTGGTCATTACCTGAACTTGTCACGTACAGAGAGGAACTATCCGAGGTGTTAGAAATAAGGGGAGCGGCTAAACTTCTCTGGTTTTCCCATCTTAAACATATGCTTATCGACATGGGTCTGGGGGAATGCTGGTCCAACCCAGAGGAAGTGGGTCCCCAAATTTCTAAGAAATATTTAAAGACCAAATATGAAACCTACAAAATGGCACTAGTGCAGGCCAATCCCAAGATAGGTAGGTTAACTGCTACCTTTCTGGAAATTAAGGACACTTCCTCTTTTAAAATGGTTCTTGATCTTATTAAACCCGTGACTGCTAGAAAACTTTATTTGCAATTTAGATTTGGGGTGTTGCCTTTGCACTGTTTCACCTTTAAGTGGAAATTGCAAAATAAGGTTAATTGTCCTGCCTGTAATCACCCCGATGAATCTGAGTTGCACGTTTTCTTTTTTTATCTGGGATATGTTAAAGCGAGAAAAAGATGGCTTGTATCCATTTCCAGAAACCTGGGCAGTAGGTGTTGTGTTGAAACGTTTAGGATATTGAAATATGATCTCAGTATCCCAATAGTCTACTCTGTTGCCAGGTTCCTGTTTTCTATGTGGTGTGCAAGAAGGGTTTTTCTTAAAACAGCAAATGACCCTCTTGACTAGAGTTGTTAACGGATGGGTATACATCTATTGTTGCACATAATCTTCATACTAGGTAACTTATCAGCCACTTGATGGGTATGGTGTATCTGAGATGCCTTTCTCTTTTTCCCTTTTATCTTTTAAAAATGTACTATGCACTTTATATACAAATGTTTTTATGTGGCCTTTTGACGTGCCCTTAATGAACAGTAGCCGCCTCTATGCAAAATCTTAATACTTTCTTTTAACTTTTTAGACATTTATATTATGTTTGCCTATTTTTTTAAGAGCTTTTTTTAAAAAAAATATTTGTAAAAACGTCACATGGTTTTATTGAAAACACTTCTGATGTCTTTTTATATATGAATGCTATAAACTCTGTACTTTTTAGGTCATGTTGGCCGAAATAAAGTTTTCCTGAACTGAACTGAACATTTTATTGAGTTTTAATATGGATGATGTGTGGGAGTCTATTACATTTTGCAGAGAAATGTTTGTTTTTCAACACCTTCCGGTATCCATTAGAAAAGTTTCTTTTAAATCCAAACAAGACCTAACAAACAAGAAATAGATGGGGGTTACACAGATTATTTGCAATAATATTAGTGAGCTGTTTCTGTATATTGTAGTAATAAAAACACGTCACTATCCTTGATTATTAAATGTAAATATATTAGGAATATGTACCAGTGTGCCTGTGCACCCAATGACCTGGCCAAAGAGGGAATGAAAGAGCTGAAATCGAATCGAATCCAAAGTTGTTCCAAACAAGGGCCCCCAAATTACTTTTGACCCAGGGCCCATGAAATCCTCAAGATGTCCCTGGGGACGTCTTCCAATGGCAATGTTACAGGCACTGCTTCAGATGCCAGTCTGGTGTACACTTCTTCACATGCCAGCATGGCGCCATTTACCTGCCAGCATCTAAGGAACGTCTTCAGATGGTGACAGAATAAGCTCTTATTCTAAAGTAGTACTGGCACGTGCTCATCTGTAGATGCCACCATCGCTGTAACTTCTTCAGCAGCTGGTGTCAGTGGCATGTCTTCAGATTGAAGTATCAAACGTACTCCTCCAAGTTACTGGACCATAAGATGTTCAGAAGAAAATCCCGCAGGCGGTTTGTCAGATGTCGGTATTAGAGACTGTTCTTCATATCACATGCACTTCTTCAGATGGCAGTGTCACAAAATCTTCTGATGCGACCCTTGACCCTTGGCAGGTCGCTCCCCACACTGCACAGCACTGCATGTGTGCCTGTGCCTCAGCCCAGCTGCTGCTTATGCTGACTGGGGTTCAAGACCCTCCTTTGCTCTTGCTCGTGTGCCTGGTATTTGTCATTGTAATTTATTGTATTTTCACTGCTTGCTAATGGACCTGTGTTTCCCCTCCTCCCCACCTGTGCCATTACTGTGCCCGATTGCCTTGTGGCCATTTTCTATTTGTATCCCTTGCCATTCATCTCTCCTGTTTCCCGCCGCTGCGCCCCCTGCGGCCCAGCACCCCACTCTCCCATTCGCCTGCTCCCACCTCCCTGCTGCTCCTCCCTCCCAACTCCCCTTCTTATGGTGGCCGCGCTGCTGGTACGCCAAAGGCAAGCCCGCCTGCGCCTGACCGAGCCTCGACCACGCCCAGCACCAGAACCCCTTGCCCTAGTGACACCCATCACCGCTATGATGCCAACACCCTCCACGCACTCAACACCGGATGGGAACACGCATGCTGCCTGGCCGCCCGAAGCGCATCCAAGGACCCTTCTTCTGCCAAAACTGCAGCTTAACCAGCATCCGACCCGCCAGCCCAACAACCAGGATAGAACCCAACCACCTTAGATGCATTCTACTCAACACCCGCTCCGCCTGCAAACACGCCATTGAACTCAGGGACCTCCTCGACTCAACCTTCTTATATGTCGCCTTCCTGACGGAGACCTGGCTTGACCCCTCCTCGGCACCCGACATTGCCATAGCCATTCCGGATGGCTACAAGATCACCCGCAGGGCCCACACCAACGGACTAAGAGGAGGAATCGCCATCGTCCACAGGAACACTCTCAGAGTCTCAACCAACACTGACGACACCGTGAGCACTGCCGAACACCTGATCTTCCAGATCCACACTGATCCCAACACCAGCCTCAAAGGAACTCTCCTCTACAGACTCCCGCACCCTTACCACAGTTCAGCAACTCCATCGCCGACTTTTTCAGCACGTACGCCCTCGCCTCCACGGACTGCATCCTCCTTGGGGACCTGAACAACAATGACACCAACTCCACCACCCTGATTGCCAACCTTGCCAACCTCGGACTCAGACAACTCATCACAACACCCACCCACTCCGCCGGCCACACGCTTGACTCCATATTCCCCGCAAGCCCCCACGTCCCCTTCAATCACACTGCAAACTCCACTGGACCGACCATTGCTGCATCCACTTCACCTTCCAGAAACCCACCATGCACCACCACACCAACAGATGCCTCGCTGCTGCTGGAGAAGAGTCACTGAAGACCAGCTATCCACCACCCACGCCCAGAACCCACCCGCCGACCCCACCGACCCCACTGACCCCGACAGCGCCTCCCGCAACCTCAGACAACTGCACCAACACCCTCGCCCCACTCAAGGGATGTATGGCGTTACCACGCATACTTTTACCACGCATACCTTTACAACTCGGTATTTACAATGAATACCGTTACAACGCATAGCGCTTAGAGGTGCTGGATAGTGGTAAGTATAATTTTCTATTCCAACTCCAGTCCCCGTGGACACTAGGGAAGGTGTTGGATAGAAAATTAAACTTATTCCCTATCCTAGAGCGCCCCCCAGCGCAATGCATTGTAATGGTATGCGTGGTAATGCCTGCGTTGTAATGGTAGTGGTTTGTAAAAAATGCATGCTAAAGGTTGTATACCCGCTCAAGAAACCCTCCAACAGTCACACCAGCAAGAAAGCCAGCTGGTTCACCGAAGACCTCCAGGTCTCCAAGAAAACTTGCCAAAAGCTGGAGAAGAACTGGCTTCGTGAATGCACACCGAACAGCTACACAGCCCACAAGAACGCCACCCGCAGACACCATCACCTCATCAGATCAGCCAAAAGGGCCTTCTTCAAAGAACGCCTAGACAGCAACGCATACAACAGCAAAGAGCTCTTCAACATCGTGAAGGAACTCTCCAACCCCAGCTCCAACACCAACAACATCCCACCTTTGCAAGACCTGTGTGACTCACTGGCCACCTTCTTCCATCGCAAGATCGCAGACATCCACAGCAGCTTCAACACCACTACTGCCTTGACAACCACGGAGACCTCCACCCCAAGACCACCAACCGCCTGCTCTCCTGGACTAACATCAACAACAACGACACCATCAAGATTATGAACACCATACACTCCAGATCTCCGTCAGACCCATGCCCACACCACATCTTCAACAAAGCCAGCACCACCATTGCACCCCATGTCCGGAAAGCCATCAACGTTTCCTTCGAGACAGCAATCTTCCCGGAGAGCTGGAAGCATGCCGAGATCAACACCTTACTCAAGAATCCCAAGGCGGACCCCAAGGACCTCAAGAACTTCCGGCCCATCTCCTTGCTCCCGTTCCCGGCAAAGGTCATAGAGAAGACCGTCAACAAACAACTGACCCGCTACCTGGAGGAGAACAGCATCCTGGACCCATCCCAGTCCAGATTCTGCAACAACCACAGCACTGATACCGCCCTCATCGCCGCCACAGATGACATCATGGCCCTGCTAGACAACAGAGAAACCGCGGACCTCATCCTCCTGGACCTATCACCCGCCTTCCACACGGTCTGCCACCGCACACTACGATCACGCCTCCCCACGCCGGGATCCAAGAGAAGGCCCGAGGCTGGACCACCTCCTTCCTACCCAGCAGAACACAGAGCATCCGCCTCCCCCCTTCCCCTCCAAAACCACCAAGATCATCTGCGGCATATCCCAGGGCTCAACTCTCAGCCCAAGGCTGTTTAACATCTACATGACACCTCTCGCCCACGTCACCCGACTGCACAACCTCAACATCATCTCCTACACCAATGACACCCAACTGATCCTCTCCCTCACCAAGAACCCTCACACTGCCAAAACCAACCTCCACAAAGGAATGAAGTCCATCGCCGAATGGTTGAGGAACAGCCGACTAAACCTGAACTTGGACAAGACGGAGGTCCTCATCCTCGGATCCACCCCTTCGTCCTGGGACAACTCCGGGTGGCCGACCGCACTGGTAACAGCTCCAACACCCACTGACCACGCATGCAACCTAGGGGCCATCCTCGACTCCACCAAGCAGGTCAACGCCGTCTCTTCCTCCTGCTTCTATACCCTCCACATGGCCTGCAAGATCTACAAGTGAATTCCCACAAAACAAGAAAAACGGTCACCCAGGCCCTCGTCAGCAACAGATTAGACTACTGAAATGCTCTCTACGCAGGAGCCTCGGCCACACTCCTGGAACGACTTCAACGCATCCAGACACCTCTGCATGCCTAATCCTCGACATGCCCCGCTGCAGTCACATCACACCCCACCTGAGAGACCTGAACTGGCTCCCGGTCAACAAGAGGATAACCTTCAAGCTCCTGAATCACACACACAAGGCACTCTACAACACCGGACCAGCATAGCTCAACAAACGACTCAGCTTCTACACCCCCACCCATCAGCTCCGCTCTGCCGACTTCGCCCTTGCCACAGTCCCCCGCATCCAAAGAGGGACCTCCGGTGGCAGATCGTTCTCCCACCTCTTCGCCAAAACCTGGAACACCCTCCCCATCCACCTACGGCAGACGGCAGATCCAAGACCTGCTGACCTTCAGAAGACTCCCCAATACCTGGCTGTTCAAGCAGTAGCAGGATTCCCCACCCCCCAGCGCCTTAAGACACTCACGGGTAAGTAGTGCGCTTTACAAATGATTGATTGATTGATGGCAGTGACATAAATTCTTATCTTGATGGAGGTACTGGAGGCACTTCAGATGGTGATATCAAAGGCACCTCTTCAGATGACAATATCACTAACACTCCTGCTGATGGAGGAATTACAGGTACTCAGTATCACACAAACTTATCTGTTGGAGGTGTTGGAGGCACGTTTTAAGATTGCAGTATCACAGGCACTTCTTTAGATGAAAGTAAAACAAACACTTCTGATGGTAGTAACATAAACTCTTATCTTTATTGAAGTATTAGTGGCACTTTTTTACATGGTGATATCAAAGGCCCTTTTTCAGATGTCTGTGTTGTAAACACTTCAGCAAATGGAGGAATTAGAAGTACTCAGTATGACAAACACTTATCCTGATGGAAGTATTGAAGCACTTCTTCAGAAGGCTGTATCACAGGCATTTCCTCAGATGATAGTATTACAGGCTATTCTTTTGCAAAAAGCACTATCACATATACATTTTCACATGGTAGAATAACAGGCACACTGTTGTAATCACATCAAGAGGCGTAGACATCACTTTGCTCAATTAATATTTATTCAGGTAACAGACACAACACCAGCACGCCCGCCGTCTTCAGCCGGCGAAAGGTCACGTGCTGTCAATGAGCGGCGCTCACCTTGGAACATTCTGAATGTTGGAACATACCACTGCGGCCCGGAGGCGCGACCGCACCGTAGATCAAGTCACACCATACCCCCCTTTCCTCTACACGCAGGTAGGGAATGAGTGGTGAACAATAAAGGAACAGGGATGATGGGAAACACGAGCAAGGAAAATAACCAACAGATCAGCCAACAAGGAAGTCATGCAAGTGTTGAGGAAGCCTCCTGGCCCATAAGGGTCTCTGATATGTCTGAGCGCCAGGAGGGTTCTGAGGCACTTCATTTGAATTGGTTGCTTTTTGGCCTGTGCCCAAGTTATCCCCACCGGGGCCTGGTGCCCTCGTCTCAGTACCTACGCGGGCACTGTCAAGCAATTGGCGATCATGGGCTAGCATGTATCCTGAGCATGTATCTTTGTTGACTGCATTTCCATTAAAGGTTCCAGAAGAATTGTCTCCAGAACAATACTTTGCTACCCTACGCAGGTTCCATTTGTCATTCTCTAATACAACATGGAAGGGATAAACTTCTTTTACCTGGAATGGTCCAAGGAACTTACGCAGACCTCTGACCACCCATCCAGAACAAACTTTGACCCAATCACCAACCAGTATGTTAGACATATTCTTTTCCCTGCCTTGTGCCTCCTTTGAATCACACCCGTGAATGCTTTCATCACAATATCCACTTTTCCACTCTTCAATCACATTCCGGATCCAAGCAGGCACCAGTTTGGAGGCTGGTTTCCTGCCTCGCATGGCTACAAAGGAGATCACACCAGTTGTAGAATTCTCAGTCGTGCAATACGCCCATACCAAATCATTCAGAGTCCTTTCAACATCAAGATTGTTGCTAAGTGCCAGACCTATCTCACCCTTGATCATGCGATTGGCCCTCTCGACAATCCCATTAGATTGTGGACTGTACAAAGACGTGAACAAATGTTTTATACCACACTTACTCAGAAATTCCCTCATTTGAAGACAATTGGGTCCCATTGTCCGTGATGAGGACTGAGGGACAGCCTTCCTCCTTGAAAATGTTGCGCAAAACTTTGATAGTGATGAGGGTGGTAATTTCAGGAAGTAGATAAGCAATAAGCCACCGAGTGTGAACACCCATAACCACTAGGCCAACCCTTTTACTGGGGTGGACGCCGGGCATTGGTCCAATAAAATCAAGGCATATACTGTGCCACACCACACCAGGGTCCCGGATGGAACTAGGGACGGATTGGGGTCCTACTCTGAGTCGCTTCTCAGATTCACAGCATTCACTGCACCTCTCCACCCACCTAATGACGTCACCATCCATTCCTGGCCACCGGAACTCATTCCTCAACCTTTTTTTTGTTATGGTTTGGCCCAGATGCCCTTCATGGGCTAAGTCAAAGAGTCTTTTGCGGACTTCAACAGGGGGAATCAACTTATCCTCGCGCATGATGATCTGATCATTGACGGTGGATAGCTCGTCAATGACTGCATTATAGGGTCGGACACTAATAGGTAAGGTACTCTCCCTACGTCTACCTTTAGAGATGAGGCCCCTGACATTTCTCAAAACCTCATCATGAGACATAGCTTCAGCCCACTCTTCCTTGCTGACAGCACCGCAACTCCACTGAACTAACTCATCAACACACGAAATAGCTCCTTCACCTCTTTCTTAGACACACCTGTCCTGCCCACCTCCTCCCACTTCAAAGACAAATGTGACATGCAATCAGCCTGAACGTTGGGCCAGCCCGAAATGAACTCAAGATCAAAGTTATACTCTTGTAATCTTGAGGCTAACCTGGCTAGTCTGGCTGACTCCTTTCCTGTTCCTCCTGGTGAGAGTATTTTCAGCAAGGGCTCGTGATTGGTGCAAAGCCGTTTGAAGACCGTCCTCGTCGCCAAGAAGATGTTGTAATCACATCAAGAGACATAGACATCACTTTGTTCAATTAAGGTTTATTCAGGTAACAGACACAACACCAGCGAACCCGCCGTCTTCAGCCGGTGAAAGGTCACTGGCTGTCAATGAGCTGCGCTCACCTTGGAACGTTCAGAATGTTGGAACATACCACTGCGGCGCGGGGGCGCGACCGCAGCGTAGATCAAGTCACAACACACACCTCTTCTGATGGCAGTAACAGGCACATGCTTTTCAGCAGAATAACAGGGACCTCTTCAGGTGGCTGATTCAGAGACACTTTGCCTGATGACAGTGGCACAAGCATGTCTTTAAAAATCAGGTATTAGATGACAGTTTAAATGATCATTTCCCACATTGCAGCATGGAGCATTTATGTGGCGTTTTTAGAAATGGGAACTCTAGATGGCAGAGCTTCGAACCCTGTACAAGTAAGGACCAACACTCTAGACAGAGTAAGCTAGATACACACTAAAATGTGCCTGCGCTCACCCTCTGGTAGCTTGGCACACAGCAGTCAGCTTAAACTAATGAGGCAATGTGTAACACATTTGTCCAACACTCACACACAGTAACACAATGAAAACACCATAATAAGACTCCACACAGGTTTTGAAAAATAGATTATGATTTATTATTTATTTATTTATTTAGTGTGTTTTGTTATAGCGCACAGATACCCCAACGGGGTGTCCCGGCGCTCCTGTACGATCTTATGCTGAATTTGGAAGATTATTTAAAAAGGGAGTGACTAACAGAAGAGGTAGGTCTTTAAGGCCTTCCAAAAAGGTAGTTCCTCCTGGATCATCCAGATGGAGTTAGGCAATTTGTTCCTAAGGGCAGCTGTGCAGACTTGGAAGGTTTTATAAATAATTGAAGACCAAAACAAACAAATTCCAATATGTAGAAGTTGTGGTATAAATTTGTAAAGAATAAAAAGAGTTCCTGTGTTTAGAAGACATAATAACCAATAGGGATTCTGCTGGATGGGGGCAAAGTAAACAGTTCAATCTGATCACAATGGAGCACAGGCTGGAGACTAGAGTCACGCAGCCCCAGTGAACAGAGTACCTTCATCCTGGCGGCAAGCAACACGATGCAGTATGCAGACAAGCGATGCTCCAATGTCGGGCCCGCAGTTAAGGTGATGGGTCTATTTTCTTCATGCAGTGGTGGCATTGCAGCAGGTCCATTGAATAAAGTGTTGGTTACAAGTATAATGTGCAAGGTTCAGCCCCCACGCAGGGCGGATGCACCGGTTCTGTTACACACAGACTGGAGATGTGTCGATTTCTTTGCTGCACGTATCTGGGTCCACTTCCAGTGAACCAGGCACAAGTCAGTTGTAGAAACTTTGATTTTCCTGCGTGTCAAGCAACAGGAGACAAGCCAACAAGCCCCTAGAGATCACTTCAGTTGCAATGTAGAGTCCAGTGCTCCTAAGCAGGGTCTGAGGACAGCAGGCAGCAGGGCAACACAGCAGAAAAGCAAGCCTTCCAGGTCAGCATTCCAGCCAAGTATCAGTTCTTGATGCAGCACTGCAGTTCTTCTGAGAGAGTCCGGTTGTAGGTCTAGAAGTGTCTGATTTGGGGAGGAGCTCAGAGACCCAGTACTTATACCAAAATGTGCCTTTGAAGTTGGGTTGAGTCCAAAGACGGGTATTTGAAGTGTACAAGTATCCTTTCTTCCTCAGCCCTGGCTCCAGACTTTCTGTGGGTGTAATCAGTGCATTCTGTGGGGTCAGGCCATTACCTATTCAGATGTGAGTGTCAGCCCCTCCCTCCCTTCCTGCTTAGGAAGAGCCATCAGAATACAGATGAATGCAGATGCATACTCCGACACACCTAACCTTGCTGTGTTTGTGGCTGTGTAGAGGGAATGCACAGAGGGTTGCTGTCACCCACCCCAACGTGCATTGGAGACAGCCTTCAGGCATACAGAGCTGTAAGAGCAGAGAAATGCCAACTTTCTAAAAGATGCATTTCTAAAATACCTTTCCAAAAATATGAAACATGACACAGCTACTCTTCTCTAATCAGGAATTAAAGCTTAAAAGTGTATGAAGGAATTCCCAATGCTAATCTATGAGAGAAGTATGCCTCACTGTAGTGAAAAACAAATTTGGGTGGTTTTCACTAGCAGGACATGCAAAACATAGAAGCACATGTCCTACCTTTTACTTACACAGCACCATTTCCTATGTGCAACCAAGGGCCTATCCTAGGGGGGACATGTGTGATAAAAGAGAAGTTTAGGGCTTGGCAAGAGGTATTAAATGCCAAGTCGAAGAAGCAGTAAACTGCACACGCAGGCCTTACAATGGCATGCCTGAGACAGGTTGGAAATGCTACTTATGTGAGTGGCAGAATCAGTGCTGCTGGCTCACTAGTAGAATTTAATTTTCAGGCCCTGGGTATTAGGTTTAACACCTTACAAGGTAATTACAAGTACATTTCATATGCCAGTTGTGCATACACCAATTTCTCCATGTTTAGGGGATAAGCGCATGCACTTTAGCACTGGTCAGCAGTGGTAAAGTGGTCAGAGTCCCAAGGCCAACAGAAAGCATAAGCAAAAACAGGAGGTAAGCATTCAAAAAGTTTGGGGTAGGACCACCCTAAGGCTGACAGGTCTAACCAGTAGTATATCAGGAACTTGGTAAGGTTGCAGCATCACAAGTGTATCTTGATATGACACGCACTCCCATATTGCAGTATCACAGGCACTTATTCAAAATAAGATTAATAATGTGTCAGATTGCAGCATCACAAACACTTTTTCCGTTTTCATTGTGATAGACATTTTCCAACCCTTACCTGAGGCATTTGACATAGACATTTGGCCAGATATCAGTATCCCAGGTAGCTCTTCAGATGAAACAATAACTGATACTTTAACAAAACCACAGACATTTATTTAGATGATGTTACCACAGACATTTCTTCATTTGACTACAACAGAAACACTTTTTTCAGAGGGCACTGTCAAACACTAGTTCACTTGACAGTATCACAAACAATTTTCAAAGGGTAGTCTTGAAACATTTATATTGAGTATGTCAAGACACTTGATCAGGTGGCAGCATCACAAACATACCTTTAGATGGCAGAATAAGATACACTTTGAGGTTGCAACATTACAGTGTTATAGGTGCCTCTCCAGAAGGCACTCACTTCCATCTTCAATTTCCAGTATCACATGTACATTTTAAAATGGGAGCATCATAGTTATTCAGCAGTTTTACAGATGTTGGTAGCACAGACTCTGACAAGTAACAGCACCAGACATTGTATAGGTAACAGTATCACATGTGTTTCTTCTGATGACTATCATAGTCACTTTTCTTTTGCAGCATCACTGGCACATCTTCAAATGGCAGTATTGCAGACACTTATTGAGATAGGGTGGGAAATTGAAGCTTTAGTTGAGCGGGGTGAAAATTCAACTCAAATAATAATTGCAATCCTTGTCAGGGTCCATTAAATACACCTGTGTTTAACCCTTTGTTAGTTTGGCACAAAGTAGTCAGGTTTAACTTATGTGTAAACAATTTATACAGCACTCAAACAATAATAAACTGAAAACACAACACACAAAAAATCCCAAACCTATTTAAACAAATAGAGTATGTTTTAACACCTTGCCTGCGGCGCCGATTCTCCCCGAGTGCTGAACATTCCATTCGCGGATGTGGTTGTGACGGAACCATTCCGTCATCTGCACAGCCCAACCGTGAGGCATGACGGAATGGTTCCGTCACAAGCATCGAAGGGGCTAATAAATATGTTTACACCAAAACAACAAAAATCCATTAAGTAGATCCCGAGATATGAATTTGTAAAGTTTGAATTAAAAATAGTGGCATAAAGCCCACGTGCGAAGAAAGTGTGAACTGTGGTTATCTGATTGTGCTTGACTGGGTCAAAGTCAAAAGTTAAGGCAGACCCCGATGACCAGGTTCATCCAGGTGGAAAGTTTCCCTTTGTACTTCTAAACTGTTATGGAAAAAAGTGGTTGTTGACAAGTCATCGGTGTGGCAAGCTGCAAGCTGGATCTAGATCATGACTCAACGATGGTGTGCTGCTTAGGAGTGGCCCAGTGTGGGTATTGACAAAGGTGAGACCATTTTGAGTGTGTAAGTTTTTTAACACATTGAAAGAATTTACACAGTCAGAATCTTGCAGGTTAACAATTCCTGCTCCTGAGCTCAGAAAAAACTTTGTAATCGTTTTTTTCTCAATGAAATTGCGAAAATATATGATGATTTTGATAGCCAGACAGAGCGCACTCACTGGAAGTCAGATGTTGACAACTACCTCCAAAAGAATTTTAAAGGCTGGGAAGGTTTTCCAGATTTCCGCAAAGGAAGTCAGTGGGCTGATCACCTTAATCAAGTCTGGATCTCCAGAGGATCCATGTCTGGCTCACGTGTTTTCCTACTTTCCTTCTCTGTTTGTGCCCTGCTTCACTGATATCTTAAACATCTTGATGGATACAATCACGTTGCCAAGGAGCTAGAAACATGCTAATGTCTCCCCAATTCTAAAGTAGCCCACTGCTAACCTATCCACCCATTTAACTCACCCCGTATTTAGAGAACAATAACATACTGGACTTTTTTCAGTCTGGGTTTAGGGCAGCACATAGCACTTTGCACTTACAGGTGTAATCAGGAGCAACCTATATATGGAAAATCCCACAGCTCTTAGACTTTTTGACCTTTCCACAGCTCTCATGGGGTCCTGAGTGAGAGGCTATATGACACTAATAGTCATTCACACACTCTAGCTTATCTCCTGGACTTCCTAGTGGGAATATCTCTAGCTGTATTTATGTCACCTTTCAACTCTAGGGCTATTACTAACACCTGCGGGGTGCAATAGGAGTCCTCACTGAGTCCCACTCTTTTTAATATCTCGGTGGTCCTTCTGGTAAAAGTTGTTACGGATTACAGCTTTGAGATCCTGTACTATGCTGATGATATTCAGATGTTCGGTACTAATTGGACACAACCAGGAAGCGAAAAGAGACATATTCTGTGATTGTCCGTTTGCTGTTATGGTTTGGATGAAGCAGAACTGCCTCCAATTTAATAGAGGAACAACAGAAATTGTCATATTTGGTCAGACCACCTATCTTTAGTCTGACGATTGTTGGTCCGAAGAATTGGCCAGTACTCCCTGTCCTAAAAAGGTTGCAAAAAAGCTTGCCATCCTCCTCAGCTCAGTATGGCTAATCACGTTGCTTCAGTTAGTGAAGCCTCTTTTTGGAATCCCTTGTATGCTTAGGAAGGTTTTCTCCCGCATTCCTCTGCATAATAGAACAATAATTATACAGGCTCCACCTTGTCTTGCTCTGTTTGTTGCAATCAATGACTACCTTTTGTCACACTTGTTAGGGGTTCAGAATATAACAGTCAAACTGATCTGCCATCTTCACCCAGGACTCCTGTAGGTCCAGTTGTGTGGTCCCTTCAATGGCTAGCCATTAGGAAGCGCTATATATTCAAGCTTCGCTGCCACACCCACAGAGCCTTGTACTGTAGGATTCCAGTATCCCTACGCACAAAGATCAAGTTTTACCATCCAGCTAGAAACTTTAGATCCTCTTACGTGGCATTGGCAACTCCTCACCATATACATACCAGCGATGCAGTGGACTCTCCTTCTCCTATCGGGCACTTCATCATTAGAATCAGTTGCCTAATGAAAAGCTTCATCTGCCAGCGACAAGGTGGTCATCTTTTGAAGCTAAGGAAGGGGCTGGGCACAGCCCAAAAGGCTATCCTGCCAAGGATGTGGCCCCTCTGCCTAATCCCTGGGTCTTTGTCCACTGTCTGGGTGCAATAGACATATTACCACAGGGAAGCCATCAAGGGCCAGGTGATAGCTGGACACTGGTAGGACAGTGACAGAAAAGTTTTTTTGAGTTTTACGGAGGAACTTAACAACTTTCTAAAAGTGTAATTGCCAAAATAGTAATATAAAATCTGACTTGACCATTAAGTTGGATTTAAAATGATTATCAAAATGGGTCCTTAAACCATTTTTATAGCAAGACACAAACCAATTTTAGCATGTATTAAAAGTAATAGTGTAAACCAGTGTTAACCTATTGGAGGGCAATCCTTGCCACAGTGGAAAACGACTTGGAATGTTTTTTCACTTCAGGACATGTACAAAATTACATATAAATATCTTGGGCCCGATGTAGGTAATTCTAATTTACCACTTCTAAAATACCGAATCATGGGGGCGTGGCCAAGATGGCGGGGTGAGCGGACGCTTCCTCCCGTAGCTCCTCCGGCCCGGCTCAGCCCGAGCCCTGATCGCCGCGCTTCTCTCCCCCCGCGGCTGCACTGCGGGCGAGAGAACTGTGCCGGAATTCCTGGGGCACACTTTGATGCCACTTTGACTTTCGTGGCCCCGGGGGAAGTCCCCGAAAAGTTTATCCGAAGATCGCTCCGAGGAGCGGAGCCTGGGTCGTCCCGAGGAGAAGAGCTTGGAGGCGGAGCATACGGCGGCGCTGTCCGCTCGCCTCGGCTAGGCCGAGTGCTGAACAGCTGAAAGCCGGAGATCCCGAGGGAGCGGAATAGGCGGACTTCGCGGAGTGCCGGAGCTTCCTGACCAGTGCCCTGGTGGCGAACACCGCTGATGGGCGACGGACCTCACCCCTGCGCTGGCGACCCTCCCCCTGCCTTGGACTTCGAGGGGTGACGCCTTGCGAACTCCGCGCCCGGAGACGCTGGATGGCGGAGTTCGAGCTGTGCCCGTGCCGGGCGAATTAACTAGTGGCGAGGGGAGCCGCCGGTTTCGCCCCTTCCGGACCCGTTGCTGTTTGGGGGTCGCCCATGGACTTGCCGGCCCGGACTACCTCCTTGGGTCCCACCCTCCCGCCATCTTGTCTTTGTGTAGCTGCGCCCAGTGGCCCTCGCCCGCACCCTTCTTCCACGAGGGCCTCGATTTGTCCTGGCACCGACTCATCTACTGCCCTCCCTGGGAATACGAGACTGGAGGCCTCCACTTTGGACGTTGCTGCCTGCCCTGCTGGCCCGGGGGTCCTCTTGCCCAGGACCGGGCCGCCATTTTGTCGCCTGTGACGCACTACCCTTGTCCCCACCGAGGGCCTCACATTTGGTGCCCGCGAGCGGCGGCGCTCGCCTACAGCGACTGACCCTAGGCTCCACCGGGGGCCAAGATGGCTGGGAGACGTGGCGCGGCACGAGGAGATCGCACTTTGCCGGAAATGCTCGGCAGGTCCCAGCAACTAAGCGACAGGACACAGCCGTCCCCGGGGGCCTCCCGGACATCGACGGACGCAGCCGTGGGCGAGCCACCAGTCACGAGGTCCTTCATGGAGGACTTATTCAGCTCCCTCAAGGAGGAATTTCAAACTCTTAAGACCGAGGTGGCTGGAGAGGTCCGGGAGGTGCGCAGGGAGGTCGAGGGCCTGGGCGAGCGGGTCGATGCTGTGGAAACGACGGCCCAGCGTCGCGATGAAGAGATAACTCATCTCCAGCAGGACGTCCTCCGCCTCCGGGAGCAGTGTGTTGAGCTCCAGGCCCATTCGGAAGACCTCGAGAACAGGTCCAGGCGGAATAACATCCGGGTGCGAGGTGTTCCGTCCGCGGATGAGGGTGGGGACCTGGTGGCCTATCTGCAGGACTTGTTCCGCGACATCTTGGAGGAAGGAGCGGACTTCCCGATACGCATTGATAGAGCGCATAGGGTGGGCCGCCAGCGCCAGTCATCGGCTCCCCCGCCTGATATCCTAGCTTTCCTGCCGGATTTCCCCCTGAAAGAGCGCATCATGACGGAGGCCCGCAGGAAGCAGCCGCTGACCTTTCGTGACAGACCTGTGGCGCTCTATCAGGACCTGTCCGCCATCACACTGCAGAAGCGCAGGTCTTTCCGCATCGCGACGGACTTTCTGCGAGAGCATGAGACACCCTATTCCTGGGGCCACCCCTTCCGTCTTATCTTTCGATGGAATGGGGTGCTGCATCAGCTGCGCTCTCTGCAAGATGTCTGTGGAGTATTGGGCCTTACTGCTACAGAGGAGGAGGGGGCTACACCTGCATGGCGGCGCCCCGAGCGGCGGGGCCGGCGGAGGTCGAGGAGGCGCCCATCGTCAGCGCCGGCGAGTCGTCCGGACTCGCCCACCATCAGGGCAGAAATGGCGGAGGCCCTGAGGAATGCGGCCAGGAACTTGCCTGAAGCTACTGGTGTGGCCCTGACGGCCTAACTTTTCTCCGGGGGGAGAGGTTCTTAGCTTTAACGGTGCTGAGCTGGGGCTGGGGGGGTGGGGGGGTGGTGTGGCTGGATGTCCACTTGACTTTTTTTTCTACGGACTCGCCCATTTGGGCTAGACTGAGACTATGGGGTGTTGTTTTCTGTTTTTTCTTACTTTGGTTGGTTGCCATGGGTTGGCTCTGGGGGGGTTTAACTGTTGGTTTGGTGTGGGGGGGGTCCCGTCCGAAGTGGTCCAAACATGCACGATGTTGCCTCTGGCCTTCCCTGCGCCCCTGCCCCGCGCGCCCCCTCCGCTGATCCCTTGCCCACTGCATAGCGCGTTGTTTCCCTGGAGGCGATGCCGCCCCTGAAGGTAGTGACCCTTAATGTTAAGGGCCTGAATAACCCCGAGAAACGTAGGGCGATCCTTTCCCTGTTGGAGGGGTCACAGGCGGATATTTGCCTCCTGCAGGAGACCCATTTGCTTTCCAAAGATTGCCATAGGTTGCGCTCTGCCAAGTTCCCCACGCAATTCTTTTCCGCTGCTACGACTAAGACTGCTGGGGTGGCCATTCTTTTAGCCAGCTCCTTCAGGGGGGAGGTGTTACATAAACATGCTGAGCAGAAAGGGAGGCTTCTGGTGTATCGCATGCGGTTGGGAGGTGTTACCTTTACGGTTGGTTCGGCGTACAGCCCGAATGATCACCAGGATCGTTTCCTGGAATCAGTGTTGGTGGACGTTACTGCCTCGCCCGATCGCCATATCATCTTGGGGGGAGACCTGAATACGGTCTTCGACTCCACCCTGGATAGGTCTGCCCAACGCTTTCCGCAGACAGGGGAGCTTTCTAGGGCGGTGCAGGACCAGCTTGCGGAAATGGACCTGCATGACCTCTGGCGCGTCCTGCACCCCACCGATAGGGACTACTCCTATTTCTCCCACGCGCACCACACGTATTCACGGTTGGACTACCTCTTGGTGAGTGGACCGCTTCGCTCGGCCGCCACGGCAGCGGACATCGGGGTTTTGTCCCTGTCCGACCACGCACCGGTTTCCGGAATCTTTGCTTGGCCGGCGGCCCCCCCCTCTAGGGGGATGTGGCGGCTCCGGGACACGCTTCTCCATAAGAAATCGGTCGTAAAGCGAGTGGAGGAGGTCATCCAGGACTACCTGACCCACAATAACAACTCTGCCACGTCCCTGGCGACGCAGTGGGCGGCTTTGAAAGCGGTCGTCAGAGGGGAGTTTATCTCCATTTCCTCGGAGGAAAACAGGGAACGCCAACGCAAGAGGGAGGAACTGACAGCGCAGGTTCGGGAGCTCGAGCAGGTTCACCGCCGGACGGGGGCTCCTCGTATCTGGAAGCAGCTGAAGGCGGCTCGGAAACTCCTCTCTGCGTTGGATCTAGATCGGGCGGAGTATGCTGCGCTGCGCCTGAAGCATGCCTTTTACACCGGCGGAGACAGGTGCGGTAAACTCCTGGCCCATAGGCTCAGGGCTGCGCAGCAGCGCAATGTGGTGAAGGAGCTGGTGGGAGTGAACGGGATCCCGGTTTCCGGTGACGCGGAGGTGGCAGATACCTTTCGTTCCTTTTACGAGGAACTGTACGCGGCGGAGCCTTCCCCACCGGGAGAGGCTGAGGCCTATTTGGAGTCCGTGACCCTTCCGGCCCTGGACCCCTCCCAGGCGGACCACCTGGAGAGGGACATTCACGTGGAGGAGGTCATCTCCGCGATTGCACGGCTAAAACACGGCAAAGCCCCGGGCCCGGATGGTTATACGGCCTTGTTTTACAAGACCTTCTGTCCCACTGTCGCGCCTCTACTGGCTCGCTTGTTCAACTCCTTCTCCGAGCCGGGAGCTATCCCGCCGGACCTTCTCTCAGCGACGGTGTCGGTTATCCCCAAGCCGGGGAAGGACCGGACCCTGTGCGGCTCGTACCGGCCCATCTCGCTCCTAAATGTGGACCTCAAGCTTTACACCGGAATCTTGGCGGCCAGATTGGGTTTACACTTACCAGGTCTGGTGGAGGCAGACCAGGCCGGTTTTGTACCCGGTAGGCAGACGGTCGACAACACAAAGAGGGTGACGCACGTGCTGGAAAAGGCCTCACGCATTCCGGGGGAGCGGATGCTGCTATCAGTCGACGCGAAGAAGGCCTTTGATAGGGTTCATTGGCCATATCTCGAGCTGGTCCTTGGGAAACTGTGGATCGGCGAGAAGTTCCGCACTATGGTCTTTAACTGCTATAGGAGACCATCTGCGTCAGTGCGTGTCAATGGACACAGCTCCAATTGCTTTGCCATTGAGCGCGGCACGAGACAGGGTTGCCCCCTCTCGCCGCTCCTCTTTGCCCTCTATATGGAGCCGTTTGCACAGAGGATTCGAGATAATCCGGACGCTGTTGGGGTGAAGATGGGGCAATACACGCACACTGTCAGCTTATACGCGGACGATGTCTTGCTGACCCTGGACGACCCCAAGCGGTCGCTCCCTGCCTGCGTCCAGGAACTGGACGCTTTTGCCCGTGTGGCGGGTTTTAAAATGAACATGACTTAGTCAACTGCACTGGATGTGTTGCTCTCTGCTGACACCAGGCAGGACCTTCAGAGTCTCTTTCCTCTGCAGTGGTCCTCCTCCACGGTGCCTTACCTAGGCATTTTGCTTGCTCCCTCCCTGCCTGCCATGGTTGCAGCTAACTACTCCTCTCTGGGCAAAAAGATCAAAGAGGAACTCGGCCGATGGAACAAGGGCCTACTCTCGTGGTTGGGCCGTATCGCGGCGGTGAAGATGACGATACTGCCTCAGATCCTATATCTCTTCCGCGCTCTGCCCCTCCAGCCCCCCGTGGGTTGGATACGGCAGGCGCAGGCGGACATATCTCGCTTTGTGTGGCAGGGCCGTAAGCCTCGGATGAAGCGGGTCCTCTCCATGTTGGCCCCGGAGGCGGGGGGTCTCGGAGTCCCGGACCTCCGGAGATACTTTCAGGCGGCGCAGCTTCGGTATCTGGTGGAGTGGAGCCGGTGGGAATCGGATAAACACTGGCTCTTTCAGGACCAGGCAGTCGCAGGCCGTACCCTCCAGGAGGTCCCGTTCCTGCGGCGCGCTCACCGCCCGCCTAATCTCTACGCCTCTTTTATAACCCGGGTCCCGCTGAGAGTGTGGGACGTGGTGTGTGAGCTGCGTGAGCTCACGACCTTTCCATCGCCGTTCACTCCCATCGCTGACAATCCGGACTTTGCCCCGGGTTTGGAGCCGGGAGCTTTTTCCCACTGGGTGAGTGCGGGCTGCAGGGCGCTTTTCCAGATCTACGGGCCGGAGGGCGTGCTCCCCTTCCAGCAGCTCCGACAGGAGTTTGGCCTGACGGAGGGGGACAGGCTGCGTTACATGCAGGTCCGCCACTGGGCTCTTCAACCCCCAGTGCGTGACGTCGCTGCCCGTTCAATCACGCCCTACGAGCGATGGTTGGTAACCCGGACCTCGGACGCCAAGCTCATCACTGATTTGTATAAATTTCTCCAACCCCCGCCGTTTCATTACCATAACCCAGGGAGGGAGCGCTGGCACAGGGAACTGGGTAGGACCCTGAGTCACAAGGAGTGGGACAAGATTGCGTATCGGGCGAGGCACTCTGCGTACCATACTGGGCTGACGGAAACCTTCACTAAAGTGTCCACCTATTGGTACTATACCCCGGTGCGGCTCTATGAGATGCGCAAAATAGGCGATAAAGGTTGCTGGCGCGGCTGCGGACAGGAGGGCACCCTCACGCACGTTCTCTGGGAGTGCCCGGTGCTGTCGGCCTACTGGAAGGAAGTCTTAGATGAGGTGGATAGGCATTTTGAGATAGAGCTTCCGCGCTTCCCCGCCTTTGTCTTGCTAGGCCTCCCCAATGATTTGATGTACCCGCTGAAATCCCGCAGGGGCAGGCAGATTGCGATTGCGCTAGGTTCAGCCGTTCAGAACATACTGATACTCTGGCGCACCCCTACTGCCCCCTCTATCACTGGCTGGCTGCATAGACTCTGGCAGGTACTGGGCATGGAGAAGATGTCGCTAACGGTGGCTGGGAATGTCGACCAGTTCGAGGAGCTCTGGCACCCCTTTTTGGCATTGCTGTCCACGGAATTCCACGAACTCACGTGTCCACGGTATTTGCGCCTCCTTAGGCTGACGCCGCCGGCAGCTGCGGCGGAGTGAATGTGCGGATTGGGGGCCGGGGGTTGGGGGCGGGAAGAGGGGTTATATGCTTCTATTGCTGCCTTTCGGACGGGGATGTTGGGGTATTGTTTTCTTTCTTTTCCTCCTTTGCTCTCCTTTCTTCTTCCTTTCTGGGGTCGGGGGGTTGGTGGTACGGTATGCTTCTCCTTTACTGTGTTGCGGGGTGCTATTCGGGTGTGGCCTTGCTTAGGGAGTGGGGGTCAACAGGGGGGTCGTTCACAATGCCTTATTGCCTTCTGTATTTGCCTAGTTACCCTCTGGGACTTCCTGCCTCCCTGCTTTTCTTCTGACTCGCTGCAACGTTCCGCTTCTTGTATTGTATGTATGCTTGACCTCCTGCTCCCCTCCCCGTGTTTTTGTGCCTTAATAAAAATACTTTAAACCTAAAATACCGAATCATACCGATTCGGTGTTTAAGAAGTGGTAAATTAGAAGGGGGAAAATGTAGGTATTTCAGATTTGGTAAATACCGAATCATTAAGATTCGGTATTTACCGATTCTGTAAATACCAAATCGGTAAAGCCCATTGATTCCTATGGGCATTGCAGCCAATAGGAATCAATGGTCATTACCGAATCGGTATTTACCGATTCGGTAAATACCGATTTTTGCAAGGGTGCAGGGGGTGTCACTTTGACACCCTCTTGCATCCCAATTCCGGACTTGTGTGCCGTGTGGCACACAGACATGCCACACAGACATTCCCTAAGGGCATGTCTGTGTGTCACATTGCACAGGTGTGCATGCACATATGTGCATGCACACCTGTATTCGGTATTTTACCACCCAATTGGATTGGGTGGTAAAATACCGATTCTTAAAGCCCTGTGGCACTCTGACATGTGCCAGCTACATCTGCATTTACAGAATCAGTACTTTACCGAGTCTGTATTTACCGATTCGGTAATTTTACCGAATCGGTAAATACAGAATCGGTATTTTACCGATTCTGTAAATGCATGCCCTACATCTGAAAACCGTAATACCGGTCGGAAACGTTTCCGACCGGTATTAGGGCACCTACATCGGGCCCCTTATGTTTTAAATACCATGTACCATGCCCTTTGGACATTCCTTAGGGGTTATATATAAGTATAAAAAATTAAGATTTAGGCCTTGCAAATGGTTTGTTTTGTCCAGGTTCAAATAGCAGTTTAAAACTACACACCCAGGCTGCATTGGCAGGGCTGCGTGGCAGGCCTGAAGATATGTTTTATAGTGCTAGAGTGAGTGCTGCAACCCACTAGCATTTAATTTATAGGCCCTTAGTACATGTTATGCCACATACTAGGTACTTACTAGTAAATTACAAATGTGCCAGTTAGGGATATGCTAACTCCAACATGTTTAGAGAAGAGAGCACATGCATTTTCCCACTGGTTAACAGGAGTAAAGAAGGGTGCAGAGACCTATGGCCAGCAAAATCAGGTTCGGTAAAAGAAGGCAAAATTCTGGGTGAATACCTAGCAACAGATAGCCGTAACGCAGACATTTTCTTCAGCTGACTGTATGTCTATCAGTCCTTCAGAACAATTAAACTAACACACACATGTTTTCAGGCAATAGTTACACAGTTGCATTCCATAGTGACAATACTACAGACATTGAAGTAGATGACAGAATCAAAAACTTGATATGGGGTAGCAAGCTCCTAAATGCACCCGGACTTGTCTGGTGCTGCATTTAGGGGCAATGGCTGCTGGGCTGATTTTCTTCCCTTTGTTTGCTACCTAGAGCAACAAAAGTAGATTCCAGTGGTTGTGTTAGGGCAGGGCGTGTGGGAGCTGGAGGTGGCTGTCGGCAGGCCTAACCTTTGAGTCAACTAAATGATTGGGTGGATAGATAGAAATTTCTATGTCTAGCAGATATTCTAAATCAGGGGTCTCAAAACATTTCTACAGCAAGAGCTACTTCTGACCGATTAAAATAGTCCTGAGCTATTGACTTTGACAATTGTTGAGCAGTGAACAAATAAGAGACAATCAGATTATTGGCTACACCTTGCAAGGTTTCAGTACTGAGTATAATATTGAGTGATGAGATAATATCATATCCAGATTATTGGCTAATACAGTATCATGAAGGTACAGTAAAAGGTAAGTAGAGCAGGTCATGGTTAACATCAAAGTATAAACCAGTATACAATTTCCCAGAGTTGCATAAGACTGAAGTTGAGGTAGTGCAGTTAGTTATGCCAATGTGTGCATTTGTGGGGAGTGAGGGCACACCTGGAGATGTAAGGCTAATGACCTGAAGTCGAAAAATATTTTTATGGAGGATTTTTCTGCTGGATCTCTTTGCGGCAAAGAGGTTCTGGACCAGTGAGAATGAGAATTAGTAGGACAAAAGATCAGCACAAGACCCAACAATAACCTCACTAAGGTCTTAGAGGACCGCTGCAGGTCCTGTTCCACCTCTACAGAGTACCTGTCTCTAGAAACCCAACAGGAAACACAGAGACCAGCTAAACATGAATTAACAAGCTCCAGCTGCAACACATGATCTGCAAGCTACACTCACATGGGTTGAGCTACAGATTGGAGGACCTGCCCTCTTGAGATGGCTATTGTGTGAGACAATTGTGTGGGAAATGTCAGTCTGCCAAAATACCCTGGGCTAAAAAAAACCTGTTTATATAGGTAGATACAGATTCATTAGTATGATCTCCATATTTACAAAACTTGAAAGCATGCATGCTGGCAATTTGATTATTAGGAGAGTTTAGTACACCAAACTGACACTTACCTACATACACTTATCATGTTAATATTTTGGTCCCCTCTGTTTAGGCTATGAAATTTTGGCATTTCCCGCACACCATCCAGGCAGTATTCCCCCTGCCAATTTCATTGAGTAGAATATCCCACAACCTGCCGATGGCACTCACCCAGATTAGGCAGAAGATCACTTGATCTAACCTCCCCACTTCGTGCCCACTGCAGATGGCAGCTTACACCCCATGGGGCATATTCACAAGAACTGATGCATCAGCGTTGATGTATCAGATTTCTTACGCCTGCCACAAATGCCCTAACAACGCCATGGATGCACTGTATTTACAATACGGTGCTCCATGGAGCAAGGATTCATGGATGCATCAGAAATTCTGATGCAACTTTTGCCACTAAAGTTACGTATTGCTGGGGATTGTTGTAAGACTGATACAACTCCAGCAATGCGTCAGAACACAGAGGAAAATCCCATGTTAAAATTCCTGTGTCAATCCTTACGCCTGATTTAAGAAGGCGTAGGGATTTTGACGCAGTCAAGTCGTAGAATGACGCCGTGAAAAGTTGTAAATTTCACTGTGTAAGTTGTATGTGGCTTTTAACATGAGAACGTCTAGCCTGCATACATTATTCTGGCACAGGTATAATGTGACACAGGCCTCTACCAGCTGACGCATTGGGCCCAATGCATCAGTTTGTAGAGCACTGATTGCACTGCCACGCTGCAGCAACGCTAGTTCCTTGTAAATATGTCCCCCACACTCCCAAGACAGACAAAAAAGGTAAAGGAATTATTAAATATTGTACTATACAGCAACTGTGTAATGTAAAATAAAAGTACAGCACCCAACCAGTCACAAGTATCTGGCACTGCCACTTCTCACCAAACCTAGGCATATAAAAGGACACAAGTTGGCACTGTGTCAAAAAGTGACCTAAACTTTGAGAAGGTAGGAGAAATACCGTGTTAATCAGACAAAACTATTTTTAAGCAAACATGACCACTAATGGAAAGGGGCGACCACTCGGTCCCCCCGAACGTATGGATGAGTGCCTCGATCCCCCCGGGAAGCCATTTTTGGGCGGGAGGCGCGTCTCGGCTGGTATGCCCGAAGCGGCGTAGCCGGGGCGCGCCTTTTTCCGCCCTAGAGTGGGCTGGCCTAGACACCGACGCAGCCAGCCACGCCCCCGGGGCGGGCAGGGGCGGGTTTTCGCCCGCCCTGAAGACGGATAAAAGAAGGCGCAAGACCAGAAGACGTCCTCTTGTTCTTGTGCTCCGAAGCTGCACCTCCTCGCTACACGTGAGCTCGGGACGGAACGAAGAGCCAATTTTGAGCGTTTTGATCTTTTTCTTTGTCTTTCAGAGACTTCGTCGGAGAGATGCCCAAGAAAGGCCCAAAGAGAATGACGACCGAGCAGATGGTTCGGGCCCTTTTTAAGGATATGTCCGACATAAAGAAGCGGCTGGCGGAGCGAGATGGGGAGGAGGGATCGGGCCAACCACCGGCTGGAGGGAGACCTAAGAGATCGAAAAGGGTTCCAGCTGGGGGGGACGCCCCGGCTCCCTCTGCCCCGCTCGAGGCGCCGACCCCAGTACCGATCGAGGGGAATCCAATCCCCGTTGTCGTCACCCCGACACCTAAGGAAGACATGCCCCCCGAGCTGGCAGCACAGCTAGCGGCATGGTTGGGGGATAGCAGTGATGGCGCCACGGCTGCTGAGGCACAGGCGCTGATCAAAAAACTTCGTGAGAAGAAGGAGGCAGCTAGAGTGGCCGCACCGTTGGCAGGGATAGACAAGCCGCAAGCGGCAGAAGCTGCGTCCGGTTCAGGTAAGCGGCCATTGCCGATTGCACGGGACGAGTCAGCACCCTCTCGTAGAGAGAGATTGGGACAGCATGTGCCTTTAGCCATAAAGGAAAAGATCTGGGCAGGGGAATACGTGAATATTTTTTCCTTGCTTGTTGATCATTACGATGTGGAGCATGTAAAAAGTCAGAAGGACCTAATGCATCCGAGTGTTTGGCGCGCAAAAATGGCCGCCTTTAAGGTAAATGAGAACATTGGGAACTGGGGCAATGCCTGGGGTATTTTTACGTCGATTTTGGGGGAACGTAGGCCTGAGTTGCTTCCTGAGTTTCCCGTTTACCAATCACGAATTATGGGTTACTCGACGGCGTATCAAGGTAACCATTGGTTTTGTTATGATAATCTGTTCAGGAAGGAAAAGGAACATAACAAGAGTTTGACCTGGGATTGTTACGATTCTTTAACGTGGGATAAAATGAAAGAATCGGGAATGTTACGAATGCCATTGGTCGGGAGCAATGTTGTTGACTACTCCCGCCAAAATGTGGGGTCGCCCTTTCGACCAAGTACGAGCACCGACGACCAGTCGAGGCCCGCAGGTAATAACGGGAGAAAGGGTTTCTGTTATAACTTCAACAAAGGGAAATGTACCAGGCCTCCGGGGTCCTGTAAATTTAAACACGAATGTAGTACGTGTGGGTCATCCCATCCTGAGTCAGCGTGCAGAGCCAGAACGGGTGAGAATGGGGGCAAGGGAGGCGCCAAACAGGTCTAATTTAGTCCGAGGGGCGCCTCTACCGACCCCGATTGATACCTTGGCAATGATCCCCTGGCTCAGTGATTACCCGGATCGTGCGTCTGCCGGGGTGCTGCGGAACGGTTTTACACATGGTTTCCGCATCCCGGTAGGGGACTTTCAGGGTGTAGGGATTTGCAAGAATCAGCTTTCTGTTTTACAACATTCATCTGTGGTGCAGGAAAAAATTCAGAAAGAGGTTAGCCGGGGACGGGTCGCTGGCCCGTTTAGTGTACCCCCGGTACCGGATTTTGTTTGTTCTCCGTTAGGGGTGGTCCCCAAGAAGGACCCAGGTGAGTTTCGTCTGATCCATAATCTGTCTGCGCCACACGGCCTTTCGGTGAACGACGCAATTGATCCTGAAGTTTGTTCGGTGCGATACGCATCGTTTGATGAGGCAGTAGCCATCTTGAATCGCCTGGGGCCCGGGACGTTGATGGCGAAATCCGATATCGAGTCAGCGTTCCGGTTGCTCCCGGTACACCCAGACGACCAGCGTCTTTTGGGATTCGGGTTCCAGGGATCATTTTACATGGATAAGTGTATGCCAATGGGATGCTCTATATCATGTGCCTATTTTGAGCAATTCAGTACTTTCCTGCAATGGGTGTTTACTAAAAAGACGGGTTTTCGAAATGTGATGCACTACCTTGACGACTTTTTGTTCCTTGGCCCCGCCGGAAATCCCGAATGTGCCCAGGCCTTAAACGAATTCTGTGGGTTGATGGGTCATTTTGGTGTGCCGTTGGCACCGGGTAAAACTATGGGTCCCACGACTTGCCTCGAGTTTTTGGGGATCGAGTTGGACTCAAGGGAGGGGTGTTTCCGTTTACCGGCTAGCAAAGTGTTACAATTCGGGTCAGCCCTCCGAGTATGTTTAAACACACCCAAGGTTACACTGCATCAGTTGCAACAATTAGTGGGGAAGTTGAATTTTGCCTTGAGAGTAATCCCAATGGCTCGCCCTTTTTCCCGCTCCATTGCCCAAGCGATGATCGGCCTGAAGGAGGGTCATCATCGCACGAGGTTATCGGCTGAGGTCCGCCAGGACATGCGGATATGGTTAGCATTCCTGGCGGACTTCAATGGCCGAGTCGTCTGGAACAAGCCAGCCGTGTCCTCGGAAGAGCTTGGGCTATGGACGGATTCAGCAGGAAGCATAGGGTTTGGCGCCATCTTCGGCACGAGCTGGTCTGCTCAAAGATGGCCCCTATGGTGGCACGAGAAGGGGCTAACGAGTAATATCGCTTTCCTTGAATTATTTCCCATTCTCGTTGCCCTGAGAACCTGGCCAGAAGGTTTCAGGGATCATTCTGTAGTTTTTTGGTCCGACAATATGACCGTGGTAGAATGCATCAACAGTCAGTCAGCCCATTGTAAATTGATTTTGAGGCTGCTCAAAGAAATTGTCTTACTATGTATGCAACTGAACGTGGTTTTCAGAGCAAAACATGTCCCAGGGGTGATGAATCAGGCTGCTGATGCACTGTCTCGTTTTCACATGCAGGCTTTCTCGGGTTTCCTTCCTTCAGCGGACCCGGAGCCGGCACCCTTCCCCGAAGCTCTCTGGTCTCTCGGTGCCCCGAACTTCGTCACCTCGTGGGAGAGAGTCTAGCACCCAGGACAAGGAAGGCATATGAAGGGGCGTTCCAGGCCTATTTAGCCTTTTTGGGGGCAGAGAGAGGGGGTCTTTGGGGTCAGGAAGAGTGGGTAGTACTCTTTCTTATGTCTTTACACAGGGCTGGGAAATCGGTGGCTACGGCCCAAAGGCATCGTGCCGCCATTTCCTTTGTTGCCAGGGCCCATGGCATCCTGGACCCAACAGCGTCTTTCACAGTACAGAAAGCGCTGCGTGGGTGGCAACGCCTAGAGGGTCGCAGAGTAGACGTGAGACGACCGATAGGTCTAGACAGGTTGTCCCTGTTACTGGCCACACTCCCGAATACATGCTCGTCCCCTTTTGAGACCTGTTTGTTCCGGACTGCATTTACGCTGGCGTTTCACGGGGCTATGAGAGTTAGTGAACTGGTTGCAAGGAACAAACAGGATGTGACGGGGGGCTTGTGCAGGGAGCATGTTCAGATCAGGGGGGACGCGATGATTGTCTCCTTTCTCCGGTCTAAGACTGACCAAAATGGGAGAGGGGACTGTACGATCATTCGCAGGAACCCCGAGTCATCCATGTGTCCGGTACAGTGCTTAGAAGATTACCTAGCACAGAGAGTGGCATCATGGGGGGGGACATTGTTGAGGCATGCAGACGCCACCCCGCTGACGAGGTTTCAGTTTCAACGGGTGCTTGCAATGGCCATTGCCGCAGCGGGCTTGGACCCGGGCGAATTTGGGACCCACTCCTTTCGTATAGGGGCTGCCACTGAAGCTACAGCCAGGGGTCTTAATGTAGAACAAGTGAAACGTGTGGGGCGTTGGTCCTCCAATTGTTATAAGAGGTACGTGCGATTGCACATGTTGTGAAGCTGTATTCATGTACTCACGCCTCTTGTCTTTTGTTTATTTTCAGTTGTGCAAGCTTACGCGGCAGGGCAGACTGAGCAGTCGACCCAACACCAGGCCAGCGGTCGCACGTCACCGGCTGTGAAGAAGGAGGTGTGGGTCGTGGGCCACTCATACGTGAGACGGGCCGCAGACGTATTCAAAGCAGGTGACATGATTCACATAGCTGGGGAATACGGGTACAGAGTGTCCTTCTACGGAAGGGGCGGTCTCTGTATTGACCAGTTTCAGGAATTTTTTGAGGGCCTGTTAGGGCGGATGAGGTCACCGCCGTCCATAGTCATAGTACATTTGGGGGGCAATGATTTGGTCACCACCGGTAGACGACTGCTCCTGGAGGCTATGCTTTCCACGGTAAGTTGGTTAGCGAGGAGAGTTCCGGGGTGCCTAATTGCGTGGTCTCATATGATTCCACGAAAAGTGTGGCGGGGGGCTATCTCGATCCCTGCTTTGAATCATTCTGTTAAAAAGTTGAATAACAAAGTAAGTAGGTTGTTCCGGTCCAAGACATTGCATTCAATCTCGCATAATTGTATTAATGATGATAGTATGTATCTGGGGGATGGTGTGCATCTGTCGAGGGCGGGGAACGAGTTACTCATAGGAGACTTCCTAGCCTGGTTAAAATCTTTAAAGCATGACCTATAGGTAGGAGTTTTGTGGGGGGTCCGGATAGCCGGTCAACTATCCGGACCTGTGGCGGTAAGGTCATGATCGGTGAGCACTAATTGGTAGATCCCTATGAGTGGGCGTCACCCAACACGGATGGGAGCGCTCGGGAGAGGTGGCCATTGGCCCCTCAGTGGGGAGGCGGTCCCGTCTAAGGGCGGGTCGCCGGAAGTAAAGGAAAGGCGGTCAAGGCCCCTTCCTTTGTAGGAGGGGTTACAGCCCCCTCCTGGGGAATTTCCCGGGGCTAGTGTCATCTGCGACGGCAGATGCGGTAAGTTGTGTGGGGTGGGGAGAGGTCAACGATACCTTCTAGATACCACACACAAGTGTTCGAACGACCTTTAAATGGCGTCGAGTCTTAAGTGCCCCCGTCAAGTCAAGGGAAATTGTTAGTAGTTGCACTTGTGGTAAGCCCCTGTGCCATCGCCCCTCCTAAGTGGGAGGGGTAAGTCTGGTTAGGGATCTTGACACCGGTTATGACCTTGCCGTTGGCCCTTAAACGTTAGGATGTACAATTTCAGTGTTCTTAGAGAATGTTTTGTAGGATGCTAGTTCGGCTAGGAGAACCTCTGTATTAGAGATTATGTTAAGGTTAGCCAAACATCGTAATGTGATAATGAAATTGTACATAACATGAAAACGTTTAATGTTTTAATTTTTTGTTTTAATAAATACGGCCGGGATGGTCACTCCATCCCACATCCAAAAACTTTAAGAACAGTTTCCGGTTTCCCTTCCTTTTGGGGATTGTGTTGAGAGGGGGTGGCGGGTATCTCAGCCATATGGAAAGGGGCGACCACTCGGTCCCCCCGAACGTATGGATGAGTGCCTCGATCCCCCCGGGAAGCCATTTTTGGGCGGGAGGCGCGTCTCGGCTGGTATGCCCGAAGCGGCGTAGCCGGGGCGCGCCTTTTTCCGCCCTAGAGTGGGCTGGCCTAGACACCGACGCAGCCAGCCACGCCCCCGGGGCGGGCAGGGGCGGGTTTTCGCCCGCCCTGAAGACGGATAAAAGAAGGCGCAAGACCAGAAGACGTCCTCTTGTTCTTGTGCTCCGAAGCTGCACCTCCTCGCTACACGTGAGCTCGGGACGGAACGAAGAGCCAATTTTGACCCACCCACCAGCCCCTGAGGACAGCAAAGTTGTTGTGCAATAAAGTGAATTGATAAGTTTGTTTTTTCCGTTTCGTTTACAGGCTATAACAGTATCAGTTTGTGGTTAATAAAGATGGTGAATATCGTTTAGGTTGTTACGATTAAAGTGATTTGATGTGATGTTGCATTTTTAGCATGTTCCTTCGGTCGTAGCGACCAATGTTTTCATAGGTTGAAGAACTGTCGTATTTATTTTTGGTAGGCGGTAAGGTCATGATCGGTGAGCACTAATTGGTAGATCCCTATGAGTGGGCGTCACCCAACACGGATGGGAGCGCTCGGGAGAGGTGGCCATTGGCCCCTCAGTGGGGAGGCGGTCCCGTCTAAGGGCGGGTCGCCGGAAGTAAAGGAAAGGCGGTCAAGGCCCCTTCCTTTGTAGGAGGGGTTACAGCCCCCTCCTGGGGAATTTCCCGGGGCTAGTGTCATCTGCGACGGCAGATGCGGTAAGTTGTGTGGGGTGGGGAGAGGTCAACGATACCTTCTAGATACCACACACAAGTGTTCGAACGACCTTTAAATGGCGTCGAGTCTTAAGTGCCCCCGTCAAGTCAAGGGAAATTGTTAGTAGTTGCACTTGTGGTAAGCCCCTGTGCCATCGCCCCTCCTAAGTGGGAGGGGTAAGTCTGGTTAGGGATCTTGACACCGGTTATGACCTTGCCGTTGGCCCTTAAACGTTAGGATGTACAATTTCAGTGTTCTTAGAGAATGTTTTGTAGGATGCTAGTTCGGCTAGGAGAACCTCTGTATTAGAGATTATGTTAAGGTTAGCCAAACATCGTAATGTGATAATGAAATTGTACATAACATGAAAACGTTTAATGTTTTAATTTTTTGTTTTAATAAATACGGCCGGGATGGTCACTCCATCCCACATCCAAAAACTTTAAGAACAGTTTCCGGTTTCCCTTCCTTTTGGGGATTGTGTTGAGAGGGGGTGGCGGGTATCTCAGCCATATGCAGTGAAGATAATGCCTTTATGAGGTTAACATAATGTTATTTGCAGGACTTCGGGAGCATGCAGCTGCATCCACGCGTTGATAGATAAAATAGCCAAGCACTCTAATTCGGTGCATTGGTTTTCCCGTCAATATTAACAGGATCCGAAGATAATGTGAGACAATGATAAACTGAGAGTCTGCAAATCGCTCACAGCTTTCCGTAAATTGCTCGAAACATGGATGTTCCCACTTCTTTAAACATGTATCCTTTGCTCTTGGAAATGCTGGTTTGGGTTGGAGGCTAGCGCAGGGAAACGTTTTTTATGTAGCCAATTCACGTCAATAATAATCATATTAAACCTGAGAACCAGGAGGACTCAATCCGTAGCCTTCCTTCGAGGTATGAAGGTTTTAACAAACTAAACATTCTAAAGTGGTGTTTGCACGTGAACACACTGTTTACATTCGCGGCCACATTCTTATGCATGCAATTGCAGACTTTCGGGTCACGTGCTTTTGAAGATGCATCCCTCTCCTTTTGGACACTGCTGCATTGCAGTATTTGACAGCCATTGAAAGCAGACGTTGCAGTTTTAAGTGTGTTTTTAAGCTTTTGACGTCAACTACTCAAAAGAAAGCTCGCGCATTTACTGTAGCCCGAAAGTTGTGGAACTATCTATGTCGTTTATTTGGTAAATGCCACATCGGTTCTACGCGTCTGCCAAGTACTTGTATGAAAGCTAAACTGAAAGTTTTGTGTTTTTTGAAACAGTATCATTATTAGCCAACTTGAACCAAATAACTCCGGATTCCTTGTGCAGTAATTATACAATACTCCACACAACACCCCATAAGGTATATAACAGGACATCTTGTACAACGTTCTATACCACAATACCTATAATTGTAATGTACCAAGACCGAATTTCATTTGCAAAGTCACAGGAGAGCTACAATAATTCAGTGTTGCTTTAAAGCCACACGTGATAACCCGGAAGTGTAAAACAGAGAATTAGGTATCTACATTACATCTGTTGTTCTCCCCTCTACCAGAAAAAAACGGCACTGTTTGTAAGTTCACCTATTACTGTATATATTAGTGGCACGGAGAAGGCGATGGCAAATTCCAGAATGTTTCCACGCTTATTGCAAAAATATAATCATGAAAATGACATACATTGCATGGCACACTTGGGCGGCTGTCTGTGTGAAAAAAATAATCGTAAACCAGGTATGACCCTGAATACAAAAGTCCCTCACGATGGCTGCTCAATGCATTTGTTGATCATCTACAAGAAAATTATCCTCGAGAAATGCCCCCATATGCAAACGTCACATAAAATACCTGCTCAGAGTATTTTCCATGCACTTTCTAAAGTCGGGAGAACAATGCTGCTAGTGCAGGGCACTTTCATTTGTCCTCATCGCGCAGTGTTTGAAAGGTCATATTGTGAGCTTAGGCCGGGCCACTTTTTTTACACGAGTTTAACCTTCTTTAAGTTCCGATTTTGGGTTTTTCTGATGTGACGTGTTTGTTGACAACATTTGTGCGTTTGAGAGAACTGGTTCTGCTTAAAAAATGCCATGAGGGAACTGCAAAACTAGATGTAAGCTGAGGTCAATTTTTTTAACACGAGCGTGAACTTCTGTAAATTCCGATTCTGGGGTTTTCTGATGTGACATATATTTTTTTATGATTTTAACATATTGTGTGCGCGGGATAGAAGTGCTTGCGTTCAAAAAATGTCTGGCAGACGGAAACTGTGCAACTGGATGTGAGCCAAGGTCCAGTGTCGAAGAAAAACACACCTTTTACGGGTGTTTGCCCTTCTTATCTCCACTGTACCAAAGCTACAATCTCAAAATCTAGCGGAACATTTGGAGACGCCGTGCCCTTAAACACAGAGACACCTCCAGCTCCTGGCGTCTTGACCACCCATCTACTCCCCCTCTGTGGCAAACGCAAAGTAATGCATAGGAATCAACAATAAAACGAACACAGACACCTACATAGCTGAAATGAAACGTCAAACCATGCTGTGTATTTAAAGGCATCGTGATTAAACAGCATCCCCCGCCTTCCCCCAACCCCCGAGTGACAGGCAACTGCTACTTAGGTCACTGTGCCTAATGGTAAAATTGATATTTGTACATGGAAAGTTGCAGATGTCACGGCAAAGCCGAGCCGATCATGTGGACACATCGTGGCACGGCTCAGATCTTAAACACACAGCCAACTCCACCGCCCCCCGCCCCCCGGGTGCAATTGCTACTTAAGCCCCTGAGATCAATAGTAAAATTAATACAGAAACATACAAAGCGTTGACATGTTTAGCCCCATGAAGGTTTGCTTTGGCAGGGCCTTAAATGGGGAGGTCGGCGTGGGGTGCCTGGTGCCCTGTGTTTTCCTCCCCTCGCTGCACCTTGGTAATTATGCGACCCCCGGTGCCCTGGGGTTTTGTGCGCTTTGTCCCGGGCCTGTGTCCAGGCGCTTTCACAGGCCAGGCCGAGGCACCGCCGAGCGCCGAGGGGTCTCCCCATCTGCCACTTTCTATGCACTGCCACTCAATGGCTAAAAAAAGGGTCACGTTTTTGGATCACACACCACGGTCTGCCACAAATGAGCCCCAGAAGCTTTGATGCCTGTGTTTGGACACACGCAATTATCTCTAATTATTGTTTTCCTTTTGAGTTTGCCCAACTTAGTGAGCCTTGAATAGGGGAACTCGGCGGAGTGAATAACACACTTATGTAGGAACCCCCCAGTCCCATCTCCCTCTCTCGCCTTCTCCTCCCTCTCTCTCCATTTTCCCCTCCAGATTGAACGGGAGAAAGAAATCCTTAACAAATGTTTAAGGCACAATATGGCTTTGGGGGTTTTGAAGACAATTTCTAAAGACATGGGATCGTTTGTACACATAGGGCGCAGATGGGAGTGCAAAGGAAAACATGGGAGCTGAATGTTTAATGGGGAGGTGAAATGATTTTCAGCTGGAAAGGAAGTGGAAAGCACAGATTAAACCCACAGACTTTCCCACTACTCATAAATAAAACATTAAAATGCACTTACGGCATAAAAAAAAAACCTGGCGAGCTCTGGGAAGGCGTGAAATCTGGCACACATTTTAAGAATACATCTCTGGCCTGTGCAACTATTACCTAATAATATTTAAGGTTATGGATGAATTTAAGCCATATAAACAACTTTTTGGAGGTGTGAAACATGCTTTAAAAGTATGTTATGAGAGAGAGCGAGGCAAAGTGAAAGAGTAGTCTGTGTGGAAAAGGCGAGACCAAATTGGGAGGTGCAGGGGGGCAGTGGGTTATGGAAATTCGGTCAGAAAGTCTAGTGGTGAACAATCAAATGAAGAAAGAAAAAATGAACGAGAAAAAAATGGTAAAAAAATGGTAAAAAATAGGAATTTTGAATTGTAGCAAAGGACAAGACCATGAGAAAAAGAAATGAACAGACGGATGAAAGAGAGAAATAGCATCAGAAGATAAATGCACACTTAAAAAGAGGAGAAATCAGAGAGGTAAAGTAGAGGAGCAAAGAGAGAATACGCGAGAGTGAAAGAAAGGTGGAGGGCCATTAACGTGGTGTCCAAATTTGGTTGAAACGTGAGAAAAGGCTTCATCGTGGCAAAGGCCCATATTCAAACACAGGGTCTCAAGATGTATGTAAAAACCAGAAGGACCTAAATAACCAATTCATTTACGTGAATCAGATCCTGCTGTCTAATAAGCACTATGTTGTCTATGTCATACTGGGAACAAATCAGTGTTATTCCCCACGCCAATGGCAGTAGTATACTGCACTCTGAAACACATGAAGCCATAGATTCCCTTTTGTGTTGATGCTCTTGAACTAGGAATATAAGCATCCCTAGACGAGGGGCTCCTGGCATTTGGCACCTTGGTCAATGCAGTTGATGCCACTTTATATGTGCCCGTGGTACCCGTCTCACCCAACAGTTCCTGTGTAAGGCTTCGACTGCCTTACTGAGCATAGGATAGAGGGATGGGTGGAAGGGCTCCCTTCCAATTCTGCTGTGTTGGTACCAGTAACCCAAAGTGAGGGGGAATTCCAGAAACCTGAGGATATTCAGTGTATCAAGAGATAGCTAGGGTTCAAAATAAAGGGACAAGGAACCTTCCTTAGTGGCCTCTTGAAAATGTCCACGCCTTGCATTATTTAGGATTCAGTTTGCAGAAGATCCAGGATAAATGAAAAAGTAGGTAGTTAATGAAACCACCAGTGAAGTGCCAGCGAACCCTCTGCACAGACAGTGTGCACATTAACAACATTCCACCCAGGGTGGGAAACTTGGGGACCCTTTACAACATTCTCCCAGGCCTATTCCATCATTTCAACCACTTTCCTGCCACACGATTTTGTTTTTCACTTCTTTTTTGGTTCCTATCGTCATGCTGCCAAAAGAGGGTACAACTGTGTTAACATCACCATGTTCGGCCGCTGTCAATTCTAAAACTGCTTCACAAAAATGCCTGGCCCTCTTTGCTGAAAGACAATAGCTTGAGATGTGACCGTGAAAAAAATACCCTAACAGCCTGGGACTCTACCCAGAATCCACTAAAGTCATGAAGAAATTGTGGGGCATATTACCAAGGAATAGCGATAATTATCGCTATTGCCTGGTTAGAGACAAAAATTTACCGCTGAGCTGCGGCGATTTTTATCGCAGATAAACCTTGGTATTACCAAGGTTTATCGCAAATGCGATAAAAATCGGCCGCAATGCATGAATATCGCTGAAAAGTCAGCGATATTCATGCATTACCGAGCTAATGCTCTTAGCCATGATATCCACCTCCCATTGGATAACATGGCTAAGAACTGCTCAGGGCAGGTGTTAGCTTTTGGAGATATTCGCGCTTAGCGTGAATATCTCCATAAGTTGGTAATAGGAGATAGCGATGTTAGCGACTGTTTCCAGTCGCTAACATCTTGGCACGCCCACTTTGCATGTCATTAGTGATAAATATCACTGATATGCAAAGCGGGGCCCAAGATGGTCGCTATCTCCTACTAGCGGTCTCTAACTGGTGTTAGCGACAGCTAGGTAATAGGGAGATAATTTTATCTCTGCTTTCTTGGCTTTTAAAGCCAAAAAAGCGGAGATAAACCCCCTTGATAATATGCCCCTGTATCCACTAAGGAGGACATTCTCAGGTAGTTATTGACCAAGTTACGTCAGTGGGCTGGAAGTAAAGCTGACTGCCCTATGCCATCCCAGTCAGTAGCTACCTTGGAGATCACGCCTCCTTGATATTACTGCTGTAATAAATCTGATCTTTCTTTGATATTATGGGAGCAATCCCCACTGTGTTTGGAAGATGTGTTTTCCATCGAATCTTATAAATGGAAGATTACACGAGGAGAGAAGTTGCTTATTTTGGTGATAAGACACTGCTATATATTCTTCAATAGCAACGTGGACTTTCTATTGAAATTCAGTGGAGCAAATGAATGACTGAGGGTGATAACAAAAGAGCATGGGAAAATCGATGACCATAGCAACAGTGATTTTTTTTAATGTAGTGAAATATAAAACAGAAATCAGCAATGCAGAAGGGTTGATTCCCTCCTCTGGCGCCATCTTTGAGAGGAAACAGTTTCTTTTCATGTTTGTTTCACAGGAGTTATGAATATGGGCCCACATGCTTGCTGTTTTAAAATGTATGATGAATTTTATGTTTTTAGGGTCAGATGTTTCAAGCCTTTTGCGACTCGCAAAGGCCGAAATTAGCAGAATTCACCAAGTTGTAGTTGATGGTAATTTGCGAAGTCTTTAAAAAATGCACAATTTAGCATTTTTTATGGTGGCATGTGATGCACACTCATGCCCATAGGACATGTATGTGCGCCATATGCACACACATGTAAATTTCAGGGGTGCAGCAGGGTTTCTTTGAGACACCCCTGCACCCTTGAAATAATTCGCAAATTGCGATTAGCAAATTGCGAATTCGCAATTTGAGAATTACTTCACAATCATTCCTATGGGCCTCCTGGCCCATAGGAATGCATGGGAAATTATTCCTTATTTGGGAATTCGCAAAATGCGAATTCGCAAATAAGGAAGATTAAGGAATCGCAAAAAAATAGCGATTTTTTTCATACATTCCATTTTGCGATTT
Source organism: Lissotriton vulgaris (assembly GCF_964263255.1). Lineage (NCBI taxonomy): Eukaryota > Metazoa > Chordata > Amphibia > Caudata > Salamandridae > Lissotriton > Lissotriton vulgaris. The sequence goes on along the minus strand of NC_141685.1, from coordinate 340,193,513 downwards.
CTAAATAGCGATTCCTTAAAAATCGCTATTTAGGAATCGCAAAATGGAATCTTGATACATCTGCCCCATAGTCTTTTATGGCACGATAGAATATAAAAATGCTAAGAATAGTGAACCCTCTCACTGCCCTCCTGACATATAAACAGCCATAAGATGGTCAGCAATAATGGCCGTGAAAGGGCTACTGATGAGTTTCCCACATCTGTTCAAAATCCCATTTCACTCACCATTATCACAGAATATCCATCCTCTCTGCGGCTTTACATGACTTGATTTTAAAATCTGAAAAGGGTTTTTTATAGAAGGCAATTACATTTCTTTATCATGGTATATAAAAGATTTTGTTAGATGGGCAGGAAATTATTTGCAGGCAGATTTCGTGTTCATAATTAGTATGTTGTTCCAAAATATACCAATAAACCCTTCAAAAAGAGATGCTTGGGCACTGTATCTCTTTGCATCACCAATTTCGTTTCTTAGGTCCCACCCACTGAAAGTGCATTTGCTTCAAAATCACTTTATTGCTGGCAATATGCAATGCTTCGAATAATATTTTTCAATAAAGAAAGTGTTTTTATATACACTTTGTGAATTCTGCATTAAAAAAATTAACTGCTTTGCTAATGACGCATAAAGTTTCATTCAAGCTTTTACTTCTCACATATAAATTCCATAGTTTGTAAGGACAGGGAGGGCTGTCCTCCGTCCTTTCTTATCCTGTTTCTCTTGTGTTGTGTAAGGGTTGGCGTAGTTGGCGGATTACCACTACTCGGAATTCTGCCTTTGCCTGGCTGTTTTAGTGCAATGTTGCATATGAACATTAACCAATCAAAGGTGTGCTTACTGCAGATGTGCACACTAAGTATGTTTCTGATTTGTGGATCTGACCTGCACATCAAAGATTTGGGCAGTTTGTGTTTGATTTTAGAAGCAAAGTTCTTGATAAGACCTAACTCCAGCATAGCCAAGTTTAACTAATTGTGAGTAATGGAGCAGACGGATTGCTTTATGAAAATATGTGTGGTTTTTAGTTTCCGATCGGCCACATGGATATTTTAAAACATCATGAAAACTCTAAGTGATTTTATTTTAAAATCGTTTTCACAGAATGAAATCACTTTAAATATGTTTGACCCTGGGTAAGACAAATAACGTTTTTATGTGATTTCTTTCTATAAGCTCTTGTAGCAGTGAGGACAGAAACTGTTTTTGTCTGCGCATTCAGTCTGCTGCAGAGTAAACTAATGAATACTACCCGGTGTGTATCTCCCTTCTGGCACACCCTGCAAGGAATGACATCACTCTAGCCCTTTATTAGACCTCTAGGGGCAGATTTATGTTGGGAATGTGCCTCGTTTGCGTCACGCAACTGCAGCGTAAACGTGGCGCATCCCTACGACCCATTTACAACGTGACGCATCTAGGCAGATGCATCACGTTGTAAAGCCCTGCGCCACTTGTGGGCGTTCCGGCGCAGGGTGGGCGTTCCGGGGCAGGTGCGCCTCGCAAAAGTGGCTGAGTGAAATCTATAAGATTTCCCTCAGTCACTTTCAGGCCAATGCTGCGTCAAAACCCTGCACCAGCTTGTAGCAGGCGTAGGTCTTGACGCACCATTGTAAAGATGGGGCACCCCCGAGCCTTGCTGGAGCTGCGTCGCGCTTGCGACGCAACTCCAGCAAAGCACCACCTTTACGGCACAGATGCATCTATGCCGTTTTTGCCCCATGGTGCGCCGCATTGTAAATGCGGCGCACCATGGGTGGCGGAGCAGCGGCGCAAAATAACTGGCGCATCCCTGGGGATGCGCAAGTTATCATAAATCTGCCCCCTGTTGTCTCATAGACATGTGTGATGAAAACAAGGTGTAGTGATATAGGACCCGGACCCCCATGTTGTTCCCGGCCCGCCACCATTAGAACCCACAAATCAAGACTTGATGACAAGAGCTGTGGGTAAAAGAGACCATGTTTATTACAAACCATCACACAGAAACATGACAATATATAACCAATAAGATTCAAATTCCATACGATATAGATTTTTCAAATTTTATCACTAAACAATAATTACATTTATGTTGATCATAACATCATAATCCATCAGCAGAAAAGACAGAACTTAATTTATATACAAAAGAGGTTCTCTATCGCTCCAGCACTAAGGGGCCTTCTGGCTCGCGCCTCCCAACTGAGAACCACGCAAGGCACAACCCACTGGCTTCCTTGAGAGGTGAGCCCCTGCCATCTGGTCCTTGTCCTCCACCTTAGGGGCCCTCCCCTCCACCACCAGGTTGCCCTAGGGGGCTCGTAGGGTATAACCAGGGGGCCCAGCCCCATGCTCTAGCTTGTAACCTGGCGCCCTTGCCCCCAGCCGGTGTCTCCATACTCTCTGTGGTGAGCTTACCGTTTCTCCCCCTCAGTGCTGGCCTAGGGAGCATGCAGAAGGTCTTCCCTTAACAATGTAAGGCAATTTATGTGGCCTCCTTACCACCACACTTAGATCAACTTCCTACACCTTCCCAAGCTCTAACAATAAGGGATGGGTGGGTGGGAGATTCATAGGAGTCCAATGTACACGGGGCCGGCGCTGTAAAGAAGAGACGAGGAGGGCCTGGGCAAAGGGCCCTAAATAGGCCCCACCATCTCCCTCCCCCATTACCGGCCCTGGCAGAAAGTGATGTCACGTCTCACCCTGGAAGTAATTCCCACCATTAACATCGACCAATCCCTTGGCCAGGAGCCCCGAGGGCGTGGCCGGGATCCCGTGCCCTAATGGCGCACTTCCTTGTAGTACGTGCTTTCCCGTTGTGTTTGCGACTATACACAGGCTGATCTCAGCTTTTGCCTTTGACTCTTCCAGATAGATAGCCTCACAGTTGGACCCCATTTGGGACAGCTGTCTGGTGTACAATTATACATGGAGTCTATTTCTGCAGCGGCTCCGCTAGCCTTAGTAATATGGACAGAGAATAAGCAGCTATCAGTCGCTACTGTGTGCATGAAGAGGTCCAGCAAAAGTAGCAACATTTTAAGAAAACAGCTTGTGAATGATGTGGCTCAAGGACACACTTACATAAAATACCATGGTATTCTAGGTGCCAATATTTCTTACCAAATGTTTGATGGGATACAGCTCAAGGCTGACCTACAGTAGTGTTGTGAATGGCATGCAGCCTTTCTAATTCTACCCAGGAATTGAGCCTGGCGTTTACACATGAACATTTCATTTTGATGCATTGTGGTGTACTACAAAGTGAAAGCACTATGATTACTTTTATGTGGAAGGAGTAATCTTTAATTACCTGTGGTAGGCACTACAAGGATGCTTGGTGTCTGCGGAGAAAGGGTAGGCACCTTGGTGGACTAGTCCAGGGCATTGGTTGTGGCGACTCTTGGGCAAAAGTGTAATTTTTGTGAGATGAGTGGTGCCTGGGAAAAAGGTCCCTGGTGGGCTAACAGATTACAGAGCTGAAAAAAAGATTATTGGTTAGGATTTGTAAGAAGCAACAGCTCCTGATAGATGAAGGAATGAAGATGCTTCGGTCAGAGACTACCTAGACGAGGATGATGTCTCCTTGGCATTGCCAGAGAATAACTATTCAACAGTAGAGTTATATTTTGGAAAATAATTTCCTAACCTTCCTCCCTAATAAAGTGGGGGGACTTGGGTGCATGGGGCGCTTGAGCATGAGATCTTACCTACCACAATCAATGATTGTCTAAAGCCAACATTTATCATAGGTACTTTTTGAAACTTAAATGTATTTATTGACTTTAATATTCAAACATTCTATAGCATTAACAACATAAGAATGAGGGGAACAAGCAAACATGTTGATGTAAAAACGCATAGAGTGGTAGAATAGCTTATTAATGTGATGAGAGACTACATCTAGAATTGAAACATTAAAAGGAAGTTTTAAGATATAGTTTTGAATCATTTCAATGCCCATCCAAAGAATTTTCATCCATATGACTGAAAGAGCCAATGAATGTCACGCACGCAGCCTCTTTTCAGGACTGCATGCTTTGAAATGATCAACATCTAAACACAAAACACATAGGTGCAATTGCGTTAACACACACACACACAAACACACCCACGTGCACACACACACACATATTTCAGAATAAAGAGGTCACAAATATCGGCCCCTACAGAATATTGACTAACACTGTACCATTTTTGGTGAAAGAAAGCACATACTGAGGGTAGATTAATGTATGAATATTAAACTCCACATTTACATTCCTTGAACATATACATATTTTTGAAGATGTGGGGTTAAGGATGTTAAATCTATCTATCCACAAACACACCCACGCACACATATTCATCTTGATGACATAGTGGCAGTCAATATTCTGGGTCAAGTTTTTTGTTGGTCGATATGAAAAAAGGGGTTGTTTTGGCAGGGCACCTCCAACATAGTCACTTCTCTTTTTATTACTTATTTACCCAGGTATCTGCGGTTCTAGAATCTTAATTTCCTATTAATGGCTACTATTGTTTGGGCGGCAAAGCCATAAAATAGACTGAGGATTGTTCAGTGCCCATGTCCACCTCTTCCCCTTGTTCCATTGTATGCTCTTGTGCAATGAAACTGGGGAAGAGAAAAGAGGGTGTAAGAGGTGGAAGTGCTAACGTATAAATAAAGTAAAAATCAAGGGTGAGGAATAGAAAAAAAAGTAGTGAAAGAATTAGGAGAGCTTACAGAACAAACTTCGACATAAAATGTTTGAAAACAACAATGGCAGGAAAGAGGGTGATGGAGAAAAAGAAAGACATTAACTAGAATAGATTTTGCCATGAATAAAGATGTAAATTACTATTTTTATATAAATACATACAAGTCCAAATTGCTATTTTAAACAAAAATGACATTCTTTGCAAATATTTGGAGCAAGATTTAAAATCCTGAAGTTGCCCCGCGGAAAAGGTCCATTATGGGGTATTGAAAGGATTAATATTAATACCTTACCAGGCCGACTAACCTGCCCCGTTTACACATTCTTTTACTCTACAATTCGGGCTCGGCGATGACCACACAGCCAATGAATGATAAGCTGTCTCCTACGCAGCCAATCTCTCGCATCTTCCATCCACTCCATACTGCCAGTAATTAAAACCCCTCGCGGGCCGCGGCGCGCGCACGCTGGAAGGAAGCACTGCAAACTTGAAACATGAACATAAAACCGACCCACATGTTTTCAAATGGTTTCCAAATGATGGCGTTAAAAATGCAGCGTTTGGAACATATGTTACTCGGAACTAACAGAACGAGGAGGGCAAAGAATCCATTTGCAGATGTTATCTGGGATCTGTGGGCCGCTCCAAGGGCCCGGGGAAAGTCTGCGGTGTGTGGCTCGACCCTCGAGCCCAGGGTCGCGGTCACCCCGGCTTCCTTCATAATGGCACATCGGGCCCACATGTGTGAGGTCCCGGGCCTGATCTGTTAATTGAAGCGGTTCAGAGGCTCGGCCGTGCTGCGGCAGGTAGTCAGACATCAGCTCCCCCCGCGCACAGCCGGCTTCTCGCGGACCCCTTCAGACCACACACGAGCTCCGAAGGAAGCTTTTGTGCGCTAGAAAAGGAAGGCACAATAGTGGGGGCGCCGATAAAAGGATCCCGTAAACACAGAGACATGGGTACCTACAGAAACAAAGCGAAAGCAGCATTCGCTCAAGGCTTGATCAAGACGTCCCCTCACCATTGTCAAGTAGAGCTGGAGATGAGGTCTTTGGCGCGCCAAGGGACCCACGGGAAGGGAGGGCGGCTGCGCTGCAACTTTCATAGGCATGGACGGGAGGCATAAGGCTGCAACGAAACTGCAATTGCACGGTTTGTGGTAGTTACCACATGCCGGACAGTTTTCTCCAGGTACATTTCGTCAGGAGAAACATACCGAATTTTACCGGGCGAAAATGCTATTCCTGGTCCATGCATATTTTGCTGCGTAAATCACACAAATTCACATGCTAAACCCTGTTATTAAAGGCACAACTTGTAACAGGCAATTATGATCCCACTTTTTAAAATCTGATACCACGGGGATCAGAATTTAAAAGATGCGATAATTATGAAGTATTATAAGTTGTGCCCTATATGCAGATTTTGGTGTTGTGCAAGCATTTTACCATTATTTTTACCGGGCATTTTCCCCATGTGAAATTCGGCATGTTTAACCTTCCGAAAGATACCTGGGGAAAACTGTGAGGCATGTGGCAACTACCACAAAACGTGTAATTCCGATACCTGCGCAAACTACCAGTGTGCTCAGGGGTCAGGAATACAACGGGTGGGCCTCAGTCCGGCCACTCGCAATGAGGGCCTATGAGTCTCATTACTCGGCCTCGAGATGCGGCTCTATTAATTCCGCACCCCCAGAGTTAATGATACGCAGCCTTGTTTACTCCAGGGGTGCCGAATTAATGCCCCCTTCAAGTATTATGGACCTCTGTTACTGCTGGGGTAGGAAGGCAGTATAATGGAGCCCAGGGCTGCAACTCATGTCCCCCTCCAGACTGAATGCGGGTTGCTTCAGTCTCTGCCCTCAGCCTAACAAAGAACCCCTTCATCACAGTTCTGGAATATCAATTTATATAGTTTGTCATTTGAAAACTTGTCAGTAGGGCGTTATTCAAACAGATTTCCATAGGTGACAATGTACCTAATACATGTCCTGTAAAGGAGAGGGGAATGAGATTGAAAGGAAAGGGACCACGGGTCTAAGAGAATACACAATTCAAAATGAAGGTATCGGTTAACTAACAGAGAAAGAAAGCAGAACAGAATACAGAAAACGCTGGGTAACACAAGGCCATTGAAATGAAACCGAAAGCACCAATAAAACGATGAGCAAGTCCTTCCATATCTAATCCAGCTGCTGGTTGAAGATAGCATCCCTTTTCTAAATAAACACTGGCAAAGCCAGTAGGTATGGCATTTGGTACCAACCTTTTGACTTTGCCAATCCTTGTTGTGATTTATCATTAAAAAAGACAACAAAAAACGTTATTGTAGGAAATGCTGCTCATCCCTCAACAAAACAAAAAAAAGCCTGAAAACAAAATTTTTTTTTGCTCCTAAAGCATACATTGTGATAGCAGTTCCTGGCACTGAAGACAACTTCTTTGTTTGTGGATGTGCTCCTTGTGAAAAGGCATAATGCCGCCACTCACAGAGAAGTCATCCAATGGCTTAAGTGGGTTGACCCATTGCCCCATGCTCTAGTCTAATGGGAAAAAGAAAAATGTGAATTTAAAGAACAAAGACCAATGGATGAGAGGATAAAATCGAAAATTATACAATAATTGTAACTTTTTCAAAGTGGCTTTTGATCATGAGGTGGACAAAATTCAATTTGACCGTTAAATTGGATTTTGTATACCTATTAAAATGTGTGTGTTGTAATCTTAAAATAAATGGTATGTTACAATCCCTTTTCCCTCTCCCCTTTTTTTCACTTACTTGAAATGTATTGTTCCTCTAAATGAGAGGGAATGTTCATATGAAGCTCGTTTAGAATGTTCGTGAGGACTTTGTATTGAGCAGTGCAGTTGAACAAGCAGAGATAGGAGACTCTGTTTCTGGAATTAACCTACTTCTACCTTATAACGTCTAAGGATATTTCTGCAACTTTTGGTGACGAGAATGGAATGCTCTGCACAAGGCAGCTCAGAGTCTCCACCCCTGTTGCAGCAGGGGCTCCTCTGTTACAGCTTAGGAGCGTCGCCCGCCTGCTGCTAGCATAGCAGGCACACACATTCATAAAAAACTGTAAAAAATAAAATGTTATAACTTGCAGCAGGCTCGCGCTGGAATAGCACGAGGGCAGGGAGCGTGGCTGATTAATGCAACAGCACTATTACATCAGCCCCCTGCTAGTGCTCATGAAAGATTGGCCAGCTGTCTACAGCCGGACAATCTGTCATGCACGCTTCGAAGCCTGCAACCCGAGGGCAGAAAAATCAGATGAGGGATTGCAGCCACAGGCCCCATCCTCAAAATGAGCACTGGGTTAGCCTGCTCAATCCAATCCTGGAGGGGTTGGATTGGCGTGGCACAAGGGAAGAAGTCCCTTCCTTTCCACCGGACTCCAAGAGCACCAGAAGAATAGAGAGACGGCTACTGGACCCTGTGACCAGCAACATACCTATGGTGAGTTTTTTGGGCATTGCGCCTCACCAGATGTTAATGTTGCCGGCCGCTACTGCCCTGATGTAATGCTCTCCATTGTAAGCTGTTTATTTTCTGGAGCCTGGTATCTCACATGTACTACATTTTGGAATCAGCTGTGCAGGTCTTATGTTTTTTGCAGGCATTGTAAGTATGTATGTATGTATGTATAAGGTATTTGCAGGGCGCAGCTGTCCCTCTGAGGAGCATCATGGTGCCATGGCAGGACTGTACATAAGAATCAGCGCGTACCCTGCATAATCAGATAAGTGAAAGAACTAAGGCGTCCGAGGCTCCAAAGATCCAGGTTTTCATGGATTACATGAAAATTAGTTCTGTCTAAAAAAATGGAGGTGGATAGGCAGAGTATTCCAGGCCTTAGTCCCTAGGGCTGCCACTAATTTGCCACCTTTTGAGATGTATCTAAAGCTGGGAGGCTTGAGGAGGTTCGCTGATGAGGATCTGAGGGGGCGATGTGCCACATACGGTTTAACTCTGGCCCTAAGATACATAGGTCCTGATGATCTAAAGGCTCTGTCGGTGATTAGCAGAATCTAAAAAGGACTCTTTTATGGATGGGTAACCAGTGTAAGGATTTTAAGGCGGCTGAGGAGCCATGCAGCAATTTTAGGACTAGATATGTGGCTGCGTGTTGGACTATCTGTAGTTTTTGTTGGTCCCTGCATATAAGCAGCTACAGTAATCCAATCTGGATGTAATCTGGCTACTGCCACTGCCTTTCTAGCCGTGCAAGGTAGTAGGTTTAAAAACATTTTGAGAGACTTTTTCAGGTGAAAGCATGTGCCGGCCACTGTGAGAGCTTGTTGACGGAAGCATAGTGAGGTGTCTAATTTGACTGTAAACAGTTTTCTGAAAAGTATATACCTTGTACTTTGATATAAAGGTTTACCTCATCTGTATGAAGTGGTCTGCCTTTTGTGGAGTTCCTTTTAGTAGAGCAGACCTATTGTTATTGCTTCGGTGACCACTGATGTGGAGGAGGATGTGCTGAAGCGACCCTTCTTGCATTGACTGCAGGAAATCTGCTCCTGATGACATTCCATGCCGCATATAACATTTCGTGTGAGGGAGACCCTGCTCCATCTTGGTTGCTGGTAGTCTTCTGATTGAATTCCATGCGCATACTGCAAGGACTTGAGAGAGTGTCTGAGGCTTCAGCTTGTGTGACGGAGGGGGGAGGACATAACCTCACCTTCCGGAGAAAAGGCAGTTGAGCAGCATTAGAGTCACTTGACCCCACCATTTTTTTAGGAAAGGCAGGAAAATACACTTTTTACAACTTCCCATCTGTTTTGTTTCGGTGTTAGAAGTCAACGTATTCTTTATCAACAGAAAACGTTGTTATCTTTGATGATTCCATTGTAAATTCTTTTCAGTTATGATTAAGGGAGCATGTTCTTATTTATTCTTTATTTTTGGAGTACATCACAGGAGATCCTTGCCAGGAATTGATGTGGTGGTAAGCTTTCTATGTTTGGCTTCCTGCTGTCTCAAAAATTGACTTTGCTCAGGTAATTCACATAATTATAGCATTAATAACCAAAAACATCAATGGTGGACAGGAATGACTGCACCTCAAACAAAGTTCCAACAAATGATGGTCCTGTGCACTTCTTTACCGGTACCTACGTCATAAGGTACCACTGCCCAACCGAAATTGAATCAATTAGTAAGTGGAATGGTGCACCCAGAAATATGGTAGTCCTCAGAAATCACAGTTCTATTCCAAAATATATTTATTCTTCCTTTAATATGTATCCACAAAAACATATTCTGATACATAAGAATATCCAGACAACGCGTTTCATTCAATTTGGTTTTGAACTTCATTAGGGCTCAAATCCATTCACATTCTTCATACGCCCGGTGCGGAGAGTTTTTGGAATCAATCCAAGAGATTCATGGATTGGATCAGATGAGTATTAAAGTCAGGTGGACCTCATAATCATGGATTGGGTCCATCAAAAAGACATATTTGTCCTGTCCAATAGTGTGCTGGGAATTATTGTCTCCCGGATGATACCTTGATATGTAGCATACTTCGAATGAAAGGCTCATTCCATAATTATAACTTACACCTCAGTTCCCCATGTGTTTGCATCATTTATATATTTTGAATAGGTTTACTTGACATTTGTAATTTCAAATTTACTGCTTTTACTTCATATGACTGTACACCACAGAGAATATACACCAGCAAATCTTATCCTTATTTATTTAGGATTTATAAACTCTTCTAGTATGCACTATAGCTAAATGCAAATGTTTTACATTACTGTTGAAGGCAAGTGTTTATATCACCCTATTTGGCACAATATTTTGTAACATGGCCTGATTCAACATGGCTCAATCACCTCTTTTCGTAAATGAAGTTGGAGAACTGATAATACCAGTGAAGAGGTGGCTAAAGCTAATTGAGTGTTATCTAATTACTATTGGGCGAGATAGGTTCTCTCTGTTATATAAATACCAGAAGTTAGTTTGGGGAAAAAAATTAAAGTGGTACTGGAAAAACACAAGTTTTTCTCTACGTTACAAATTAAGAATGAGAAAGTTGGGAAATATAGTGCAGCTCTGAGGCGGTTATCTACTACGTGCAAAATTGGGTCATTAATTGATTCTCTTATAAGAGATCAGCCTGTTAGGTGTGCAAATGATACTGGAAAAAATGCCAGCTGAAAATCCAGACCTATCTCAAGCCATAAGTATAGCAAAAAGCATAGAGCATTCAGCGTTTTACATAAAAGAGACAAAGGAGACCCTTGTGACTCATGATATAAATTCCACTTGTCCAAACAACATACTGGACAAGGTTGAAGTATGTAAAGTGAGTGGAACAAATGTACATAAGCAGAAATGTGAAGGTGAAAAGTTGCACTATTATAGATGAGGTAGTGTGAACCCTTTAGCCAATAAGCTCTAATGCCCGGTGAGGGGAATAACTTGCAGGAAATGCAATAAAAAATATAACTTTTAAAGTTTGTAAAGAAACACAAAACAAAATTGTTCATATGGTTGAAGATGAGGAAATTGAAAAGAAAGCCCTGTTTTTCAGATTAGCAACATGAATACAAATTCAGAAACTATATACCCTACCTGTGATATAAGCCTTGATCGTGTATCCTTCAAAATGTTTGCAGATTCATACTTTAATAGATGAACTGACATTTAACGAGAAATATTCTGATAAGGATAACAAATTTTGACTCCTGATATCAACCCTGGAGTGGGAAAGTGGAATTGTAGAATGATTTTCTACACAAAATAAAACTGAAATCTAATGCTGTTCCAGTAATACATAAAACATTATGGACTCCTTTGTTTATGAGAGAACCCCTCAGGAAAGAATTTGACAACCTCTAAGCTTTAGGAGTTATTGAAAGAATTTAATGTTCAGAGCGGTTAGCTCCCATTTTAATTGCTTTTTAGGAAGATGGAAATAGTATACGTTTATGTGTTGACCTAAGAGACTTAAATTCAAGTATATGGATAGACAGGCATACCCTGCCTCCAATTAATGAAATGTTAAGTCTCATCCAGGCTGCTAGTTATTTTTGTAATTTGGACCTTTTCTCCACCTATCACCAGGTAGCCCCATCCTGACTCTAAAGCTCTCACAACTTTCATAACTCGTTTTGGGGCTTCTCAATTTTGCAGGATGCCTATTGGGTTAGCATCTGTTGCTGCAGTCTTTCAACACATAATGCAGCATATACTACAAGGAACACAAATAATTGTGTGTGGAAGGAAAACACAATGCCACACTTAAAGAAGTTATATGTAAGATGAGTAAAGTGGGATTCACCATAAAAATCGAGAAGTATAAAATGTGTATCAAATCAGTGGCATATTATCTCTGGCGATGGTATCAAACCTAAATAATGTTTAGTAGATCTGTAAGGAAGAGCTTAAATCTTTTTTAAGTCTAGTGGAATAGATGGCCAAATATACAAAACAAAATATGCAGACCATGTTCATCCTTTAAGAGTTCTACTAAAGAAAGTAGCTCCTTACGTTTGGACTGAAGAATACCAAACCACTTTCAACAAAACCAAGGACGCTATTGTTAATTCCCTCTACTTAGGAAATGTTTATGTAAAAATATAAACCTTGTTAATTAATGAAGCAAGTAACAAGGGCCTGGGAGCTGCCTTATTCCAAATAGTTGAGGTAAAGAGAAAATTGTAGCCTTTGCACCAAGAATGCTCAAAGATGCTGAATTAATTTATTCAACCATCGAAAAAGAAGCATTTGCATGCTATTGGGCCATACACCATTTTAAATTCTATGTGTGGAGTTTCCCTTTAACCCTTAGAACAGATGATAAACTGTTAGTTTCCATGTTCTCCACCAAGTGCATTGAAAAAGCCAGCCCTCTCATATCCAAATGGGTGTTGGGTTTGCAAGGATACAATTTCAAACTTGAATTTGTTCCTGGAAGATCGAACCCAGTCTCTGATTGCTAATCCTGCTTGCCTATGGAAGGGTGGGTTCAGGAAACGAGCCCCCAGATGAAGCTGTTCTTTCCATAGAAATCCCTGCTATTCATAAGGAAAAGTGGTGACAGAGTGACAAGGACAATGACATTTTATCTTTAAGTAAGGACAAGATAATTAATGGCTAGCACAATAAATGTGACGACTCACCTTAGAATCTTCAACCATATTGGAATGTGAAAGATGAATTGCCAGCCATGGGTAATTTCATTTTTAGAAATTGTTCCTCGAGAAAATATGTGTGATCACATTGTTAACATTGTGCATGAAAGTCATTTGGGGAGGAACATGATCAAGAGCAAAATCAGAAAGGACTACTGGTTCCCTTGTTTGGATTCTATTCTGGAGAATAAGATGAAAGACTGTCTTGCATGCAGTTCTAGTTACAAAGCCAAAGTCAATCACAGAGTTCCCCTTACCCCTATGGATGTACCACCCAAACTATGGTATAAACTTGGTTCAGATATCATTGGACCTAAAAATAAACAAATATGTGTTTGTAATGGTAGACTATCATTATCATTGGGTGACTAAAAAATCAGTAAACAGCATCAACACTTCCACCCGTAACAGAATTTGTATCTGACACGTTTGCTAAAAGAAAGAGTGCCCAGTACCTTAGTCATGGATAACAGGGTACAATGTGTCTCTTAGGAAATGACACAATTCCTTAAAAGGTTATCTATTTGTCACATTAGAACACCTATCTATTGTCCCTGAGCTAATGGGTAGCAGAGAGAGTTAATAAGATGTTAAAGAAAACCAGACAATTTGCACATACTATGGGAGAGGATGTCAGCTTACAGCTAGAGCGCTCAACCCTGAAGCTGGCGAACTGGGTCCGAGTCTCTGCAGGGACGCTCAACATCCTGGGGTTCTGGGCAAATCACTTAATCTCCCCACACCAAACAAAAATGAATGTTTCCATCTATAACGAAACTGGTGCTCATGTAAATGATATCTTCGGGTCAAGTTTGCACTATAAAAAACTGTAAAAATATATATATTTTTAAAAATGGGACAAACTGAGGGCAAAGCTGTGAGGAATATGTGCTGGTCATACCATACCACTCCTAATGCTGTGTCAGGTATCTCTCCTTTTGTTTCCCTGAAAGTAAGGAAACCTGTTTTGAAACTGACACCTTCATTGGCTTAATGGTAGAGATCAGGCTTGAGTTAATAGATAAAAAGTTGCAGATAAGGTCAAAGAACATCAAGGTAAATACAAAAACCGGTAGGACAAAAAGTGGGAAGCAATACAACGTGATTGGCAGATAGGGCAGTGGGTCGTCATAAAAAGACCTTCCACTATGCAGGCAAATTGTATGTCTTTTTCCAAACGACTGAAATTTAAATATATCAAATTAAATTCTGTCATTTTGGAGGACTGACGCACTTGGAGTATGGACAGCATAACCAAGTGCCTGGAGGTTTTAATTCCAAAGACCGATTGACCAAAACCACAACCTCCAGGTATGTCAGAAGACGCCAGCCCCCATTTGACAATCAGACTATACAAAGTACTGATATTTTGTGGGCTTAGTTCACTGCAAAAATGTTTTTGGTAAAGGAGATGTGCTGTAATCTTAAAATAAATTGGTGTGTTATAATCAATTTCCCCCTTTTGTTTTACTTACTTGAGATGTATTGTTCCTCTAAGCCAGATACAATGTTCATGTGAAGCTCATTTAGAATGTTCGCAAGGTGTCTGCAGTGAGAAGTTCATTGAACAAGTGGAGATAGGAAACTCTGTTTTTGGAAATAAACTACTTATAATTTATATTCTCTAAGGATACTTCTTCAGTGTCATTAAATAATTTCTCTAGCTAATACCAATCCAAATTTAGCATTTTATAAATGTACCAATGTAGCCCAATATTTCCTTTTGGAAGCATCCAGCCTTACTACAGTGGATATCATTTTTGGGAATAATTCACTATAAGGATATGCTCAACATTTATTTCAATGTGTCCTACTTTTAAATATCATGGATCCTGCCTTTTTGGGCAAAAAGGCCTGCTCAGGGTTGACTTATTAATAATTAAACAGAAGGGTGGCCTGTCAAAAGGGGCTATTTTGACAGGCTGAATATGCATTTCATCACTGCCATAGGCATGTTACCTGTGTGCCGCTACTGGACTGTGCACAATGATAGACTTTCACCTTGTAGCCTGTATATGCACATGGGTTCACATGGGTTCATGTGTAACCAGCCCAGTGCCCATTACCCTAACTGACCAGCAGCAGCCATTTATTAAAAGGTGGTCATTGGCGGTACACACACTCAGTCCAATTACTATGCTTCTACCTTGAGTGAGACTCAGGTAGTAAAGCTCCAAAACTGGGTGATCAAAAGCAAAAATATCTTAATGAACAAGCAGAAGACTCATTTGCACAGACATTTTTTCGGGGTCAGCGTAACTTGCATAATTCCACGAAATTACGCTTAATTACACCAGAAGAGTAATTCTGCGCTTAGCGTTATTTCTTAGTGCAAAAATGCATCACTCTGTCCAAAATGGGTGCGAAATTGCATTTTGTGCTAAGAAATAGCACTAAATGCAACAGAACATGAATAACGGGCACGAGCATCCGTTCGCGCTCACAAAATGTGCTCTTGGGGAAGCACTTTCCCCTTACTTACTTCCCGCATTTAGCACTATTACCTTAGCCCAAAATGCCCCCTCCAGTCCAGAATGGTTGAGAAAATGCTCTTTGTGCTAAGAAATAGCTCTAAATGTGCTCTAGGGATAGATTTTCTCCCCAACTTTATGTCAGCATTTAGCATTATTTGCTTGGTGCAACAGGTGCCCTTGTGTCCAAAATGGACACAAGAATGCATTTTGCACTAAGAAGTATCACTAAATAAAGTGAAACATGAATAGCGAGCAGCCGTTCACGCTCTCTAAATGTGCTCTTGCGATAGTATGCCCCGCACCTAAATTACTCATAATTAGGTGAGCAAGAGGGATCACATAAATATCCCTCATTCCACATCAAAGAATTTCCAAAAAGCTCCGGTTACTCCAGCGAAATGGAAATTATGCATGGGTCTAAAAATATCTCACTGAGAGACACGTTCTGCTTGAACCAATCTCCTGCTGCATCTCACAAAACTTTTTAATGCACAAAACACGATTACTGGAAAAAAGTCACGAGATACTGGCAAACCACATCAGCTCTAAAAGTGTAATTTCTCTTAATTATGCAAATTTTCAATGAGAATTTGTGAAAAAAATGATATTTATTTATTTATTATGGAGTTTTATATAGCACTAGCCAGACCCGAAGGTATCGGAGAGCTTTACAACACTTGGTAAAGAGGAAAACACATGTTATAGCAGTAGTGAGCAGGAAGCCACAGGGTGATGTGATTCCTACAAACAGCTAATGTGCACTCTCATTTACTGAGAGTGATTGTAATCAGCTTTTAGTGGCATGACAGGTCTTCTTACCGGTCACTTCTCAGGATGATTTGTCTACTGGTAATCTATTTTTAAATAGGTTTGTCAGTCCCCTGCAACTAGGTCATTTGCTCCATCCTTATGGGACTTGGGTGACACATATGTTTATCTTTTTTATGTGCAATAGGATATGCCAAGAGAATATGTGTTGTATAAGACTTAAGCAGGCCAGAGAGCCATTTAGATTCCCTGCAACCGACTGATGCGTAAGATGGAGTTTTGAGAGAGACTGCCAGAGAGCAATGTGGACTGCAGTGCTACTCTAAAGCATTAATGAGATTATTTTCAGTGGACCACACTCTAGGATGAGCATAGAGAAGGCCCTAAAAAAGTGAACGGAAAGCCCTTGTTTTTCCAGTTCCATTCTTCACCAGAAGTGTTACCCATAACATGTTGAGAGGTGGAGAGGTGAAGGAGCTCTTTTTTGTATGCCTTTGGGTCTTCCTTGTAAGGGAGCTCCCAACTCCATCCCATCTTCCTAATAATGCTAGAAAACAAATATTGTGTCTTGACTAGTGTGGAAAGAATACACAACAGTTGAGAACTGCATGAAACCATTTCCAGAGTAGACATTGGGGAATCTCTTCTATACACCTGCTATGAGTAAGGGACAAAACACCAGCCAGGGTTCCATGATGTCCATTTAACAAGTGTGTCACAGCAGTGGAGAATGATACACTTTTTTGTGCTCTGTTATTGGGGTTGCTGTCTGCCAATTCTCCTTTGCTAGGTTTAGGTACAGGAACCTGGAAGTTGTCCAGCCTGCTGGGAGAAGATCAGCCTCTAGACTGCATAAAGGGGCTGATTAACACAGGGTACAGGAGGATGCATAGAAAAGAAAGACTAAAAGGAGCTGGGGAAGGGAGAACTGAAGTCAGTCCACTGAAACCCAGAGTAAGGTCTGCACTGCTATGCCAGGGATGAGCCTTTGAGACTCCAGTGCCCCAGTGTCATGCCACAAAGAAAAAGCACAGGTGACAACTTGGCACTTGTGAAGAACCGTATCGGCGTTTGATTGAGTAGACAAAAGAATCCAAAGGGCCTTTGAAAGGTTGGCGCTATACTCAGTTTGAAACTAGAGCCTGACGCTAAGTCTATCTCAGTTTTGGACCACAGTGGTAACATAGGGCGGGCTTTTCATCTTCATTGGGTGGTGGGTTTATGTTTGTATCCAAGAAAGACCCCCAAATGAAGCAGCACCGGAAAATGATCAGAGCAAGCCTTCCATTGCAAAGCTCCACCTTCTTCAAGAGCAGCCATGCACCTGTGTACAAGACTCAGTGGTCAGAGCATGCAACAGCATTGTTCGGGCTGTGGTGTCAGCGCAGTCCCTCTTGATGGGACCACATACCACTGTGAGAGGTCCAGCCCCCCTCCTGACTGAGCAGGACCGGCTGGCAGAGGACTGAAATGAAATGTACAGTGGAAAGATGAGGCGCAGAGAAATGTATTTATCAAAACAACAAGCGGTCCTGAGCATACAAGAATGAGGAAAACAATTGATATATATAGATCACAATGGAGTTCTATATGGTTCAGTATTCCTAGACCAGCCGGCCAGGGAATATTTATTGGTTCAATAAGTTTAAGATCTCAAGAGTACAGCAATTAACCCAAGGAATAAGGGTTAAAATGGGGCACAGTCCTGTGCCATGCAAGGAGGAGAAGGTAAGAGAATAAAGGTAAGAGAGAAAGAATTATCAGGCAAACAGAGTGAGCTTGCAGGTCACTGATATTAGTTATACATCAGCAGTGTATCCTGGAGTCATTCATACAAAAAATAGTATTGAGGAAGTACATGTATGAATTACTCTATGGTCGACGTTTCGATCCCCAGCTCGGGTATCACGGGATCATCATCAGGACAAGAAAATAATTTTGCCTGAACAAAGTTATTAACAACACCTGTTTTTAAGAAGAAGTAGAAAGGAGAAAAACAAAGATATATGCACAGTCATTATTTGTATAGTCAGAGCTCACATTGCAACTACAGACTTTGCATTCGGAACCGCAGTGTTTCTAGGTGTTGCCGTGAGGCGTGAGTATTCCGTGCGAAGAGAAATGTAGCCTTAGAACAATTCATGCTCCACCAGAAACCTAGTCGCAATGACTTCAGGTGGTAAATGGGGAAGCCGGAGGGGTGTCATGGGATCCTTGCCAGCTATGGTTGCTTAAAGAAGGCAATGTGCGCTAATTCACACTGGTTGTATCAAAACAATACTCTAGCAATGGGAACAGCCTGAGCCAGGTCCTAGCACAGTAGTTAGATCCTTGATGACTGTGTGCCATGCAGCTGGTCTTTGATATTTTGTACAGTACTTCCTTGTGTGTTGAGAGTAAAGTGGCTTTTTAAGCAGAAGTACTGACTGTGTAGTGATTTACTGACTGCTATTACAGGTCTCACTGCGTTCTGAGTTTTTACCCCACACCACTTGCCCGAGTAAGCTTGGGCTGCTCGACTTCGTTGCCCTGATGGGCAAGTGCTAAATTGGTACGCGTGGTGCTGCATTTTGAGCTCTGTAGAAAAGTAAAGCCTCATGACATCAGTGGTAAAAGGTTCATTTATTACTCTGAGTCCAGTAACTCCGGGCTGCATGGGGAGTCCTGAAAAAGTTCCCATACCTTTATAGTGACTTTTGTCATGTTACTAGGTCTGCAATCTTTAATGGGGTAGCTGTTTCTTGTTCTTTTCTGTCATCAACCAACTAATTTTGCATACTAATGCACCCTGGCTTCCAATTAAGTGAACTTGCTTTACTTTTTATTTAAGTTCTCTCCATCTCGACTGATCCTAACTTTTGAATGTCTTTCATTCATTTTCACCCCAACATTCCTTCTTCTTTTAATGTATTTTATGCTACCCAGTCAGAATAACTTTACTAAATGTTTGCTTTAAATTAAAGCATCCAATGCATTACAATATAAATTCCCATATCAAACCTTACCGGGAAATTTAAATCACATTACTCAGTTGTATTTATATCAATCCAAAATACATTACATAGGCTGCATTATCATTTCGCCAGAGATGTAATGCCAACATCACTGACACCACGTCGTAGGCAATCTATTTTTTTTAACAATGCTCTATGTCATTGTTGAACCTGTGAATATCGAAGAGTATCTTTATATTACAGTCTGAAAGAGTCTCAGTGGCCCAGGTGACCAAGGAGTCCCAGGTCAATTCCAATTGAATCAAACTCACCACTTTCTCTATTTATCTCCAAATGTAATTTCAGGACATCAGTGAAAAACAACTTAGGAGCATCCACAATTTTTATAAACTTCTTTCAATGATGTTGCATTTTTAATCTCACCAATTTCTAAACACTCTTATCTGCAGAACAAGAATGGCAGAATCTTGACCTAGAACAAAATTAGCAAATGTTTAGCCAATCTATGCCACAGAATGAGAGACAATCTACAAAGGCCATTACCATAGGAAAACCATAACAATTTTGTTAGGAGAGAGTTCCTTGCTTTGCACCCAATCCTCCTCAAATGAGATATCTGATAGGGCCTATTGAAATTTTCCACAATGATAATTTCTATTGATGGGTGCAATAGAGAATTCTACAAACCAGAAATGTGGCGGTGTTATTGGAAACTCTGGACTCTGCTGCAATGGACACACCCTTATTATCAATGACAAGCATTGGCATAGCCAATAGGTCTCGCCTTTGGGACCTATAAGTGTTTAGCCATGCAACAGTTAATGTTGTTGCACCAAGGATATTGTGCTGCATAACTAAATACTTATAAGGTCCCAAAGGCAAGACCTATTGGCTATGCCATGCTTGTTTATAATGCAAGGCAATAGAGCAGCTTAGCTGTAATGCAAGATAACCTTAAAAGGGAGAAAATACATTTTTAAGTGGGTGGGGAGTGCTCCAAAGGCAAAAACATGTTTGACTTTGAAAAATGAAACACTGCCTGGTGCATTGCAATTGTGGAAGGCCTTTTTCACTACATTCACTTTTCTGTTAAGCTTGTGATGGTATATTACACTTGCAGTAAGGTTGGATGACAGAGGACCCGTCCATCAGACTCCAAGGCAGGGCCTGTGTAAGCACCCCGTCCACATACCTCTCCCCAGCTACAGAGTTCACGGCACCCTCAGTCTATAATTATCAGCTGTCCCCGGGCAGAATGTGCATAAGAAAAAGGCTATCTTAGCCTTCGGGGTGGCCACTGCATGCTCCCGTCTGTACCTGTCCTGGACTACTTTTTAGATGGTCACAGTGGAGCTGTAATGTGTCAAATGGAACATGCTCTTTGGCTAACGCATGACTAATTAATGCTTCACTTATACCACTATCTCGCACTGTAGAGTCCTTATAAATGCAATTTCAATAACTAAAACAGATTGAAAAGGAAACACCAGTTTTTCAATTTTCAAAATATTGTTATGGAAAAACATCTTTAAACCCTTAAACGTAAATATTCAACTTTAATATAAAAAGGCCACAATGTATTTAGCGAAAATGTATTATCAGCATGATGAGTACTCTCTCTGCTGTGAGTTTCACTCAGTTGTTTGGGTGTTTTGACGAGCATGAAAAAGGAAATAGGGGGCACCATGCGGAAGTTCCTTTAAAACCAGTATAATAGAGAACCTTGCTTCCGGGATACAATCAAGGCTCGACTGCTGCCGGGTGTCCGACGCACAGTACCTATGTTCAGACCTTTGCGTTACCAGAACCACAGCCTGCACAATGTGAGATATACCTGCTAGCTGTGCATCAAGGTTTTTACTGAGACACGATGAGGCAAATATAGACCAAATGCAAAAGAAAAACGCTCTGCTGGATGGACGTCCAGCATCCACAAGAAACTAGGAAACTTCAGATGTAAAGTCATATGAAAAAATGCGGTACTCTAGAAAGGTCAAAGAATGATTGGGCTCATCCGCAGAAGGTTTGGATACCAGCGATTCATGTCCCAAACAGAGCACTGCCACAATCCGTGGGGTCAGGTGAAACTATTTCGTCTGAGAAGTCTTTGAAAAAGAGGTACAGGAGAAAGCGGAGCAAACAAGCTTCAAAACACGCATAAGTGGTTTGTGGAAGTGATACGAGGAATGACCAAAAGAGTGAAGTAGATATGGAAGGGAACGAAGCACACATAGGAGGGGGGGGTAAAGCTGAAGTGGATCGCAAAGGAAAACAAGCTCGCATGGCTATGCTAATTGGAGACAGATGGCCCCTGTGTTCCGGTGCTCGCTCCTGCAAGGTTGATGCTGCCACAATCACGAGTGCTTGAAAAGAACTGACCGATTCCAAAAGGTCATTTCCTAGTGCAGCGCATGCGCACTGCACAAGGCTCGACCTAAAAAACATCAGAAGACCAGCACTCGGTGATGGTGACCCAACATGCATCAATTCCATTTTCTTTGTCTGAGAGAGGCAGTTTGGAATTGGTAAGTAGGAGGTGGGATGGCGGACTTTCTTGGCGATGGTGACACAAGACGGGGGAAGGAGAAATCTGGATTCTCACTCAAACTATGGTTCGGCCACTTTATGTTGATCTTCCTGCCGTTTGAAAGAGGCACTCTGAATAGAACTACTGAACATGACTCTAATGCTTTATAGCTACTGCGATCGTCCCCAAACGTTATTGTGGTATTTTAGCATATTTATAGAGAATTCGGTGCCCTCTTTAGATGCTTAGTGATTTTGTAGGTGGATGTTTTAACTCTTGACTAATTTCTCCTGTCATGTTGGCCTTTTGATTTAGTGCAGATCTTTTCTTGAATGTTCCTGCCTTACTTCCCAGACAACATACTTGTGTGTTTGTCGCAGTTTTGTTACCTTCATCTATTTGCCATAGTGATATTCGTAGGTGTTGGTAGTTGCAGGTGGAAGGTTTGCAGTAAAAATACCCCTCAAATTACAATTTAGGTTGATGGATTGCACTAGTAGTGTGATAGTCCTTCTCAATACAAAAGGCGACTACCACCATTTCCAGGCATTTTCTTCCTTCCCGTAGAACAGCTTCCATATAAACATCTCCATGATCATAGTTCTTACCCCATCAACACTGCGTCTCAGTTCACATATTATATGCTTTTCTCTTCTCCTTTTCTCCTATTTATACAGGTTTGCAAACATGGCACTAATTAAAAACCTTCAATTAAGGAGCAACACCAACAAGCAAAGTATCAATGCATCAGATTGCCACCCCTTGCCATTATCAATCCCGTGAGACCGAAGTCTCTTTCACTGTTGTCACTGAACATCAATGGCTTAACCCACTACATCAGTCACAAGAAGGTGCTTTTTTATTTCACTATGAAACCCCATCCAAGAAACGCACCTATTTGGTGCAGAGTCAGAAAAGCTAATAAGTACCTGGGTTGGCATTGTGATTAGTACAATCACAGGCATGACTCCCACTCTTCCAGGTATGGCTGGTCGCAAGCGGTACAAGAGGCAATCCTAATTAGGAAGTCCATCTACTACACTGTCAGGAAGACTTGAATAGGCACAATGGGCAGCTATGCCTTTGGAAAATTTGATCTGGTGGGCTCCTAACTTCTGTGAATACCGAAATGAGTAAGTGCATTCTGTGAATACCAAAATGAGTAAGTGCCTTCTATGAATATCAAAATGGTAGTAGGTTTAGGATTTTGTCTTAAGTTAGTTCTGTGAATCGGGCCCAACGGGAGGAACAGGTACTACTGATGGATCTCATGATACAAAGGTTCCCATGGCATATGTCCCATTCCAGAGATGAGGACTTCCCATTATCATGCATCCATACCACCCACTCTAGGATAAACTATTTTATCACACTAAAAATAAGGTCTTTCCATTGGTCTCTTGCTGTGGTATACTGGAGAAAGGGATATCAGACTATTCACCAAATCTCCTCCAAATGGAAATGGGCCAAAGCGCACCATCACCCAAAAGGAGGAGAATGTATGTAACAAGATATAAGTTACCAGCGGATAAGCTCTCTTTCATTTTGCATATGAGAAAATATATTATCCAGAATGGCGATTCTTTCAAATCAGCACAGATTCTATGGACAAATTTCATAATTAGATGCTATTTATGGTAAAAATGTACCTGGCAAATGGCCACAATGCGAGTGGTGGTTGATTGCACCATTGTTTACAGCATAATGCATCCTTGTGTCAAAAAAATTGATGTGAGGGCACATTTCATGCTAAAATTTAGCGCTAAATGATGTATTTGCACTTTTCATAATTACACAAATTTTGCACACCCTTAGTTAGCATCAAAACTAAAGTAGCAGGAGGTGCTAATACATAGAGGCCTGAAGGGCATGGCAGAGGTAACATTTTTCACAGTAACATTTAACCTCGCATTTAAAAAATGGATGAGGATTTTGAGAAATGGCCCTCTTTGCACTTACAAGGCCTGGGCGAAACTCACAGAGTTACAAAAAAACTCTGTGGCATTTAATGAAAGGGCGGAAATAGGCACATCATGCTGCTTGTACTATGATTTAGCACTGCAAGTTCGTTCAAAGCTGAAAAATCTGCATGAATGGCACCACACGGCATGCCAGAAGCTCAGGTTCTTGTGCTGATTTTGCTGCTGCTCAAGTAGATTTTCTATTCGAGCAGCAGCTATCAGATCGCGAATGGTCATGACCGCCCACATTGGAGAGTTTACACTAGGCACCCTCTTAGCGACTGAAATTCAAGCGCAAGAATGCTAAATATCACTTGTGCTCACCAACTTACTGCTTTCGAGCCACACATTAGAAAAAAACTCTGCCAGGCAGCGGTTGGCGGAATTGGCTGGAACTCTACATTTTAAGCATACTGCGGAGTGGCCAACATTCTCCCAATTCTGCCTTCGGAGAGGAATATATCACTCACCCCTAGCCAGTGCTTTAAATGGGAAAAAATAAGTGCAGGCACTCATTAAAATGAGTTAGAGGTGTGGCAAATGGGCGGGGCTAGGGGCGGGGCTAAGGGCAAGATACGCATGAGAAATGCGTTTATGTAAACAAAGCAGGTTAACTCATTACACAAAATGAAAGCCAAACAGGATGATATGTTAACATTTCCTTGGTTTTTAATATTTTAATGCCATATGTTATTTATTGTTCTTTGGCACACTACTATATATTCTCAAGCGTGCACACACACACAGAGCGAAACAAGCTGAGATGAACACAAAAGCAATCCACCCATTCTCTTTAAAATATCTCCTGAGAGTGTCCTGATTCTCTCCATCTTTCTCTCTCTTTTCTCTCACACAAAAATAGGCACACACAGGTCGGCAAGCACACAGACATATAAATATGTATGTTTAAACGATTATTAAAGTTAACAAGGAATGCACAGGATTTTTGACTGTACACAAATTTGTGTTAAAATACCATTTTAAAGCCCATTCTTGATTTTAGAACACAACATCTGGTATTTTTATGTGAAAAAAGTGTTAATCCTAATTCACCTGTCACCTCACTTCTATACATTCATCCCTCCCCCTTCCTTCTATGTCCATCTTAACTTACTCTCAACCAAATCCATTTTCCAGTTGTCCTGGAGCTCATTCCTGGAGTGCTGAAGCGTTCCCTGCTGTTCATTTCTCTTTGGGAAAGGCCAGTATTTCATTTGAAAAGAAATAAGTGCCAGGGCTCAAAGTTTTATCTCAGAACCTCGTTTCCAGCGCTGCCGAATGCGAGGTTGACATTTGTTTCATCTACCACCAAAAACTCTCTCCCGCTTTATCTCCGTTTTGCAGGTACTTTTCACTCATACTTTTTCCCTTTGTCTCTATTTTCTACTTGTTATCTTCTTGCATCTTTACCCATTTTATCTTTCTCTCTCGTTCTGACCCAATCCCTAAAAATAAGTGCTACTGTGCATCACCTTCAAACACCAGCTCAAATTAAGCACTGGAGATAGGATTTGTGGTGGTAGTGTGGGCCTAGACGTTGGCTCTCTGGGCCTGTCTTGATTTTTGAATGTTTAAAAAAAAGCACGTATTTGTTACCGGAGCTAAGTTGACAACAATTAGTTATTAAAAGGCTTCTCTCCTTCTGTGTAGCCGAGCATGTTCAACAAGGCCCGGTACAGGAGGAGGCAGAAACGGGCAATCACTGGCAGCTTCATAGTGAAGTGCATCCCAGCGGTCCCATCCAGCCCAGCTCCAGCAACAAAGTGCCCACGAGGCTGTCCCAGGAATTAGATATATGCAATGGCAGGTCACCACTGCACAAGACGGCGAAGGAAACAAGAGGTCCAAAGTTAAGGCAATATTTGTAATTGAAAAAAGAAGGCACAGTGATATGTATTCATCTACCTACCCTCACCCACTACTTACATTTCTTTAGCACTCATGACAGGCAGTGTCTGAGGGGTGAGAAGAACTGGGGGCTCCGCCCCACTGCCAGCTTAGCTGGGGAGACATAGCCCTAGGACTCTGTGCAATATTTTATTGCTAGGCGCTAAGCACACAGGCTAGCGTAATGTACACATGTTCGTGCTACCGTAATGTACACATTTTTGTGTGTTTGTCACGTTCCTTCATCGTCCTGGGCTTGTTGTTTCCAAGCTTGCCTCACCCCAGCTGTCACAAGCCAGCCCCTAGCAATAATTATACCCAATTAGAGGCTCGGGCAGGGTACAGCCCTTTTGGCGATAAGGGCAAAAGTGAAAGCAGCTCGGAAGATGATTTAGGAAAATACAGCAAACCAAACCTGCTGCGTGCATTTCTCTTTTAAAAATTATCTGCACCACAGCTCCCTGCATAAAAGACAGCCATAGTGCCTGCCCTCGAAAATAAGTGCTGGTGCTGAGCACCGGCAACTACAGGCACAAATTAAGCACTGAATTTACACCCATGGAGCCAGTACCCAGGACAGTCATGTTGTCATGCAAAGGCAGTGATTAGTATTGGAGGGGCACACAAAGGAAAGCAGCCTCTGTGCTGAACAAAAAGATGAAAATAAACTGCTTTGGTAAAGGTAGAGGATTGTGTGGTGCTGCCGCTCACTTTAGATGGCAAGTGCATTTCCCTAAATGGGACAGGATTACTAACTGGCAGCCCCAGCCCATTTCACATGCCTGATGGAGGAAGGGGGTGGGGGGCCTTAACACTGTAAGGCTAATAGACATTGTGCACCTGATCGACAGTGCAGGGTCTGTCTAGACCCTGTCCTGTTGATCACAGCATGATGCAAGCAAGCCCTCTCACACCTGGAATCTCCAGGAGCGACTCTGCAAAAGGGCACTGAGGGGTTAAGTGACTTGCAATCTCCTCCAAAGCAGAACGGTGGCGACCATGAGCTGGAGGACATACCTAACCGGAGCCTGCTGTGCTCTCGATGAGGGTACCGGTACTCTCCCTGATCCAAGAAAAGTGCTGGTACTGAGGGCCTGAAAATTCGGAAGTGCCGGTCCTCTGTACCGGTGAGTACCGGCCCATTTAAAGCACTGCCCCTAACACTTATCCATATTTGTACAGGTACAAGTGATCAAATACATAGCCAGCCCAAGATATAACTATTTTCTAGGTGTGCAACCTATCTTTATACTGAGAACAAAACAAAACCACAAAGGTCTTTATTTGAACAGGGAAGAGACCGGGTTTCAACCAGCCCAGCTACATGTGGCAACTACCCAGTGGAACTACCATTGCCAGAAATGGGCCTCTACTATCTGGCGCATCTACTTTTGCAGTGGATATATCTGACACCCGACTGGCAAGACTCTCTGATGTGGACCACCATTGAATGAGCCTATTTGTGGAGTTCGCCTGACTTTGCAATGTTATATGGAAAGACAACAAACCAGAGCATGGGTTGACACTTGGGTGAAGTGTGGCTCAATGGTTAGAGCGGCAGACCCTGATGCAGAGGTCTAGCCCGGGACCAGGGTTCGATTCCCCGCCTCAGCGGGTCTTGAGCTCAAAAATTCCACGAACCTGATAATTCTCGCCTCGGTGCCTATTCTAATCATAGAGTCCCACTCTGCAACTCTGGGCAATAGCTTGCTTAATCTCCACAACGACCCCCACAACGCTAAGGATGCCTGGCCTTCACCCTGGGGGTGCCCAGGGGTGGACGCCTCACAGGGAAAACCAGGACGGGTTCCACAGCAGTATTCGTACAAGCGCCTTGAGACCCTTGCGGGTGAGTAGTGCGCTATACAAGTATCAATTTACATTTGGCCCATGGCCCATAAGAAAATGCAAATCTGCAAGAGTGTGCACTGCTGGAGCACAATGCAGGGATAGGTAATAGGGTGAGACATTGTGTTGGCCTCCTGAAGCACCAACCCGATTAAAGAAATGTTTGATGGAGACTCCCTTAAATCTTTCAATTACCTTTATAATAAATTCCACGTGGCACCCTCCCAACAAATGACCCATTGGATTCATGAATGGATTGGCCGGGGTCCATTTCTACCATCATATTCCCAATCTTTACATATAAAAAGACAGAGGAGTTGTATCAGGACTATATATGAAACCAATCATAAAATTGTACTTGGTTGAGATGGAATTGACTCCTTAAAACATTGGTAGACTCAACTCTCAACATAATATACAGAACAAAACCGTGCATTGAAAGAGGATCACCTCAAATTCATCTATTTCAAGTTTTTATAGAATTGAATCTGGATGCCCCCCAGATTACACAAAATTAAGTTCACCTGCAATACCATTGTCCCAGAGCTCACTGTATGACCTTTTATATATACTGTGGTCATGCCCCAGCTGGTCACACTACTGGCGGGAGGTTTGAAATTTACTGCGGGATACAGATTACAGTGTCTTCCCAGCCTCAACCAGGCTAGCCATATGCAAAAATTCTCAACGATAACATGCTGCACCTCACACTGACATTAAAGAATAGCCCCATCATTGGCGATGGCCAAGAACTGTAGATATTGACATTAAAGTACTGTTCCCCTTCAGGCCAAATGGACCACTGAAATTCTCCGTCTGGCAGGATGTGAACACTTAATTTATAAATATCAAGATCATATCATGAAGTCTGACTGTGCGCACCAATGACAGGTGAATTATTTTACACATATGTTATGCATAACCTCCCTATTTCCCAAACCACATCCCTAGGCTGTTCCTCATTGTACTCTCCATTCTTTACACATTAGTCTGTCTTTAACATTGGCAAATAACACATGTGGTCTAGACGCAATCTTCCAATAGTTACGCATTCCATAGATTACTGGGTCATACATGTTTCAATACTCAAGAGCCGGTTGCTTACACTTATCAGCACACAATGGAAAGCTCGTATTCTCGCTAGATTGTCCCCTTGATATATATCACTGTTACAGTCGTAGCTTCCCTGATGTAGGTAGTTTGATTTTTAAACTTCTATGATACTACCACTGGGCATATCATTTATTATTGTGTGTATTATTGTGGTCTGTCATTTATGTATGTTGTATCCTGCTCCCATATGAGTTATAAATCATATATTGTGTGGTCCAGTTGTTCTTAACATTTTGATTTCTGTGGACCCCCACTTAATCATAACTGGAACCTGGGGACCCAGACTGAATCATCATTAGGATCTGGGGACCCCCATTGAGTCATTGCTGGAAGCCGGAGACCCCGGCCTAAGAATTATTGATAAATTGAACTGCAAAAGAATACACAAAAATACAGAAACAAGCATTCATCAAACAAATGCACAAATGATGAAACATTTTATTTACTTTATGACCAAATACATTAAAAAAAATAATCTTTTGAAGCGGGAGTTTAGAGCTAGTCTAAATTCAATTGAGGCCACACATCATCCATACTATGGGGCCCATTAGGATGTCGGGCGGATCACCACCGCCATGCGGGTGTTGGCGAACCGCCCGACATCCATGTCCGCCCGCCAACCGCCCGCCACCCATTTTCCCCCGCTGTATTACTATGGCGGGGGGACCGCTGCGGACGGTATGACCGGGGCGGAAAAGGTTTAATATGGTAGCAGTGACTATCAGACACCGCCAGGCATATTAGTATGGGCTTTGGGGAATGCCTCATTGCCGCCATGGAAAGGCAGGCGGTCTTCACTTTGGAAACCCCCCCTGCGGGCCCCCATGGTGAAGGCGAGGTGGGGGGTACACATGGGGAGTACCTGTGATACCCCCTTGCATTTGCATACACAATGCGGCAGGCACTGCGCGGTGTCTGCCGCTTTGTGTATGCAAATGCATCACATGCATTTTTAGCACTGTGGTGGGCAGTGCTGAGAGCACCGCCCGCCACAATGTTAAAAATACAGTATGCGTCCGCCACTGTGGCGAGCGCATCCTAATACCCCCAATGGGATCCCCGTACTCATGGCGGGTGCTCCCATAATCTGATAGGATGGCGGGCGGACTAAGTCCGCCCGTCATCCTAATGACCCCCTATGTTCTGTTTGATGCACTTGCAGCGCTCCCATGAACCAATTTGAGAAATACGAACTTAATTTTAAGCTACCAATGTCAAATTCCTTCTCATGAACAGAACATTGAAATAATTTCAATTTACAATTTTACTTCTTTCTTTGCATACCCTTTATTACTCAACTAAATGGTTTCGGAGACTCCCAGGAATCCCCAGACCACAGGTTAAGAACCACTTGCTGGTCTAATCCTTATTACCACCTAACACATGGACTTTACATGAAAGCTATAATGTTCATACGTTTGTTAAATATGCTATACCTTGATGTGGATGTCTGCCTTATGTTTCTCAAAATGATAAAAAAAAGGAAACTGTAACTGAGCCAGGGTAAATCTGTGGCATAATCGATTCTCAGCTGTTATTGAATCTATTATGGACTTATGGTGGCCTAAACCTGTCCAAATATCTATATGGATTTCAACAATCAAAGATGACAAGCCTGAGAGCATGTCATAAGAATACACCTTTCTCAACAAAGCAGCACACTCCCCATAGTCAAATTCTATTTTATAATCTGTGAATGGCACCTGGAAGGATTGACCATTTATGGAAACACATTTTTCAAATAACATGTCAAGCAGCATATTCAGCCCACTTTTAGATGTGGTATCAGAATAATTTTACCAAAATATAATCTGAAAGAAATATCATGTCCTAAACATTGTTGGCTCCTTTGCAGTTTAATAAGTGAACCTTTTCACCCCATTGAACACACTATTTTAAAACAATATTTAAAATATTATATTTCTATGAGGTCACATTTTCTTGTATTTTTCATGAAGTTTTTTGACATACAATCTACTTTGCCTACAAAGCCTGGAAATGCCTTAAAAAGTTTTTTTTCTTTTTCTTTTTTTACAAAATCATTTTCCAGAGATGCTGAGGAGATGAACTTATATTTACAAGGAGCAGATCTAGCCCCTTTTCTATATACAGGCAAAATCATTCTTCCTTTCCAGGTACTTCACAGGCAACACACCATTCTAAAAATCTAGGCTGTAAAATAGAGCTCAAGACAGGAATGTCATTTTTAGGACTCACCTGTTGGCAAACAGATCTTTTTGTGTCCAACACAGACTAAGAGTGGGTTTCACCCTTTGCTTGGGGTTCAGTGGATTTTATTGTCTATCTCAATTCCCAGTTCCTGATTCAGTAGCTTTCCTCCCTATTCTTGTGTTTGTCTCAGCCAGAAGCATTTTGGTCACACTGTGTTTTGATTGGATGATTTGTTTCCTTCCACTGCTGATAGATGAACCTTCAATGGAGGCCATGAGGGAGTAGTTTGTCTTTCTCTTTGTATGTCTCTGCCCTACCCCTTTTTTGTGCCACCCACTGTCTTTATAGTTTATTAATCTCCCAGTGCCTTTTCAACCCACACCTCCTCATACTCTCAGGGCCTTTATCGGTGGTCACCTATCTTTAAACGGAATTAATGTTATAAATGTTTTGCAACAGGTTTGTGATATATTAATATATTGGTAAAATCAAATATTTGTTCCGCTTATATATTGAGTTTACAAATGAGTGTCTCCTGCTTAAAGTTCGTTTAACCTTATTCCCCATATTCTCAACAAAAAACTGGGAACACATATTTCAAATCTTTACCATTGAGTAGGTAGCACAATAAGAGTTAAACCACATCTATATTTGTCTACAAGGTAGCATGAGTACGTTTAGGACAGAACCTATAATGATGCATGAAGACTAATTCCACTATTTCATCTCATTATGCATGATATTGTGATTTCTTCAGAAAAGAAACTGGGTTAAGTCTCTCAGGAGGGCAGGCCAGAGGGACAGCTGGATTCCCTAAAACAAAAAGTCCAGTATAGGACCCCAGATTGCATTAAAATTGTGATAAGTATTATCTAAGGCACGTATGATGTTTTCCATAGCTAATAAGTTCCAGAGAAGGAAGCGTGTAAGCTGACGTTTTCCATCCAATAGACTGCCACAATAATCTTTGTTCTGCCCCAACAGTTCCAGTTTGCGTTTCTGTAAATCCGATCTTGTCCCGTCAGGTTATGGTTCCGTCACGATTTTGGTGATGTTGAACCGTATTTAGTAAGTTCGGCTAATATGGAGTGAATTCGTCATGTTAACTAGCGAGTTCATTACGTATTCAGAGACTTTGTCTCGAATATGGGTTCCATTTTGTCCGAGCCTCCATTTTGTGTTGCCATCACGTAGGTCGATGAATGTGGTCGAACGAATGAAGTGACCTGGCCTTCTCCTGCTGGTATACATTAACTAGGTTCTTCTTGACTTTAAGGTGAACTGTGAGGACCTGACTCCTTCACCTGAAACTGACCCTGCTAAGCCAATTTCCTTGGTAGATCGTTGTCTG
This sequence comes from Lissotriton vulgaris, assembly GCF_964263255.1. Classification (NCBI taxonomy): domain Eukaryota; kingdom Metazoa; phylum Chordata; class Amphibia; order Caudata; family Salamandridae; genus Lissotriton; species Lissotriton vulgaris. The sequence continues at coordinate 340,161,601 of NC_141685.1, read as the reverse complement.
AGATTGTCAATCAATGTTCAGGACATCGTTAACTTTTAGGTACTCTACACATGCCTTATCTTGCTCGTTATCTGTCATTGTTTCCTTTTCTATGCTCCTTTATTACATGCATTGTGCTTTCAATTATGGGTTTGTCCGGCTTGTGGAGATTGAATTTGGGACATTCCTAATAATTAACTTTGGGTTAGGACATTGCAAACTGAGTTTTCTGTCATGTGATACTTTGTTTGAAAATGTACCTTATTGGTTAGAATTTTGTGCAATGGGTGTGCCTTTGCAATGTGAATCTATACTACTATTATAAAGAGAGAACTGTGTCCTTTGAGCCAGGTAAACTCGAAAAGTACACCACCAATCCAAACACCCAAGACATCTTTGAAAACCTCAGGGCAAGCAGAAGGACATAGGCTATTAAAAATAAAAAATATACGTTCTTTAAAAAATGTTGCGCTCCCTGGCAACACTTCCTGAAATGGCGGCGAATCGTGCTGCCCGGGGTGTCCAAGGCTGTGCAGCTCTGCGGATCGTGCCCATTGACGGAAGATCGCGACCTGCTGGGAGGACTGCCGCGGCCCTGCTTGCTGCTGGGCAAAGTAGGAGTACAAGGGGAGCTTGGCCCTAGTGGACAAGTGGGGAGGCTGGGCCTAATATATGCAATCAGAAAAAAGGGTGCCTCTCCACAACTCAGTTACAACCATATTCATGGACCATTGAAAACGCAGGCTGTCGTTTCCAACCAGGTACTTTTATTTATACCACTTAATTGAACAGTTATACTTCATTTGTCAAACAAAACATATTATGAGCAGACAAAACCTATGTATAGCATAAGATCAACCCAAAGTAAAACTTTTAAATACACCACAGTGTCAAAACTGAATGTGAGCAAAACTCAATATACTCATTAATTAAACAGACAATATATGAAAGACAGACAATAAAATTTAAACATACATTACAATCAATGGTAAATACATTTAGGCATTTGATTAAAGCAAAAGAAAAGTAAAGAAAAAGGAAAATTAGAAAAAGAGACGCGAAGATGAATTCGAGAATCTTGTATCACCAGTGGTAGCTGGTGTGTGAATTATCCTTTCCTAATTAGCCGACGCGTTTCGAATCCAGAGAATTACTTTCCAGATTCTCATCAGGGCATGGTTATTCTGTCTGTAAGTTTGTCAAAGAGAAGGAAAAATTGTATAAGCATCATGGAAAAGAGACAGTCTCCCTATATTGTGACACTCAGCTAGGGGGACCTACCGCTTTTAGAGGAAGCCAATTCATAGGAAGTGTGGCAGTGCAGGTTGAAGAGGGAATCCAAGAATTGGAACTACCTACAACAAAGTGGGTTGGCATTAGACCGATTAAAAAGCTGGTAACTAGAAAGTGCAAACTAATTTGTTTGAAAATGCACATACCGTCAATTGTTTCAGGTTAGTGTTGATGGTTTTTCCACGATGAATGCGGGCTCATCGGCACATTTTTCAAACGTGGAGCAGCCTGTGGCACTCTATGCAAGAACTGTGCGGGCGGGGCGCCTGGAGCGGGACCGGACAATCCCTTAGAGCGCGGACGGGGTTGAGTCCTGGAGTGACTGGCGCTGCTTCATGCGCGGGGAGCGGGAGGTAGCAAACGGTGAATTACAGGAGGAAAAGCGCCTGGAGCGGGACCGGCGGCTGAGGTAAGGCTCAGGCTCTCCGGAACACGGGCGGGAGGGGGCGGGGGCGGGAGGAGGAGGGAGACAGGAGGTTGTCCCTGAACAACGGCGGTTGAGGTAAGGCTCAGGCTCCGGGACACGGACAATGTTGTGGCGGGCGGGGGCCGGGCGGGAGTGCACGTAAAGCATGACATTTTGCCCCCAACCCCCTTCTGCCCCGGGCAACGCTGGGGCGGGCTGCTAGTATTGTGTATAAAAAGAGATGTCTTGCCTTACAAAATTGAGCAGTCTCCTGAGAACTTATGCCATGCTGTACTTCTAGGATCACTGTTACTATCTGCAGCTAATAAATTTGGTCTTTGACGCCACCCAGAAGTATTCTGTGTCTCTGAGCATATTGAAGCAGTAATTTCGGACTGGGACAGAAAATAGGCCGTGGCAACAAAATAAAAGTGGCCGTCATTAGCGAATCTGATAGCTAAAAAATGTGCCACACATTTGCAAATTTGGGCAATTTTGAAATTGTAACGGTCACGCTGCATAGTTGTTTTGCAAGGTGTGGGAGGATGCTGCATGCATTTGCGCTTGCTGCACTTAATATCTGTGGTAATATCAGGGAAATCAACAATAAAAAAAGAAAAACTGCCACTAGACCATACACAGGCCCATAATCAGTCAGAAAACTACCCCACACATTTACTTTCAGATCAGCCCATCCAGCACTGCCCATTTCCCATATAGGCCAGTCTGACCCCGTGAAACAGTGAGACCTAGTTAAACATATGCATCATCTATTAGCAGTGAATAACCCAGCATTATTTTCATGACAGCATAGATATCTGCCAAGAACGACTACATTTGCAGACAATGCCACCCAAAATGTCTGAAATCCCTTCAACATCACAACCCCTCCAGCATTGCTTGCTCATTTAGGGGTTACATGTACGAAGGTATTATTCATATACTACCTTGTGGTACACTTCCCTTACTAGTATGCTACAAGTGTTCTTAGATATGTCCCTGTATAGTGTGTCTCACCATTTGTTTTCTTCACCTAAGATTGTGGACCAGTGACATATTTGCTGATGTATAGGAGGGGTAACTGCAGACAAAAGAAAGTCACTACAAGTGGTGCTGTGCCTATTTGTATTTCCAGCAGATCTTACAATGTTCTCTAAAGGGGAGAGGTCCCTCGTTGCAGTTGAATTGTTTGCCAGTTACATTACCCAGTGTCTTAGCTAGGAATAGTGGAATTACTCAGATTCATCTAGAGAGTACATCTTCTTACGTGTTTCAGAAGAGGGTATGTCTTGGCCGTGGACAAGATTTGACTTCGTTCAGAAGTCTCCTTCCTTTCATTTGTCAAAGTGTCCAGTGTCTAATGCCTGTGAAAAAGCATGGTGACAGTAAATTGGTGTGGGAAAGGGAGAAGAGGTCCATTTGATTTTTTTTTATGTTAGTATCCAAGACTGCAAATGTTGTGCTGGTAGGTATGCTTAAGTATATGTTGGATGTTTGTGGGGAATCTGTCTGTTTTGGCTCAAATCAGGCCCATAATGTTCTGACTGTGGCCGTTCTGTCCATATGTATCCAATGCTTGTTGGTTTCTCTTTGAGACCAGTCTGCTGTGACTCTAAAGGACATATTCACATGGATCTATTGCCAAATTAAGTGAGCGCACTTTCCAAGACTTTTCCTCTAAAGCCACATCTGCCACTTGTCCATCGGCGTACGGCGTTCCGCAGGGGTCCATACTCAGCCCTATGTTGTTCAACATCTATGTGAGACCCCTGGCTACCATCCCGGAGGACGCTGGGCTGACTATTTTTTCATACGCCTATGACACCCAAATTGTTTTCTCCCTTTCCAGCAGCGAGTGTAACAGTGTATCGATCTTGAAAACTGGACTGTCACGTATAGCTGAGTGGATGCAGAGGCATCTCCTCAAACTAAACGGTGACAAAACCGAGATTCTCATCTTAGGGAAGCATAAAGATCTGTGGGGCCCCCAACACTGGCCCAGTGACATGGGACCTCTTCCCCAGCCAACTTCTGTGGTTCGCAGCCTCGGTTTTCTCATGGACGACAAACTCTCTATGAGACAACAGGCCACTAAGGTGGCCACCATCTGCTTTGCCACCTTGCGATGGCTCCAGAAAATTCAATGGATGCTGCCTCATGCCACCAGGAGAACTGTTGTCCAGGCGTTAGTAACATCCCGCTTGGACTACGGCAATGTCCTCTATCTCGTTGCCGACGCTGCCACCATTGACAAACTTCAGGTTGTTCAAAATTCGTCGGCCCGACTTCTATGTAACATCCCTAGGAGATTATCTGCATCATAGTTTCTTCGCGATATACACTGGCTGTGGAACACCAGTCATATTAAATTTAAAGCCCTGTGATATCTCTTTAAAATCAAGCAGGGTTCGGCCCCAAAATACTTACAGAGTCTGGTCCAACCCTATAAGCCTAGTCGCACACTAAGATCTTCTCACAACTGCGATTTTGTGGTCCCAAGATTCAAGCTTTAAGGATGGGGGGTAGGGCCTTTTCCCATCTTGGCCCCAAATACTGGAACACGTTACCCATTACTTTAAAATCAGAAACCAACCTTTTCTGCTTTAGGAAAAAATTAAAAACCATACTTTTCCAATGATCTGCCTGCCGCTTTAGCTGATTCATGGTGCTGTTGAGAGGTTTGTTTTTCTTCTTCAGTCTATCCCTTGCGCCGGGAAACCCACTGCGGGTAGCTGTTGCGCATTATAAATTTAAATATAAATTAACAGCACTTTATCACAGCCAAAGTTGTGATACATTTACCCCACCATTCACAAGCTAGTGCTAACAGCCCACAGCACCAATTTTCCCGCGATAGCAGCCGCAAAAAGCATCACCACAGAGGACCCCGCAACTATCGCTAATGAGATGCAGAGTAGGCATTCCCGTGCAAAAAGCTACGACAACACCACACCTCAACATTCACAATGACCAGCCATATCGGTGATAAGAACACAAAACACGCGATGCGTTAGCAGCAGGAAATTGACACCTGCTCTGACCTGGTGTAAAGCTGGACCACAGCCTTCACAACAAAAGGGAGCACAGCCTAAAGCCACACCTGAAGAAAAACAGATGCCATGGAGCAACTGAACATGCAGCACAGCCACCCAAGAGGTCCACACACCCACCGACACCACACCCAGGACCACCCCTCCCTGGCACCCCCCGACCATAGACATGCCACATCAGCTACACCAAAACATGTACAAAACAATTCGCCTGATGTCGCACAACCACAACTGGTGACATGCATGTGTCGTCACATAAATGAGCATCACACATTCACTTTCGAAGCAAACAATGCAACTTTATTGAAATTAACACAGAAACCAAATGAAGTCACCTGGCGGATCCCCTCAACACAATCCGTCAGTCATAGCCTGCAAGACAAAGAACATGATGAGAAGGTGTGTCCTGCGCACATCAAAGGACAGAGAGAGAGAGCAAAGGAGAGAGAGAGTAGAAGAGAGAGAGAGAGAATGAATAAGAGAGAGGGGAGAGAGAGAGAGAGAGAAGAAGAAAGGGAGAGAGAGAGAGAGAGAGAGAGAGAGAGAGAGAGAGAGAGAGAAGAAGAGAGGGGGAGAGAGATGACCCTGTGCACCCGGGCCACACTGCTCACCTGCTGGCACCGGTGTGTCTCCAACCACTTGCCGTTTCGTATAGCAGTACACCAGGTCACACATCTGAGACAGAGCCATCATCTGAAGCAGAGTCCAGAGACATGACTGGCACAGTACACACACTTGCACAAGACAACATCGCCCGCCCGCCCTTGCACACCCAGGCAGAGGCATCCCAGCCCCTCCCGCCACCCATCGGAGCATGCCTGCCCATGCACACCCAGGCCTCACTGCTCACCTTCCGCCACTGGCGTGTAGACTGCAGGTCCCACCATGTGCCGCTGCACGCCACAAGCTCGGGGCTCAGAGACATGGCACTCTCCAAACCATGCATCCACGCTGCACTGACCACCAGATCTCACGTCTGGTGCTGGGACTTGATTACACCATGGCATAGGACAGACCAGGGCACCCAGCAACATCACAGCCTGCACAGCCGCTTAGCCCAATGGGTGCCACTAACTCTGTGATCCCAGAAGTGAGGCCACGTGGCAGTAGGCCGACGCAGCCCGCTGGCACGGCCTACACTGCGGTCCAGCAAGGCAGACAAATCCTGAGCAGTCTGGACTGCTGGGACGGGCCATCATCGCAGGCGGCACAACTGCTCAGCAGCTCAAGGTGCCAATGACTCAGTGCACCCAAAGTCACAGTTCCGTGGCAGGGTGCCTGTACCAGCCGCAATGCAGTGTGTGCCACAAACCTTGTCCAACCCCAGTCAGGGTCCCGTGGCGGGGTGCCTGTGCCGGCCGCAATGCATCGTGTGCCACAAACCCTGTCCAACCCCAGTCAGCACCACGTGGCGGGGTGGTAGGCCCGTGCAGGCTGCAATGCAGCGTGTGCCACAAACTCTGTCCAACCTCAGTCAGTGCCACATGGTGGTAGGCCCATGCTGGCCTCAAGGCCTTGGGTCCATCATCCAGTCACCAGCAGCTGGGTATGTGATGTTGTCGGACCCATATATTTGCGGGGTCACAAGACCTGTGACGCCTGTGCCGGGTGGGTGTGGTGTGCATGCAAACCTGCCCTCAGGGCGTGGCTGAGATTTGCTAACAACTAGACCAGGGACCTACACACCACCAGCAAGTACGTCAGTGATGGGTAGCAATGAGGCCCCCCTGGGAGTGTGAGCAGAGTGGTCTAGCCTGCCGTATGCCGGAACAGCATAGGGCTTGCAAAAATGACTTGTGGGCACTGTGCGTGGTTCAGTCCATGTCCGGACAAGAAAGTAGATGATACGTGTGTCCGTGTTATTGTGTCCACGGGATCCGTGACACAAATTGCTATGTAGCACCCTCTGATTGGCATCCTACAGGATGAGCATCATTGACGCAAGGGAAATCACTGCCCCTACATTCATTAACACATACATAAATGAATGATGAAAGACATGACACAGCAGTGCGTCACTGGATGTTTATTGCACATCCAGTGCAGTTCAGCAGCTGGAGCGGTACAGGGCACTGCTGAATACACTGCAGTGTATGGGCCCATGGTGGGCCAGCCAGAGTCCATCCATGAAAAACAAGTACTGCGGAAGAGGATGGCGGCAGTCTGCAGTCTGCTTGCCGTGTCATTGGTCATCAAACAGGATGTGGCGACCCATGTCGTTGTCCAAGGTGAGTGCATCTGAGTGAATCGGGGGTCAGTGGAAGGTCATGAGGCTGTGTGTGGGACCAAACCAGGAACAGGCCAGGTGGCAGAACTAAATGCTACAGAGTCCTTCTGATCACATGCCCATCCAAGTTCTCATCCCCAGATGTGTGCCCTGCCCCACCTGTGGGTGTTGCTGTACCGGCTGAGGCACTGTGTGCCACTGACACCTCAGGTGCCGGAGGTGGATTGTCAGCCACACTGTGTGCCACTGACACATCAGGTGCCGGGCGTGGATTGTCGGCCACACTATATGCAACTGACACATCAGGGGGTTAGGCCTGTCGCACAGGGAGGCATAGGCACACCAGGGGGCAGAGATGTGGAAGATGTGGGGGCAGCAGCATTCAACATCACCACGCCTTGTGGCAGCAATGCCATGATGAGGATCTGCAGGGCATAGTAGATGTCAGCTACATTTTGCTGATGTGCAGCGGTGGCTGCCATCCTTTCCGCCTCCATCCGCACCCTGTCCTCCATGAACCTCCAAATGTGTGCCAGCTCATGGTTGGTATTGCTGGAGCCACTCTGAGCTGACAGGTGTTCTTCTCTCCGCGTCATGACTACAGCAATGTCAGTCAGGGCTTGTTGGAGACCATGGAGCGGGGCGACACAACCAAGGATGGTGTCAAGTTTGGTTGCCATGTTCCCAAAGCCCAACCGCACCTGCTCTGCGGACTCCCTCTGGCACTCCAGCACATGGCATTGAAAGGCCATGTGTTGTTCCTGAGTGTATTGAGGGAGTGCCGGGGCTGTGGGTGCCTCTTGTTGGTTGCTTTGGGTAGTGGGTGGGGTCTCCTCAATGTAGCTGGGCTGCCCTGATCCTGGAGGTGAGTGGTGGTTGAGGTCAATGATGTCTTGGATGGTTTGAGTGTCGATGGTGTTGTTGTACTCCTCGTCATCAGTGTAGAGTTGCTGGGAATGCTCTGCAGGAGGTGTTGACGGTGCCCCTGCGATGTGAAGAGGAGCTGGTGTATTAAATGTAAATGTAAATCCGTATTTGCAAAGCACATACTACTCATCCTTACGGGTCTAGAGGCGCTGGGGGCCGTCGTGGAAACTAGGTGAGCTATTCCCCAGAGTCACATGATGTTGAGCTGAGCTGCCGCCGAGACAGGGATGGAACCGTGAACCCTGTGCTCCGAAGTCAGCTACCCTGGCCACTACACCACACCTCTCCACATTACAATGTATCCACTGGTATGTAGCCACATGGTAAATGATGACATTCAGACAGCATGGCATTGTACATTGTGACAGTCTGTAGATCTGGGCGAGCACCCAGAGTGATTGTGGGTGTGCACTGTGCTCTGCTTGATGGTGCATGTGTGCCATTGTTCCCATCTCCACCCGTCTCCCCAGTACCTGGTGGTCACTCACCCTGTTGCAGTTGTATCCTGTCGAGCAATGTCCGATCCCCCAACTCCGGCCACAGTCTCCACACTGATGACTGTCGACACCAGCTCCTCCATGTCATCTAGCACGAGCTGTGGTGCTGGGCCCCCACCTCCAGTCTGCGTTGCTGCCTTCTGGTTGGCGGAGATTTTCTCCTTGGTCCGCCGCTTGATGTCATTCCATCGCCTCTTGACCTCATCCATTGTCCTCTTGTGCTCCCCGACGGCATTCACCTTGTCCATGATGTCCCGCCATATTCCATTTTTGGTGCCCAATGACACGTTGGAGGTGACGAACAGTTGTTGATGGTGTTCCATCACCTCTGTGACTATGATCCTGTTCGCCCGCGAACTGAACTTCATCTTCCTCTTCTTCTTCTTGTCCTTGCCCTTCCCTGTCCCCGAGGTCCCGGGCTGGTCGTCTGGGGTGCTTGTGGGGTTGCGCTCGTCCTCTGCACCTGCTCCGTCTGCCTCCATGGTGCTTGGGTGTTGGTCAGTTTGTGTTTGGGTGTTTTTTCCTACTTTTATGGTGATTTTTCCAGCCTGCCAGGTGTGTTTTGCAGGCCTGGAGCTGCTTATTGCTGGTTTCCTCATCGCGCTTTGGCCCATTGCAGGTTTTTAAGTGTTCTGGTTTGTGTTTTTGTCTCCTTTGAGGTGGTTGTATTGTGGACATTGTCCGTGGTTTCGGCAGTCCATCGCATGCTACCTCCGTGTTGTGAATTCCACGTTGACACTGGGTTATTTTCCCGCGATAGGCTGCAATGTTGAAAGATGTATTACGCTACTCTTGCGGTAGTTATCACACAATCTTGTGAATATACCTCTAAGTTGGCAAGCCATGTAGTACAGGTAAACCTCAGAGAAAGCCGACCCCCCTACAGATTAGGTAAGTAAGTGTAGCATTTTATAGGCTACTCGTGCTTTCCAATGTCACCATACAAAACCGAGTGAAAGAGTTTTAAGTTTAATAACAAAGTCTTTATGGACACAGATGGGGAGAGCTTAGAGTAGGTTTAAGAACCCTTAGCAATACATTCGTTTCTAATCATATTAATTAACCACAACCAGGACAGAAACTGAGGGCTGAGGTGTGGTAGTCTTCCTTTAAAAAGACTAAAGCTTAAGAATCGTTTGCTCAAGTCTGCAGGATTTTGTGTGATAGGAATGTCCAAGTATCTGAATGACTTGTTTCTCCATTTGATTGAGTTTGGCTCACTAAGGCATTTGTTTTAGGTTATGTTATTGTTAGATTCAAGATTTCAGATATAGTGATTTAAAAAAAAAAACTATAGCCACTGCTCCAAAGTTGTTTAATTGCAATTACAACTGTGTTAACAAGGATGAAGGTGTTGTTAATGATAGAGCATCACCTATCAATAGTCTGAGGTTTTGCTCTTCACAGCCAAATGTCATACCACTTATTGCCCAGTCTGCTCTCATTTTGTCTGCAAAAGGTGCTGTAATAGGATCCATGCCAGGTCAAGTTTCTACATTAGAAGAATGACCCACAAATGTATGACTATAGGTGAGAATCGGGCAGCTTCTATGATGATGTCAGTGCATTAAGTCCATATATCACACAGAGAGGTAGAGGTCATGACTTCCTACCACATACCCTCCAGAACATGAATCACTAGTCCACACAAAACACGTAGGGAAACTCTGCATCATCCATAATTATCTAGCAAAAATGTCTGAAGAACAAAGATTGTGGGTGGAAAAGCGTCCCCCACATGTTCATGGCATTGCTCATCATTGGCTAATCCGCCTGCTATGGTAGGATATTACCACAATGTAGGTCTCAGCCTCTAAGGAGGGAGATCAAGATAAAGGATTTTTGATATATGTGGGGCTCAAAGTAAAACCTAGAACTACGTGTGTATACCCAAGAGATTTCAGTTATTTTCAGGACACATGGAGAAGTAAATGTCCCCCACCCGTGATCAGGTGCTTTGAGACCTTGCATCTAACTGCTTGATTTGCTAGTTCTACTGATGTTGGTACGTAATGGCGCATCAATAACCTCCATACTCCCCAATCTATGGTTTTGGGGCTTCTTTTGGACTCCTCCCCCTCTGATTCGATCATTAATTTAGAAAATGGTTCTTCACCACTTAGAAGGTGTGCATCGTGGATTGTCCCTGGAGGTAGAAGGAGTTGTGCCTGCTTTGATCTTTCCTGGGCACAATGGCTATACACTCACTTTCACTGGTTGTGCTGGTGATGCATTTCTCTCCCTCCCCAACAGTGGTGTTTCCTTTGCAACGTTCCAAGCACATTATGTTTCTTTCAGCACAATAGCTGCATTTCACCACAGACCCTCCTCAGTGCCTCTACCACCCTGATATTGCAATTTGTCTTCACTCCCAGCTCACTTGCCTGTGTTTTCAAGGTTAGATGGCACTGACCATTATAGCCTGGACCATGCACTCCTCATTCGTGGCCTGGGGACTGCCATGTTCTTACTTCTCGTTGTGGCCAGGCCTCCAACAAGTGTGCTGTCCCAGCTCGTCCACATCAGTGCTAGCACTGACTCAATGTTTGTGTTTGACAGCTCATACATCCTCTCCCAGACGTCGCTGTTTTAGAGCTGCTTTCTCAGCATCTTAATGTATAAATGGAGATTTCTTTCAGGCCCCAGTGGATCCCTAGCAATATATGTTTATGCGTCCACTTTGTCAGGCCGCTCATATGTGCATGATCAACAGTCAATTGTTTTATTTTTAGAAAAATAATTCAAAGATAGCTGACGTGCATTTGCACACATAAACAGCAGCCATCTTGGAAAGGTTTTCCTTTGTTTTTTCTTTTGCTAGCAGAGATGCGCAGACGCCATCTTTGAATGTTTTATTTATTTAAACAAAAGAAAAAATCGTCCCACGACGACTGCTGTGTATGAACACATACACACACACATTGGTGGCCATCTGTGAAAAAACAAGCATTGGCACAGCCAGTGGATATCACAGGAGAAACCTATTAGCTTTTCCAATGATTGCTTAACATTAGAACCTCTCCAGTGCTTTGGGCCTGAAAAACTCTAGACTTGTGTATCAAATCATGCACCTCCTCCACTTCAAAGAGACGTTTGCTATGTTTAGTTGGAAGTGTTATAGAAACGATCAACTCCATGGGAGTGGTTTCACACCACCTACCTACTTTCTTGATATATCCCATCCAATCCTTTTCTGATATTACAACCATACTCATTGGAAACAAATATTCTATTTCTTTTGCCACACAGTTGCAATAGTCTTCGAAGTTATTGATAATTCAAAAGAGTGCACAAAACCTTATTGTCAGAAAGTACCTCTTTTTATGTGCCACCCCATTTTTTCTGAATATTATTGCTGGTTTTTAGACTCTGTACCCAGGGGCACTGCTGTCCAGTGCCCACTATATGTACTGTGACCTCTTAAATGTAGAAATTGGCTAATCCCGATTGACACATTTTTAATCTCCTGCAAGGCCATAGTATATGGAGTTGGAATTGTATCCACAGCATGGAAAACTAAATGTCACCTATAGACTCAGCATTTATTGTGCTATTCACTAGCATAACATGGAAAGCATGGCCTCAGACCTACCATTGTAGCCTGACTGCTGTAGTTTAAAACTGCAGCAGGACATGTTAAAATAACCCTTTTTGACGTGTAAAATCCTTTTTTTTTTAAATGTTACCCCTATGTAGGACGTGCATCCCACAAGGTAGAGTGCGGCGTATTTAAAAGTAGAACATGTAGAAAATTAATGTTAACATGTCCCTTCAGCGACAAGACCCTAAAATCTTTTTCACTGCGGCAGGCTACTGTTGTCCTATGTAGAACACCAGAGTGCAAATGCTAATATAGCTATCTTGTGAAAGCAACGGCTAGAAAAATAATTAAACCATCATTCTTAATATGTATTAAATATCTAATTCAAAGGTGAAGTTGGATTTTTATTAAATATTAAGAAAAAGTAACTTTTAGAAATTTACCTTTTAACTGCCTGAGCTTTCAAAAGCTATGTTGCATTAGCTCTCCAGCAATTCCCAGACAGAGCTCAGCCTTGAATCTTGAATGAGGTGTAAATGAGGTCTGAAATCCTCCCCCTGAAGCATGACATTGAATGTATGTGTGAGAAAGTGGACTCTTTTGGCATGGTTGCCCCCACGTTTTGCTGAACAGCTGGTGTACTTTGACTGAGTGTGCCCTGGACTCCAGCCAACAGGTAACCAGGGCCTATGTTCTTTCAATAAAACTGTATTGAAAACAAAACCCAGTTGGCACTCTCTGGCCACATGTCAGCCCCTGGTAAATGGTACCACAGGTACCCAGGGCATTGTGACCAGGTCTCTAAGGGCTGCAGCACTTATTGTGCCACCCTTAGAGGCCCTGTACCTTTATACACAAACACTGCCTTTACAGGCTGAGTGTTTTGGTACAGAACAAAGTGAAGATTTGACATGGCACAACCCACTGCCCTGGCATAGATCAGCTACCCCTCTAGTTGGGTGCACTATACCAGTGGTGAGGGTACGGGTGCATGAGCCCTGTACCCCTACAATGTCAAGCTAATTCTTAGACATTGTAAGTGCAGTAATGCCATTAATAGTGTATGGTGCTGGGAGTTTGTCATTACGAACTCCACAGTTCCATATTGGCTTTATTAAAAACTGAGAAGTTTGGTATCAAACTTCTTAGTACATTAAACCCTCACTGATGCCAGTGTGGGATTTAATGAAAAATGCACACACAGGGCATCTTAGAGATGCCCCTTAGAAAATGAGTCAACAATGGTGTCCAGGCTGAGTGGCTGCTCCCAAGCGGCCACCATCAGACATGTTTATGGACCCCTGGGTCGAGAGCCTGCTGCTCTCGGGGGTCTGAAACAATGCAGATCCTGGGACGAAGTGCCAAGCCTCCTCCCCCAGGAAGGACAGGGTCCACAAAGGGGAAACTTCAAAGGCTTGCCGCCTTTGTGAGCTTCCCCCGGCGTTTTGGTGCTTCCAGCAACTGGTCCCCACTGGTCCTGACCCCCACTTTGGGCAGTTGAACCTGCAGAAATACCAAGTGAGGAAGGGAGGTGTGCCCACCTTTTCCAACCCACCACTAAGGTGGGGGAGGCGAGGTGAAGCACAACTCTCAGTCCCTGCCATCTTGCAGATGGGGAGACCCAGCCAACCAGAAAAAGGCATATGCCCTCCTCCCACTGGAGGGTGGCATAACAGGGGGTGTACAGTGTAAAAATCATGGCATAATATCGAAAAAGTAAGTGGGAGAAAGTGCACAAAGGAACCACAAAACCATATAATTATAAAAAACTATGTTTCATTTAATAGATATTTAAATGTTCATATTAAAAACAATCAATAAAAAACATAAGTTCAAACCAATTAGAGAAAAAACAAATATACAATTTTCATACAGTACATAAAAGAATATATATTAAAAAAAAGTTCTTTAACAGTGGCAATCAATATTGTTCGACGCGCGTTTCGGCGTTATGGGAAACACCTTCCTCAGGAGCCACAAATTCTATCTGAAAAACATAGTTTATTCACAATTAATCAAAACACATAGGTAACCATTTTATTCAAAAGTTGCATTCTAATTTACGCCAATATCTGAAAACCAAAAGATAAAAACAGAGACAGGTACCTTAATGACATTTCCTCCCTACTTGTATAGCCAAATGAATACAGCTAAACAAGGTACAGACTAATATTCCTATATTTGAGCAGTTGTAATTGATAGAAGGATAATTCCTACAGAGCAAAAGGGTTGGTATAAGCTGTAGGATTACTCACTTTTTTCTAAAAAACATGATGAATGAACCCTCACACTTAGTAAAAAATCACTGTCCTCATTCGTGTCTTGATCTCAGGGTGTACCTCTTATGTCAGTCTCTACCCAAAATTTAACGATTATGCACAGTCTACTTGGATAGATAGATATATATACATAGAATAGCAGGTAGCAAGCCTATCTAGCTGACAACTGTTACTGTTGTTTATTCTTTTATATGATACCTAGTATGTTTTCAGATATGTATACATAGTAATAAGTATCAGGTAATACTTATTACTAACACTCGATTGCGGGAAATTTGGTAATAAAAGGCCTAAGTGGTAATTCGACCTGAACTTTATTGACTATGGGGCACTTACCTAATTACAGATCATTGGGAGGGCGGTGTATCAAAGACAGTGCTTTCTTTCTCTTTTTATGTCTATGTCCTTTGGTTTAGGTCTAGAATAGGGTATCTCTAATAAAAGAGAGAGGGACCCCTAGACCAAAGGGATAGGGTACCACAATAGACACAAGTCAAGAAAGTAAATTCCCTTTGGGCAGATGAACATTAATACCACAGTACTTACAAACAATAACCTCACTAATACAGAGACATGACAAAGAAGCAATGAAAAAATGAAAATTCAAAAACGTGAAAACACTGTAATAGGATCAAAACATTAATACAATTTATTGACATACATCATGTTAATTAAAAATTGGGAAACAAACACAGGACGTAATAATAATAAATAAAAACATTCCAATTAAAAAAGGAGCTGGAGGAGAAGGACTAAATTCAAACACTATTATTATGAATTTTCCTTAGTTATGTAATCCTCATTCACTCCTTGAGCATCGACGCGTTTCGGCGGTGTGAACAAAGTAAGACCGCCTTCATCAGGGTATGAGTATGACTGTTTCCCAATAGTTCTGTAAATTTAAATAAGATTGGTCCAAATTATAATAGTTAAACAAATCAAATATAACTTTAAAGAATACATTTTTCCAAAAAACACAATGGAATGTCCTACTCTATCTTTGAATACACATTATAGCATTGCTTCCAACATTAAACAGCACTTCAATACAAAAATACAAAAAACATAAAACATTACATATACCAATTTCATAAGTGTTAGCAGCATATTGACAGGATAATACAATAGGTCTTCTAAATTAGAGCAGTACCTAATAATTCATTACATATACATTTTAAACATCTTAAACATCAAGTCTTTCATCCAGTCTCAGCCTTTCGGCCCAAGGTATAGACATATTTACACAGGTAAATGACCCTACGTAAAAAGGGGTGGCAATGGTATGGAGCATGATACATCACCTACCTCGGGGATAAAATATTTAAGTCAGTGCGTCATAAGGGGTATGTATCCTCCTTATCCTCTCATTGGAATATTCGACCAGCGAATTATCCTATAGTTTGCCTAGACATAGAGATGAATAGATATCTTAATTAATACAACCTGGTACAAGTACTATGGTCAGTGCTAGGATAAACCAAACTATTTGAATTGATACAATTAAAGACCACGACGAGAAAGCGTATATTTATTACTACCCCAGGTCAATGACTAAGCCTCTCAATATCTCTATTAGCCTAAGTTTTGTCCATACTGGGGACCAGAAAAAACTAATAAACAGCTTTTTGAAACATTCTTCACATCGTTTTAAAAATGCGCTCAAAAGCACTCATAAGACCAATTATAACCAGCCCCATGAGTAAAGTGAGACCTATTTTATGTATTGCTATATATGCTAGATTGAGTGACCCGAGACTAATTTTTAAGGCCAATTCGTATAGAGAATTTTGAGCCACACCCATCTTTAAAAAGGATTAACACTTAATGCAACTTACTGAAGCTGAAAAGCGTTCAAAATTCACAATACGTCCAGCGCTATAACTGGAGGCTGTAAATAAACAAACAGCTCCTTTTTTAATTGGAATGTTTTTATTTATTATTATTACGTCCTGTGTTTGTTTCCCAATTTTTAATTAACATGATGTATGTCAATAAATTGTATTAATGTTTTGATCCTATTACAGTGTTTTCACGTTTTTTAATTTTCATTTTTTCATTGCTTCTTTGTCATGTCTCTGTATTAGTGAGGTTATTGTTTGTAAGTACTGTGGTATTAATGTTCATCTGCCCAAAGGGAATTTACTTTCTTCAACTACTTTCACCGTTGAGGTAAATAGTTAGAGGCAGTAACTATTTTAAAATATTCCCTGTGAGTCTAGTTAAATGATCTTATCCTAAATAAAGAACAGATATATTTAGATCCAAGTTTTGATGATAATCTATATGAAGGTCGGTTAAATGGATAAAGGGATATAGCAACGATCTATCTAGACGGTGTTACCCTATTGCGAGCAACTAGCGACAATGTGCCACGGTAAGCACAGGCCGATAAAACGTTTTATATTGTAATGAATATACGCCCCCTATTTAGGAACCCCCCACTGAACAGCAACCACTTAGTGAAAGAATCATGGGATCCTAACCTTTAATAGCGCTTATATGCGAGTACCAGATCGTCCAGCATAATATGTGTGCTTTGCAAATTTAGGGCAATCTTATGTTACGGCCCTTTATTAATAACGCAATTCATTTGAAGTTAATGCTTTTATGAATTTAACATGCATTACGGCAATCATTACTGATAGTTCTTATTCTCTTTTTTCCTTATTGCAATACCCTATTCTAGACCTAAACCAAAGGACATAGACATAAAAAGAGAAAGAAAGCACTGTCTTTGATACACCGTCCTCCCAATGATCTGTAATTAGGTAAGTGCCCCATAGTCAATAAAGTTCAGGTCGAATAACCACTTAGGCTTTTTATTACTAAATTTCCCGCAATCGAGTGTTAGTAATAAGTATTACCTGATACTTATTACTATGTATACATATCTGAAAACATACTAGGTATCATATAAAAGAATAAACAACAGTAACAGTTGTCAGCTAGATAGGCTTGCTACCTGCTATTCTATGTATATATATCTATCTATCCAAGTAGACTGTGCATAATCGTTAAATTTTGGGTAGAGACTGACATAAGAGGTACACCCTGAGACCAAGACACGAATGAGGACAGTGATTGTTTACTAAGTGTGAGGGTTCATTCATCATGTTTTTTAGAAAAAAGTGAGTAATCCTACAGCTTATACCAACCCTTTTGCTCTGTAGGAATTATCCTTCTTTCAATTACAACTGCTCAAATATAGGAATATTAGTCTGTACCTTGTTTAGCTGTATTCATTTGGCTATACAAGTAGGGAGGAAATGTCATTAAGGTACCTGTCTCTGTTTTATCTTTTGGTTTTCAGATATTGGCGTAAATTAGAATGCAACGTTTGAATAAAATGGTTACCCATGTGTTTTGATTAATTGTGAATAAACTATGTTTTTCAGATAGAATTTGTGGCTCCTGAGGAAGGCGTTTCCCATAACGCCGAAACGCGCGTCGAACAATATTGATTGCCACTGTTAAAGAACTTTTTTTTATATATATTCTTTTATGTACTGTATGAAAATTGTATATTTGTTTTTTCTCTAATTGGTTTGAACTTATGTTTTTTTATTGATTGTTTTTAATATGAACATTTATATATCTATTAAATGAAACATAGTTTTTTATAATTAATTGGTTTTGTGGTTCCTTTGTGCACTTTCTCCCACTTAATTTTTCGATATTATGCCATGATTTTTACACTGTGTATTTCCCTGTATTAAGAATTGATATTCCAAACAGGGGGTCCTTGTTATTTATGCTGGTATAACAGGGGGTGTACTCACCCTAAGGAAGGGACCCATTAGTCCCAATCTACATTTACCCTGTAACACCCCTAAATCTAGTAATTAGGGGCACCCCTGAACCTTGCCTCCTCATATAAGAATCAACAAGAAGAAAAAAAGAAGAAGGCCTGAAGAGCAGTGCTGAATCAAAAAAGAGGAGGACGCCCACTGACTTGGCCCCAACCCAACCAGCCTGTCCCCACCTCGAACCTGCTCCAGCGAAATCCCATTGTGTCCCGCAGCCAGCAACCATGAAAACCAGGAGGACCTGCCCTGCCTTCCACCCCAAAGACTTTGGGCTAGATGTAGGTAAATCTAATTTACCAATTCATAAATACCGAATTTTACCGATTCGGTATTTATGAAGCGGTAAATTAGAAGGAGGCAGATGTAGGTAGTTTTTTAAACACAATTACCGAATCTGTAAGATTCGGTATTTACCGATTCCGTAAATACCGAATAGGTATTGCCCATTGATTCCTATGGGCCCCGAAGCCCCGCGGCCTTGGGTGGCCCAACCAACAGTGTCCCAGCATCTCCAGGCATCCCAGTTTACCTCTACAAACAGTGGTCACCTCCAGAAGATCTTCGTCCCTGAGCCTGCAGTCTGTGTTGAAACCGGAGTATCCCCTTTCAAATCAACAGGGCACCCGATGGCAAAACAGCACCTGCACCCAGCCTCCCCTGTGCCGCTGCAGGTGTACTTTGGATGCTAACTCAGATCCCCCTTTATTCTGAGCTTAACACCAGGAGCTTTTCTCCCACAACCTTGTGGCCTGTTCGTAAGCAGCCACCAACCAGGGGCCCCCTATCACCCAATTGGATAACATGGGGCCTGAGCACTCTGCACCCAGCCGCACTTGTGCCATTGAGGGTGTAACAAGAGCGCATCCTTGACCATGGGGGAATCCTTGTTCTTACCCCAGAAACTCAACTCAAAAGACCAAGTACTTACCTGGTTAACCGTTAACTTAATTTCCCTCTATAGGAACCTATTGACTGTTTTTCTCTGAAAAATGTTTTAAGGGGGGAGTTGATTTGTATGGAAACCTAAAAAAGTACAATTGTGCAAAACTCTTTTTACTTACCTTTTCTCTAGGAAATGCCCCAGTGTGATATCTAGGCATCTCACACTGAGTAGAAAAATTAATCTAAAATGTAACTAAAAAGTATTCTGTACAGTATTTCAATACCTTAACTTACCTGTATATCAAGAACTGCATTTTGAACTTGCATTCACTTGTAAACACTGCATAATATTTAGCAAAGCATTTATGTCACTTAACTGTGCCAGGTTTGGCTTGGTTCTAGAAATAAAATAACTTAACAATATTTGTACACAAACAAAATTGGTCAGAGTTCAATCTTTGAGTGTGTGATAAAATTTGCTGATTGAGTGTGTACAACAAATGCTTAACACTACCCTCTGATAAAGCCTTACTGCTCGCCCACACTACAACAAATGAGAGTAAGGTCCTATTTACTTTTACCTCTTCCTACCTTTGGGGTTCCAATGGACTCCGTGCACACTATACCCCATTTCGGTATAGTAGATAGAGAGCCAGCTTCCTACAATGAGCAGAGATGACTCGTCTTTCTGAGCTAAATAGACGTAGGGTTGGGGCTGTACCCCTCCTGTCAACACTCCAGTATCAAATCCTGTGTGGCAGGTCTGTCTGAACCACATGCCAATGCTTTGTGCTCTTTAAAGGGAGCAAACAAGAGGCTACGACAATTCTTGTGGCTTAGAAGGAGGCAGTCCTGGCGCTGAAATGATATGATTTCTCCCCTAAGTTGATCGTTGATTTCTAAAGGCCAAAGAGCCATTTTTTAATGTTTTTCCTGAAAGCCGTCAGGTTGGTACTTTGTTTCAAGGCCAGAGGCAGTTTATTCCAGAAGGTGGAAGCTCCAGAGATGAAACTACCGACTCCCCATCGTGCTTTCCTGATCCGATAGGTCTTGACTAACCCTTTATTTGCCAATCTTAGCTGTCTACCTGGCGTGTACAGTTGAAAGTGATGTTGAAGAAAGGATGGACCCAGTCCATTCACTGCCTTGAACACCATACACAATGATTTAAACATTATCCGTTTGCGTATCGGGAGCCAGTGCAATTTCCTCAATTCCTGTGCAACGGTGCAAACTTGGGCAGGCCATTAATAAGTCGGACAGCTGCATTTTGCAGCATCTGTAGTTTATTGAGAATCCCTTGCTGGGCTTGCAGGAAAAGACTGTTGCAGTAATCAAGGCGGGACAGCACAAGTGCTGTCACCACCGTTTTCCTGCTACTGTCTGATAGAAAAGGGAGAATTTTCCTGATGGTTTTCATGATCCAATGGATGGAAGATGTTAAGGCATTGACCTGTGGTTTAAAAGATATTTGACTGTCAATAAGAACTCCCAGGTTCTATACTTTCGTTGCCGGGATGGGTGGGGCTCCCATATCATGGGGCCACCATTTGGGGCTCCAGAAACTAACATCGGTGCCGAAAAGAAGAACCTCATTTTTTGAGGAGTTCAGCTTAAGGCAATTGCCAGCCATCCATGAGCTCACTGCAGACATGTAGTCCTGGAACCTAGCCGCTATTCCTTCTTCTCTCCCCGGGAGCAGAGATACCACAATTTGTGTATCATCTGCGTAAGATGTTAGTTCAAATCCAAATGACTGAATCACCGGGCGAGGGAGGAGACGTAAATATTAAATAATGTGGGGCATAGGGAGGAGCCCTGAGGGACCCTGGGAGTTTGAAAGGTCTAGATTCAAAATCTCCCAAGGCCACCACCTGAACCCTGTCGGCTAGGAAGGACTTCAGCATACTCAGGGCTGTCCCTTGAATTCCGCAGCCTTCTAAACGATCCACCAAAATACTATGATGGACCGTGTCGAAGGCCGCGGAAAGATCAAGGAGTACCAGAGCTGCCCATCCTCCTGCATCCAGCGCCTTCCTGATCTCTTCTGTAGACTTGATCAGGGCAGTCTCGGTGCTATGGCCTTCCCTAAACCCATGCTGGGCTATGTCCAAGCACTGAGAGGACCTGAGAAAGTCACATAGCTGTGCATTCATGACTTTCTCAATAAGTTTGGCCGGTAGTGATAGCCTGGCTATAGGCCGGTAGCTATTAGGATCTGAGATGTCGAGTGTAGGTTTTTTAAGCAGTGGAGCATTTGACACTCGTTTCCAACATGTTGGGTATTTTCCGAGATCAAACATCTGATTAAATAGCTCCGTCAGAATGCATGATATGGGGATAGCTGCCAATTGTGCCACTGAGGCTGGGCAGGGATCTTGAGGCGAGCCTGATTTAGCTGGCTGAAGCAGCTTTTTAATCTCTTCTGACTTCACCGGACGGAACTCAGAGAATTTCGCCGCGTGTGGATTCACCAAAGTGGTCCTATGTGTCCCTTCAAGGAGAGACAACCCCACTTGATGTTCCAATGCGGAAAAAATCAGTTCAACTTTGTTTAAAAATAACTTAGCGAGAGTCTCGCAAAGTTCCAAACTTGGGGGAATAATGACTGATATAGGGGTAACCAGACTGGCAACTGTGTCAAAGAGTTCTCTAGTAGAGTTTTTGGCTCCCTCGATTCGAACAGAAAAGTACATACTTTTAGACTTCCTGATCATTTCTTTATATATCCTTTGACTGGCTTTAAGTTTGGTTTTATCTGCCTGCAGATAGTCTTTCATAGTCATACACTGCTTATGTGTTCGTAGTTGGCAGGTGTTCCTCTCTTGGAATTTACACGGGTTGGTTCAAAGTTATGTATGTTTTTGAAAAAAACTACATAAACTTTAAAATTATATATTTATTAGATTAGTGTGGTACGTAGGTGATCACAGTAAAATGTTTTTTAAAAAGTGCACAATAGAGTGTAGCATGCCTCATTTATTTCGTAGGATGAGTCTAGGATTGTTGTGTTTTTGCAGTTTTATATATTGCGAACTCCACCCTAAGGTATAAGAGAGCTTTTCATTAGCACTAGTTACTTTAAACAAGGACACATTCACTTTTTAAATATTTTTATGTGCAAGGAAATCAAGTGATTTTCCCAGAATCACAGAGAGTTGAGCGGATGCCGAGACTCAAACCTGGTTCCCCAGTGACAAAGTCGGCAGCTCTGGCTGTCGGATGACCTAGTAAGGGTTCTCAGTTGGAACGTCTCACACTGGAGATTCTATCCTTAGGAGTAGAAAGTTCTAAGAGGAGTAATTTGAGACGTGCAGATTGATGCTGAGTGCATGAAAGAGTTTTCCTAGATTGACTTTGGAGTGAGTCCTTGGCATCTATATGAACTGGTGACGAGGATGGGATACACCTATTGAGGAAAGCCTTCACCTCAACATCATGAAGCGCAGCTTACCTGGTCACAATTGGAAAATGCTATTCCTTAATGAAGCTGCTTGCCAGTGGCCGCTCCTCCACTAAGGCAAAGAAGTGTCACCCAACTGCTCTTGGAGCAGTTTAAAAGGAAAAATAAAATGATATTAACAGAAGTTATTATCATTTTATTTTTACTAGCGCTTGGAGTAAAGTTAGGGCGGGTGGGGCTCGGCTCCCTGCGTCACAGGGAGGAGGAGTGGATGCTGCTGAACCTTAAGTGCACATGATGGTTTGGCCGGCTGTCTTGGGCCGGCCAAACAGTCATGCACACTTTGCATGTTCTCCACCGGCTGTATTATACAGCCTGGATGCTCAGGCTGTCAGTTCCCATCTGAGCATTGAATCATGGTGCTCAGACCAATCACAATGCTACTGTCATGGTGACAGCAGCATTGTGATTGGCTTAGGGATGCCTGGGACCTCGGTGCTTCCGGGAGCTAGGACAGCAGCGGGACAGAGAAGAGGCTGCTGCTGATGACTCGGCCATGATGAGCATGTAAGTCTTTTTTACATGCTCGCCATGGTTCCCTACAAGTCGCCACTGCTGCTTGCATGTTGGGGGGAGATTTCACAGAGAAAAGAATTGCTGCATGAGATGGGGAAGATGTCCCAGCATGTCTGGTGATGTGTTGCAAGTCATTTATGGTCTTTGTGACGTTTTGGGCTTTTTGCACTCCACAGTGGCTGTTGGGAACTGGTGAGCCCAATTGGATTTAGAAAAAGGATAGTTGGTTGTAATACCTCCTTTACTTTCCTTAAAAATGACCTGACTTCTGAAGTTGGTCGCCATCTTGTCGCCATCTTGTTTTTGAGTAAAACAAGGTCTATTTTCCATAGAAAAGGACCGAATTGCATTCAAACTGATGCACAGCAACTATTTCATTTTTGGAAAACAAGGTCTATCATCTACAGAAAGAGGCCTGATTGTGCATGTGATGCAAAAAGTGGCCATTTTGATAAGTTGCGAGACATCCTATACAAGAGGAACGGGAGCATTTAAAAGTAAAAGAGACCAAAAAGTTAAAACAGTGAAATGTATGCAAATTTGGAAGTACTGGAGTCAGAGCCTGCCTATCTCGGTGATAGGCATACTGCTCGTGCCTGTGCATCTTGATGATAGGCACACTGTTTGTTTGGTACTTAAAATAACTATGTGGTTAATTTCATCTTATCTCCAAGTCTGGCGTTGAGTAACTATCTGCTGTGGGATAATTTTCCAGCAAAAACTTCCCAGCTGAGTACTGTGGTGAGATGATTAATTTATGAGGAAACGATTTGTTTGAAGCCAATCAAATCGGTGATAGGTAAACCTGAGTTTACATAAAGAACAATATTTTATTGTATTGCATGACTGTTGATGTCTGGGTGTATTTAAGTGACAATCGCACAAAGGTAAATTGGTGTAGGAGGGGAAAATTGTGGCTGGCACTTGTGTAATTTTGGTATTTCATGAACTGCGATATGCAGAACGTCACTCCTCCACCATTTTTCTTATGCATTCCAGCGGTTAAGTGACAAAAGTGGAAAAACATATTTGCCAATTATGCAAGGGTCTGTGGCACGAGATTAAGTACTGGACGCAAATACTCATTATTGTTACATTTTATTGGAGGTGAGGGTCAAGAAAGTTCAGAAAAGTTGCCTGAACTAAATGCAGCAGATCAAAGGTCATTAAATGAATATGAGATATGTATATTGAAATTAGATAGGCCCTATCTTCTACATGTAAGCATGATTACGGAAAGGTATTACTTTGGCCTGAGAGAACAGGTAGGGAGGAATCTGTAGAGGATTTTGTAACAGCTCTTCACAGGTTGGCAGCAAATTTTAAATTTGGGGGTGTGCCAGAAGAGACAATATTTGACCAATATATTCTGAAATGTATTAATGACAAAATTAGAGAGAAACTCTGGTTAAAGGGCGAGCCAACACTTTACGAAGTAATCGCATGTGCTAAAAGGATGGAACAGATGGTAAATTGCTTGGATTAACTCAGTAATGCAAAGAATACATCAAATTTGGAAACTGCTGGCAAAGTAGAGGAAGTAGTGCGTCAGGTTAAACAAAATGTTACACTTGGGATGGAAGGGAAAATTACATCTGTGTTTAGAGGCTCATGTTACAGATGTGGGAGAAAGGGAGACAAGGCTAATACATTCATATGTCCAGCATTACAATCCACATGTAATGGATATGGCAAAAAACTTAGCAAAATGTTGCAGAGGGGAAGGCAAAAAAAGAGATAAAGCAAGAGGTCAAAGAGTCAGGGCCCGATTCACAGAACTAATTTAAGACAAAAATCTAAACTTACTACTTTTGGTATCCACAGAAGTTAGGATTTTGTCTTAAGTTTGTCTTAAGACAGACTTAAGACAGACTTAAGACAAAATCCTAACTTAAGTCTGTCTTAAATCTGTCTTAAAACAAAATCCTAACTTCTGTGAATACCAAAAGTAGTAAGTTTAGGATTTTGTCTTAAGTTAGTTCTGTGAATCGGGCTCATAGTGTTTCAGGTGTGTGGTCACAAGGGTGATCATCCAACTGATAAAGTCACAATTGAGGGATTGGACTTTGAGGTGAAATTTGACACATGTTCCTATCTATCCATGGTTTTAAAAAATACATTGAAGCACATTGTGTTACTAAGATCAAAATTAGCAGAATGGATATATCTCCTGTGGGATATGAAGCGTACCCATTGAGATGTAGGTTTACTTCATGGCAAGCATTGAATTTGGAGGAAAAATGTTAGCATCAAATGTATATGTATCTAAAGAGGCTGTTAGGTGTGACACTTAATCTCAATGCTGAGCCACAAGTTTAGGTGCAAGAGATAGATAACAACACTGAGCGGTTTGGAAAAGAGTTTGAGGAAGCATTTCGTAATCAGTTAGATGTTTGTGAGAATACAGACATCATATCAAATTAAAGGTGGCGGTACAACCTGTTGCAGCAAAAGTGACAGAATAGTGTTGAATGTTCAGGATGGAGTATAGAACGAGATTGACCGTCTGATTCAGTTAAGGATCATTGAACCAGTGGAAGCCATCAATTGGTTATCTCCCATATTGGTAGTGAAAAAAGCCAATGGAGAAATTCAGCTGTGTACTGACCGTAGGGCTCTTAAGAGAGAGGCCATAGAGAATAGATTTGCTCTCCCTATTATAGATGAGATAGTTTTGACTCTCGCTGGTGCCTATCACTAGGTTTAACTCAATAAACATTCAAAGGAACTTACAGCATTCCTCACTCCTATGGGAACATGCCCATTTTTTAAGAATGCTGTTTATATCATTATCAGCAGCCTCTCTTTTTCAGAGGGTAATGCCATCTGTCTTAAAAGGGTTGTCATGAGTAAAGTGTTATCAAGATGATGTGCTAAGTTTTGGTAGCACCAAGAAAGAACATGCTAACATAGATTTAGATGAACTGGATTGAAGCTAAGGAAAGATAAATGAAGCTTTTGTGTATGTGAAGTAGCTTATTTAAGTCATCACATTTCAGGTAAGGGAGTATCTCTCAAGAAAGAGTTGGTTGACAGAATTCAAAACCTTAAGAAATGGAACGACAAGGAAAAACGTGTTTCATTTCTGCCATCTTCAGCCCGGCTTGCTTGAATCCAGTGGTGTGGAGAGCATGGGACTCACGTCTGAGCATACCCATCCCACTTGGGGTGACAAATGCAAAAACCACAGTTTATGGACAGAATGCAGAACAATGTCATACATTCACCCCAGTACAGAGATCTGGGCCTAAATCCATCGTTTTTTTGCACTACACACCACCCCAGTTCAGACATGGCCATATGCAAATTAGTCTGACCCTGTGCCTCATGGGAACAGTCCAGCCCGAACTGCCAAGCCACGCCTTCCCTGGACCGGAAACAAACTCCCGAGGACCGGTTTCTGGCATTTCAGCCGTCTTCAGCCCGGCTTGCTTGAATCCAGTGGTGTGGAGAGCATGGGACTCACGTCTGAGCATACCCATCCCACTCGGGGTGACAAATGCAAAAACCACAGTTGATGGACAGAAGAGAGCCAAAGCAGTGAAAGGATGTGGGCAAAGGCCGTTAGAACCAGAATGACTAATGAAGAATTGCCATTTAAATAGTGGTTTAGTCACATCTTGGCTCAACTTTCCAGGCAAACGAAAATTGAGAGAATCTGCTGCTATTGTGTCACAAAAATGTGATTTATTATATCTAAAGAAGAAATCATCTATTAGCTTCTCGTTAGCTTCACTTGGCCAGGATGGTGTTTTCCCTTACTTATCACAGTTACCAGATCCAGGTTTGAGAAAAGAAATCCTAAGGGTTCAGGTAGGATGTATTCCAATTCATTCATCCCACTCATATAAGACAGGGGTGCAAAATATTAGTGGTCTTTGTCTCTGCCCTTTGAAAGCCAAATGCACTAATATGCACATTCTTATGGACTGCGGTTTTTATCTTGCAAATTGGATCAGGTTTTTAAGACCTCTATTATTTAACTATGATGCTCTTCATAGGAACAAAGCGGTGGAGTTACTGTCTGAGATGCGATACTTAGATGTGGCAGTTGGGATTGCTCGGTTCTTACGATCTGTTAAACAGAATTAAAAAAAATTAAATGTAATCGGGATGGGGTGGTGAGGAGGGGGGTTCATTTAAAAGTTTTAAATAATATGTACTTTTTAGAATGTTTTATGGACAATTGTCTAAATAAACTTGTTTTTGAACCTTGGAACCTACCTCTTAGCTTCTACACCTCTTACCTTTTCGCTTCATCCACATGTTTACTTCTTTGGGTGCTCAGTGAGGCATTTTTTTTTCTTGACATAAATGCAAACGAGTGACTAAAATATCAGCAAGGGTGAGATTGTTTACTGTGCCTGTACAACTCTAATGGTAATAACGTATTTCCCCAAAGAAGTACAGATTAGTGCACATTTTGAAATAATATTCCTGGGTCTCGACTTGGATAGAAGAGGGCCTGTATGCAGACCTCAAGCTACTTTAAAGTTGATGGACAGAAGAGAGCCAAAGCAGTGAAAGGATGTGGGCAAAGGCCGTTAGAACCAGAATGACTAATGAAGAATTGCCATTTAAATAGTGGTTTAGTCACATCTTGGCTCAACTTTCCAGGCAAACGAAAATTGAGAGAATCTGCTGCTATTGTGTCACAAAAATGTGATTTATTATATCTAAAGAAGAAATCATCTATTAGCTTCTCGTTAGCTTCACTTGGCCAGGATGGTGTTTTCCCTTACTTATCACAGTTACCAGATCCAGGTTTGAGAAAAGAAATCCTAAGGGTTCAGGTAGGATGTATTCCAATTCATTCATCCCACTCATATAAGACAGGGGTGCAAAATATTAGTGGTCTTTGTCTCTGCCCTTTGAAAGCCAAATGCACTAATATGCACATTCTTATGGACTGCGGTTTTTATCTTGCAAATTGGATCAGGTTTTTAAGACCTCTATTATTTAACTATGATGCTCTTCATAGGAACAAAGCGGTGGAGTTACTGTCTGAGATGCGATACTTAGATGTGGCAGTTGGGATTGCTCGGTTCTTACGATCTGTTAAACAGAATTAAAAAAAATTAAATGTAATCGGGATGGGGTGGTGAGGAGGGGGGTTCATTTAAAAGTTTTAAATAATATGTACTTTTTAGAATGTTTTATGGACAATTGTCTAAATAAACTTGTTTTGGAACCATGGAACCTACCTCTTAGCTTCTACACCTCTTACCTTTTCGCTTCATCCACATGTTTACTTCTTTGGGTGCTCAGTGAGGCATTTTTTTTTCTTGACATAAATGCAAACGAGTGACTAAAATATCAGCAAGGGTGAGATTGTTTACTGTGCCTGTACAACTCTAATGGTAATAACGTATTTCCCCAAAGAAGTACAGATTAGTGCACATTTTGAAATAATATTCCTGGGTCTCGACTTGGATAGAAGAGGGCCTGTATGCAGACCTCAAGCTACTTTAAAGTTGATGGACAGAAGAGAGCCAAAGCAGTGAAAGGATGTGGGCAAAGGCCGTTAGAACCAGAATGACTAATGAAGAATTGCCATTTAAATAGTGGTTTAGTCACATCTTGGCTCAACTTTCCAGGCAAACGAAAATTGAGAGAATCTGCTGCTATTGTGTCACAAAAATGTGATTTATTATATCTAAAGAAGAAATCATCTATTAGCTTCTCGTTAGCTTCACTTGGCCAGGATGGTGTTTTCCCTTACTTATCACAGTTACCAGATCCAGGTTTGAGAAAAGAAATCCTAAGGGTTCAGGTAGGATGTATTCCAATTCATTCATCCCACTCATATAAGACAGGGGTGCAAAATATTAGTGGTCTTTGTCTCTGCCCTTTGAAAGCCAAATGCACTATTATGCACATTCTTATGGACTGCGGTTTTTATCTTGCAAATTGGATCAGGTTTTTAAGACCTCTATTATTTAACTATGATGCTCTTCATAGGAACAAAGCGGTGGAGTTACTGTCTGAGATGCGATACTTAGATGTGGCAGTTGGGATTGCTCGGTTCTTACGATCTGTTAAACAGAATTAAAAAAAATTAAATGTAATCGGGATGGGGTGGTGAGGAGGGGGGTTCATTTAAAAGTTTTAAATAATATGTACTTTTTAGAATGTTTTATGGACAATTGTCTAAATAAACTTGTTTTTGAACCTTGGAACCTACCTCTTAGCTTCTACACCTCTTACCTTTTCGCTTCATCCACATGTTTACTTCTTTGGGTGCTCAGTGAGGCATTTTTTTTTCTTGACATAAATGCAAACGAGTGACTAAAATATCAGCAAGGGTGAGATTGTTTACTGTGCCTGTACAACTCTAATGGTAATAACGTATTTCCCCAAAGAAGTACAGATTAGTGCACATTTTGAAATAATATTCCTGGGTCTCGACTTGGATAGAAGAGGGCCTGTATGCAGACCTCAAGCTACTTTAAAAAAAAAAGTGCTTTCACATGCAACTTGAATATTTACAATCTGCACAGAGTTTATGAAACTGCCAAAGATGACAGCCTTGCAAAGAGTATGTTACTTTAGAAGTGGTGCACTTTACAGCAGGTTCTACACCACTACATTATCGTGAGCACTACAAAGAGGTTCTGCATTCCAAAGATGCTCCATACATGTGTTCCTTTGTTAAGGTGCTTACGATCACCTGGCAGGTACCTTTGTTTAACGCTTTTGAGAGGCTGAGGCAGGCTTTGATAAAGCAGTGCTACTGATGAGGGCAAGCTAGTAAGTGATAAACATGCATAGTTTCTAGCACTGGGAGTCTGCTTTGTTTAAATTAGAGTGATAAGGCATCAAAGAAAGACAAGGTAACTTAACAGATTATCTTATTTGAGCTTATGGTGGCCAATTCACTTTCACAAGCTAAGTATACTGTGGCAAACTTACACAGATGTCCATGTACACATTTATGTTCCATACACAAACATAGGAAATGGACAGAAGCAGAAAGCGCTCATGAATACAATGTATATTGAAGAGAAACGTGGAATTCTAGGACCCTTCACATACATAGCGAAACAAAAGGGGATGATGGACGGAGCGCTTAAGCAAATCAAACACTCACCCCAGTCAACTGATCTGGGTTTAATCCATCACCATTCTTTAGCTCACTCAGCCACCCCAGTTCAGACATGGCCATATGCAAACCAGTCTGACCCTTTGCCTCATGGGAACAGTCCAACCCGAACTGCCAAGCCATGTCTTCCCTGGACCGGAAACAAGCATCCTGGGACCAGTTTCGGATTCATAATCCTCATCAGCCAGGCTATCTTGAATCCAGTGGCCAAATGAGCAAGGGACTCACGTCTGAGCATACCCTGCCAATTTAGGGCGATCAAAGTGAAACAAAAGGGGATGATGGACGGAGCGCTTGAGCAAATCAAACACTCACCCCAGTCAACTGATCTGGGTTTAATCCATCACCATTCTTTAGCTCACTCGGCCACCCCAGTTCAGACATGGCCATATACAAATCAGTCTGACCCTGTACCTCATGGGAACAGTCCAACCCGAACTGCCAAGCCATGTCTTCCCTGGACCAGAAACAAGCATCCTGGGATCGGTTTCGGATTCATAATCCTCATCAGCCAGGCTATGTTGAATCCAGCGGCCAAGTGTGCAAGGGACTCACGTCTGAGCATACCCTGCCAACTTAGGGCGAACAAAACAAAACAAAAAGGGATGATGGACGGAGCGCTTGAGCAAATCAAACACTCACCCCAGTCAACTGATCTGGGTTTAATCCATCACCATTCTTTAGCTCACTCAGCCACCCCAGTTCAGACATGGCCATATGCAAATCAGTCTGACCCTGTGCCTCATGGGAACAGTCCAGCCCGAACTGCCAAGCCATGTCTTCCCTGGACTGGAAACAAGCATCCTGGCACCGGTTTCGGATTCATAATCCTCATCAGCCAGGCTATCTTGAATCCAGTGGCCAAGTGAGCAAGGGACTCATGTCTGAGCATACCCTGCCAACTTAGGGCGAACAAAGCGAAACAAAAGGGGATGATGGACGGAGCGCTTGAGCAAAATAAAAAACACACACCCGAGTCAACTGATCTGGATTTAATCCATCACCATTCTTTAGCTCAGTCAGCCACCCCAGTTCAGACATGGGCATATGCAAATCAGTCTGACCCTGTGCCTCATGGGAACAGTCCAGCCAGAACTGCCAAGCCATGTCTTCCCTGGACCGGAAACAAGCATCCCGAGCGTCCATCATTCCCTTTTGTTTAGCTTTGTTCGCCCTAAGTTGGCAGGGTATGCTCAGACGTCCTGGTTCCCATTCCATGGGTTCGGTCCCCTCCAACACCTGTTGGGCCACTTCCTTTTGGTGTGCTGACACATGCTATTGGGGTGCCATGAGTGGGTGGGTGAAGTGTCGTGAGCCAGCTGTGCATGCTGGAGCTTCCTGCTATGTGGTCTGTTGCAGGCTCGGTGTTCTCCTCTGGGTATCTTGGCTGTCTGGGTCCTGGTGGGAGGTTGTGTGGGATATTCATGGGCTGTTGTAGGGCATTGGTGTCGACGGTGTGGTGGTCCTCTCCAGCATCACTGATCTTTTGTATTGTGTGCTCTGCTGCAGGTGTTGTGTGCCCCTCTGCGATGTGAAGGGGAGGTGCCTGTTGCCTTTGTGTTGGCATATTGTGCTAGTTTGCATGCAGACTGTATGGCGGTGTATATTGTGTCTGTTAGGGGGGTGCTGGATTCCTCTGCTTCTGGGTCAGTTGCTGATAGTGTTCTGTCACCTCCGTGATGCTGGTCTTGTATTCCTGTGACCTGCACCCATGTTCCTCTCCCTCTTCTCCTTGACCTTCCCCGACCCCGTTGTTCCTTGCTGGTTTTCTGTGGGGGTTGTGGGGTTCGAGTTGGGCTCTGCGCTGGGTCAGGGTGCATCCATGTTGCTACGCGCTTTGGCTTGCTCTGGTGTATTTTTACCGGGGTTTATATGGTGCATTGTCCCGCCAGACGTGTGGGATTTACAGGCCGGTGGACAGTTTTTCCTACTTTTTGTACCGCGGTTGACCTCATCGCTTTTTTTTTGCGTTCGCGTATCGCATTTTTGCGGCATGCCATTGATTTTCACGCAGGCATTTGCCACGTTGTCTGGTGTCTATCGCATGCTACAGCCTTGTTGTGAATTCCATGTTGACACAGAGTTATTTTCCCGTGATGGGCTCCGATGTTGAAAGTTGCATTACGCTACTCTTGCCGTAGTTATCACACGTTCTTGTAAATATACCCCTAAGTGTATTAACCTTAGAAAACAATGCAGACTTTTGCCCACTCCATGCACATACCATTCTTGGAAGACATATATAAACTATGATTTCATTTGGCATAATACTTGAAGCAGGGCTTGGATCAGCAAAGTGTATAAATTATGCTAAAGTATTTCCCGAGAAAGGAATGCATTATACAGATGCTCCAATTCGTCCATATACCTTTTTTGATTGGACTCAGATCATTACTTCCTTGTTGTTTAGACAGCAAAAAGAAAGTGACAAAGTGGTAGGAACAGCAAGTCTGGCTCCATCGTTCTCGCACATGAAAAGTTGCCTTTGTTCAGTTGTCTGTCGTGCTTATTTACCAAAGACATTTTCCATGGTGTGAACAGTTTGGGGAAGACAGATGACCTTGGGAGTGATGGCTTTGAAAAAACAAACATGCAGAAAGTGTAAGTTTATATATCTGCTTCCCGAATGTTATCTTTTTTTTCAAGTGTTCTAGAGAGAAAAGAGAAGTAGCTATAAAGTTTCAATGAAATTCAATTGTCGGTTGTTTCCCTCAGTGTAGCAGGTATTCTTTGCTCTTTGTATGCTTTCAATTCAGAAAAAAGTTAAAAGAGCACTCTTAAAGAGAGCCCCAACAACACAAGGGAAAATAAGACAAATACGAGCACAAATTCACAATCAAAGGGAACATTTAATTGGGCAACATATTAAAACAAGCTTTCACAAAGCCTTTAGGTCTGGCCTTGACAAGAGTGCATTTTTGTAAATTCGAAAACATATGCAATAGGCATTAAAGGGGTAAACGTAATAAAGAGTACAGATAAGGCGGTCTAAAGGTGTTGTAAACAAATTATCCTTCATAAGAATACAAAATAAAAAAATGAAAAAGTAGAACTTTCCTACCAGTTCTTACATTGAAGTGAACTACATTTTAGTCAAAGTAAAATAGCATAACTCACAGTCAAGAGCCAATGGCTGACGTTGGTTAATACATTGGCCTATGCTGTAGGCTGTGGTGGACAGAAGGAAAATATGAATGCAACTGAACAGACCAATGGCTGGGACGGATTATGAAAGCCTTTGTGTATGTCAAAGTAACTAAAGCTATCTCGAGGCCAGAGCTAAAAAATACAAGATGCTAATTTCAAAATTATATCTGAAGGGATGAAACTGTATCTCCACTTAGCAGCTGAGCATATAATCTAGTCCGTATAAAAGAATATGAGAGAAAAACTGTGTGAACACAAAAAACAAAAGGTATACACATTTATCATCGTTTAGTAAATGACACATTTAGAGATTGCTTGCCTTCTTTTATATTAATGCATCAAGGCAATATTTTGGTTATCTAAAAAGACCTCGAAGAGCATAATCACCCCTAAATATTATTTGGTCAGTGACCTGGTCAGTATGACTGCTCCCGCTGTGCGGCTCCTCCACTAAGTGCTGCACCCTGCCCTCTGAGCCAAGGAGCGCTCCATTTGCTGGGTGTTCATGGCCCTCCTCCACCCTCAGGCTCCTGCCTGTGCCTCATCCCTGGTGGTCCAGTGGGAGAGCACTCTGCCCATCTGCTGTTCTGCCTCTCTTGCCTTTTTTTCTCTTTTTCGATTTTTGCTCTCTTTTTCATTTTCTCTCTATCTCCTCTCCTTCTTCTCACAACCAGTATTGTCCATGCCGCTACTCCCCCGTGCCCCGCCCCCTCCAGACTGTCCTTGCCACTCTCGCCTCCCATCTGACTGGCCATCTCCCGGCTACTACTTAATGGCGGCTGCTGCTCGGCAAGAAGAGCAAGACCACGACCTAGTCAGTATGACGCTCCCCCCGCCAGCTCCACCACTAAGTGTAGCCCTCTGCCTTCTGGCCCCCTGAGCGCTCCATTTGCTGGGTGTTCATGGCCCTCCTCCACCCTCAGGCTCCTGCCTACACCTCATCCCTGGTGGTCCAGTTGAAGAGCACTCTGCTCTTCTGCTGTTCTGCCTCTCTTGACTTTTAAAATGCCCTTTTTTTCTCTTTTTCTCTCTCTGCTCTCTTTTCTCTCTCTTTTCCCTATTCTCTCTCCTCTCCCTCTTCACACTACCCATGTTGTCCACACCCCTGCTGCCCCTGCGGTTCCCCCCCTCCAGTGTGTGTCCTTCCCACTCCAGCCTCCCAGCTGACCGCCCCCAACCACTACTTAATGACAGCTGTGCCGCACCAATGGCAAGCCCATCTGTGCCCATCCGCGACATGACCGCGACCAGTGCCAGAGAACCTGGTCCTTTGACCTGCCTCCGCTACGACGCTAGCCCCCTCCACGCCCAACTCCAAAAGCAGCCACACCTGCCTGCTTTTGATTCTGAGCAACACCCAAGGCCCGATCTCCTGTCAACACTGCTGCTGCACCTTCACCCACCTCCGGACCCCAGCAGCAGTCACAACCTGCCGGACATCACTACTCACAAACCCCTCAACTGCATACTCCTCAACATGCACTCGCTACACAAGCTTGCCATAGAAATCTGGGACCTCCTCAACACCCATGCGCCCGACTTCGCCTTCCTCACAGAAACCTGGACCAATGACAACTCCACACCTGATATCACCACTGCCATTCCTGATGGATACAAGATTGTTTGGAAATGCTGCCCCACCCGCCAAGGAGGAGGTATTGCCATCATACACAAAAGCACCCTTCGCATGACAACCACTGGCCCGGATGACGCTCCGACCCCCAAGGAGCATCTCCACTTCCAGATCCAGACCAACCCTAAAACGACTCTCCCCAGAAACCTAATCTACAGGCCACGCGGCCCGCGCTCCTTTCACTGACACCGTCACTGACCTAATCGCAAGTCACGCTCTTGCCTCCACAGACTGCATCCTACTCAAAGACCTAAACTTCCACCTGGACAACCGCGACGACCCCAGCACCACCCCCCTCCTACAAAACCTTGCCAACATAGGACTGAAGCAATTTGTCACCCCCCCCCACGCAGCACACTGTGAGACACACACTCAACTCCATCTTCGTAGAAGGAAACAGCCTCTCCTACCGCCTCACCACGTACTCCTCTGGACAGACCACCACTGCATCCAGTTCTCCTTCAAATAAATGACCATACACAAGCATGTCCACTGCCTCCCCCATTGAAGCTGGAACAAAGTCACTGAAGACCAGCTCAGCTCCGCCCTGAGCAGCACCCCACCACAGATGATGCAAGATGCCAATTCCGCAACATGCAACCTCCACTGCTGGATCACAAACTTTGTCGACACACTCGCCCCTCAAGAAAGCCTCAGGACATCTCATCAAGAAGGCATGCTGGTTCACCGCTGCACTCCAAGAATCAAAATGCTCCTGCCAACAACTCGAAATGACATGGAAGAAAAACAAAACCTCAGAAACACACACCGCCTACAAAGCAGCCACTACAACACACCACCAATGTATCAAATCTGCAAAGAAGAATTTCCTCCAAGACAGAATCCTCACCAACAACCACAACTCCAAAGAACTCTTCTACATCTTCAATGATTTTACCAAACCCTACAGCAGAACTCCCCCCAAGACCTTTGCAGCAGACTGAGCACCTTCTTTCACTTCAAGATTAAGTTGATCTCAGACAACTACGACAGCCAAGACCTCCGCACCACTCCAGCTCCCACCCCCAGCGATGCCACCGAACAGACCCTGCTCACTTGGACCTCACTCACATCTGAAGACATCTTAAAGACCAAGAAGAGCAACCACTCTGGACCACCATCTGACCCCTGCCCACTCCACATCTTCCACAGAGCAGCCACAGCCACAACACCCAAACTACACCGGAGGATCAACTGCTCCCTTGAAACCGCCACCCTCCCTGATGACTGGAAACACACCAAAGTCATCCACCTCCTGAAAACACCAGCCACAGACCCGATAGACCACAAGATGGCTCCCTGCTTCATTGGCAGCCAAGGTCATTTAAAAGGCTGTCAACACCCAGCTAGCAAACTTCATTGAATCCAACAACATCCTGGACATCTCCAAATCCAGATTCCACAGCAACCACAGCACCAAGACTGCCCTACTTGCCGCCATCAACGTTATCTGCTCCATCCTTGACCAGGGCCAAATGGCAGCCCTCACCCTCCTGGAGGTATTGGCCACCTTCGACACCGTCTCCCACTGCACACTAGGCTTGATATGCTCCTTTCTCACAGACAGAACTTAGTGAGTCAGAATCCTGCCCTAACTCTCCTGACAAACAGAAACCAGATGCGGGTGCCCAAGGGATCCCCCTCAGCCCCACCCTCTTCGAATCTACATGGCCCCCCTCGCAAACATCATCGGGTACCACAGGCTCAACATCATCTCTGATGACAATCAGCTCATCCTCTCCCTCACCAAAGAAACCAAACTTGGCTCCACCCCCTCTGCATGGGACAACACCAGGTGGCCATCAACTCTTGGAAACCCCGCCATGGACCACGCACAAAATCTCGGCATCATGCTAGGCTCATCGCTCACTATAAACCGCCAGATCAACGCAGTGTCCTCGGCCTGCTTCAACACCCTCTGCATACTCCAAAAGACTTTCAGATGGATCCCACAAAATCCAGAATAATGGTCATGCACATCCTCCTCAGTAGCAGACTGGACTACGGCAACACTCTCTACGGCGGAATCCAGAAACTACTTCACAAACTCCAGACTGTCCAAAACCCCACAGCCAGACTGATCCTGGACATTCCCTATCACAACCACATCATCCAACATCTCCGCGATCTCCACTGGCTCCCCACTGAAAGTAAAATAACCTTCAAGCTCCTCACTCACGCATACACGGCCCTCCACAACATCGGACCAGCATACCTAAACAACAGCCTCTCCTTCCACGCACCCAATAGATACCTCCAATCAGCAGACCTCTCTCTGGCCACAGTCCCATGCATCTACAAGACTAGAACAGGAGAAAAATCCTTCTCATACTTCTCATTGAAGGCCTGGAATAACCCCCCCATGGCAAGTCCCCACACTGCTCCAGTTCAGGAAAGACCTCTTCGGATGACCACAGCACTCAACAGAGCCACCCTCCCGTTCCCCTCCAGTGCCTAGAGACCCTAGCAGGTGAGTAGCTGTGCTTTACCAACCAACCACTGATTGACTGATTTGCCAGTACTCAAACTGCTTAATTCAAATTATTGATTGTCAGTAGCCCTGATAACTGGGACGAGACACATCTAATTACCCTTCGTTGTTTGAAGTAAAGACATAGTTAACAGTTGATTGCCCACTCTTGAGACAGCTTTGTGTGGACTTGCAGATCACAGGTATGACTCTTGGCTCCTCCCTCTCACTCGGCTCCACGAGAGTGATGGCGCTGGAGGTGCTTCACGGCGTTCTTAGCAGTGGCTGTGGCGTTTGAACTGCTTGAAGTGCAGAATAAGCGTTTGGGTGCCTGATGTGCTGGAATCACGCTGCAGAGGTCGCGGTAGAAAAGCTGAGGTAGGGAAGGTAACAAAAACGCGAACGAAAGAAGGACGTGCTCTCCCAAAAGGTACATGCCTTTAAAAGAAGTCGCCTGGAAAGTGCATGTCGGGGGTTTATCAAGAGATACAATCTGCTAAACTGCGTCGAGAAAGGCTTTTTCATGTTATTGGAATGAGAACTGCTGAATTTGTTATCAGCCAGCCTGAGCGCGATGTTTCTCAGTGAGATTTGTGAACTGTGGTTACTCCTGGAGAAAATGCCTATCAGTGCTCTCTAGTGCTGCAGCAACCTAAAGCTTTATTCGGAGGCTGGCTTGGAATAAAGTATACTCTCGGAGTGAACCTGCAAGCATTTAGGAGTCAACGAGGAAAAAAAAACTACCAGTCCCAGCATTCCAGTGATTCTGGCCTAATCTGAATCTGACTGCTCTCCAGGAGCCCGCAGAAGCCCGCAGCACTTCCCAGCAGCGCCCAGCATCCACGGACGCCGTGAGGGGAACGGCAGTAGTCATACCAGGACTACATTGCCCAGCAGAACTGGGGGCCTGCCCAGACCTCTGACGTGACCAAGGCGCCTTAAGTCCATCAAACGCGGGACGTGCGCGGGCAGCGCCGGGCAGAGCCCGGGCAGAGGGCGGGCCGTCTGTGGCCGTCCGGGGCAGGAGGAGGCAGGGCAGGGCCACGATCCCTGGATTAATCTCGATGTGAACGGACTACCAGGACTACACCACGGTATAGCGTATAGCATGATATAGAAGATCTCGCTCTCATTACAAACTTATTTTATATGTGGACAGTTCATGTGGAAATACCGGCTGTGTATAATTCTATTTTAATATATAGATACCCTTTAAAAAAATAATACTTATCAGTAAGTCTAAAAATAGGGCTCCCCAGGCTCCTGCAACAGTAACTATGGACAACTACCTTGTAAAAGTTGTTAGTAAAATAAATAACGAAAGGAGGATGTCCCTGGGCCTCAACAATTCCCCGCCACCTTTATCCCCATGTAAAATCATTGATACCACCGATGGGGAGGTGTTTAATCATCCGATTAATCTGGATACTACTCCGGATGGTTTGGTGATGCAACAACAAGATATCCCTCTAAACGAACATGTTGCTTTGCAAGATATCAGCATCCTGCAACTTACTACTCCAGTTACCCCTATTATCCCTGTTGTTAGAGCAGTCAGGGCATGTAGAAAAGTTCTACCTAAGCGGGGGGGTTCTCGGATATCCCGTAAAAAGGCAGTAGTCCCCTTAAGCGACCCTATTAAAATAGGTGCAGATAGGGACAGTGAGGATAGTGTGCTATTAGACACTACCCAGTTCAACTTTTTAGCAAGCTTATTAGAAACTAAAATAGATGGGATTATTAAACCCTTGGTAGATAAACTTAATATAATGGCCCTAGAGGTTAAGAGACTGGGAGACCTTGTAACCAATTTGTCGTGCCCTGGCACAGCATTGTCGTTCGCCCAGGTAGCTGCCTCTAATCCCACGACTGGGCAAGGCAGCAGCGGGAGCCTGGTGACCTCACAAGCCATCGGTCCCAACTTGGTAGCTCGGTCAGAGAGGGTTTTACCACTCGGAGAGGGCCCGCCTATTGACCCAAAGCAAGCAGTAGGCCCCGTTACCCATGGGACTGCAATTGGGGCAGCCAAGGGTAAGGAGAGAGAGGAGGGTTGGACTGAGGTAAGACGCAAGCGTTTTATTAACTTACCACCAGAATGCGCACCCTATGTGGTTGTATTAACCAATGTACCTGAGGTAGTAAATGATACCGCTCAAGAATCACATGAATCCCTAAAAAATAAGACGGTGTCTTGGTTAAACAGGCAGTGTGGTTTTCCTACTGAATATTCTGACCAAATTCTAACTACCAGGAGGGTCAATTGGATTGGAAGTTCAAGGAAGAGCAGTAAAGGTGACTGTGTTATAGTTAATTTTAAGCATCCTCAACATGCAGCCACTGTTCTCCTAAGGGCGGCCTCTCTGCCTGTGTCTGACCATAATGTGGGTGTACGCTCTCTCGCATTCTTTTGTTGTCACCTTAATACCTCCTCCCAGGCCAGTACTAGTATTAGGAATGGCTTATTTCCACTGGCACATGGGCCTGCACTTGTGACACCAATGTACAATCGCTTTCGTGCACTCAGCTCACTAGATTGTAATGATTGACTCCCTGTGCCTTATTTGTCGTTTGTCCAGGGAGAATATGATAACGGGGAAGAACTAGGAAAAAGCGATAACTCTGTTCCTATTTACCCAGAGTCAGTAATCTGCCTAGGGCACAAGGCTGAAGATTGCATAAACGTAATCCAAGACAACAGGGGTGTCAGTAACACTGTTGAAGTTTGTGGCTTGGCTGATTGTGGGAGAAGGGAGATCAACCACGGTGGTCACAGCTTGAAGGGAATTACACTTGCTAGCTGGAATGTGGCAGGGATTAAGTCAATGGAGAGGGATCCAGCTTGGATTGATTTTATTAACAATTATGATATCCTGTGCCTCCAGGAAACATGGAGCAGGGAAGAGATTACTTATGAGGGCTTTGAGTCCTACAACCTACCTGCCTATGGTTCAGGCCCAGGGCGAGCTAAAGGGGGCCTTGTGGTTTTAATATCTATTTCACGCCCTATTGTGGTGAAAAAACACCTGCAAATGGGTGTTCATGGGTAGATCCTTTGGCTTGTCGAGACTGGGGCTCGAAACATTATATTGATCAATTATTATAATAATATTTTTGACAATACTAGGTCCAAAGTGGTACTCGATTTAGCTGATGCCCTTGAAAATTTATGCTCAGATTCTAAGGTTGTTTTCGACTTCATTTGGGTTGGTGACTTCAATATTAAGTTATGTGATCATTCAACATTGGGGATTTGCGGGGTTACAACTATCGATGGCTGGGATGCTCCGCATTTTAGCCATGGCAGCTACGGAGATGAACTGGACAAACTAATGAGCTGTTATGATTTGGAAATTCTGGAACCCTGTAAAGATGAACATGGTCTAACTGTCCCTACATTTAAGAGCGGTCTAGGTGGCTCAGTCATTGATCATGTGATTATATCCTCCAATGTATTTTCTTGTTGCGCCACCCCAAAAATAGTTGTCTGTAATACCAGTGATCATAATTGTATTACAATAGAAACTTCTTTCTGGGCAGATAAGTCAGTTATAGTGGGATCTACTGTTTCTAATTTGGAACCCCATAGGACTAATGGTGTCAGACTGAGATGGTCAGGGGACAAAGCGGGGGATTTATCTAGCTGTATTATTAAGGGGAGCTTTGCAGAAATTGACTCAATTTTAGCAAATGTTAATGATCATGCGAAGGTACTGTTGTGTTTTAAAAGTATTAACCTAGCTATTAGTAAGAAATTTACCGGGAAAGCCAAAACTCTATCGAGGAAGAATCCAGGATGGTTTAGTCATCACTGTACAGTCTCTTTAACTTCCCTGAAGTCGGCATTATCGGTTAAACCTAGGGACCCTGTTTTAATTGCTAAATCAAGACTGGAATATAAATGCGCCCTTACTGAGAGGAAGAGGGAACTCCAATTGCTGGCATGGGATTCACTTAATTTAGCTGCTGAAACATCGAATACCACCCTGTTCTGGGCAACAATTAATTCCCCATTTCTTAAAGCGGACGATATCCCAGAACTAACCTCCACCGTGTCTAGTGAGGGGTGGATAACTCACTTTTCTAACATCTTTGATACAAATAGAACAGTGGCGGTGGAGCCCAAGGGGTGGGATGTGGTGCCCCTTGACATTACTCCCAAGGAAGTAGAACATTGTATTTCACTTAGTAAAGGAGGCAAGGCTCAGGGACCTGATGGGGTACCCATCGATGTTTATAAGACTGAACCCAAATTGTGGGGACCCCTGTTAGCATCTGTTTTTAATGCTGCTGTCTGTAGTGATGTACCTGATACCTGGGGACAATCAATTATCGTACCCATTTATAAAAAAGGCAGCAGGTCAGAGGCCAAAAACTATCGCCCTATATCCCTCCTTGACTCGTCGGTTAAAATTATGAGTCGGGTCATGCTAGTAAGATTGGAGGAATGGGCTGAGCAGGAGGGTATTCTGGCTAATAGCCAATATGGCTTCAGAAGGGGTAGGGGTACTCTCGATCAGTGCATCAATTTGGATCTTCTGATCGGGAAGTACACTGAGGCTAAACAGGGCTCCCTATACCTCTGCTTTGCAGATCTGAGCAGTGCTTTCGATCTAGTGGACCATCCCACCCTGTGGACCACCCTGCTCAATCTAGGTGCCCCAGAGGGTATAGTATTCTTTTTGGCTAGATTATATAACAACCTACAGACCTGCGTCCGTTTTGGTAAAGGGGGAGAATGTACCCCGAATTTTGAGGTCAAGCGGGGAATTAGACAGGGCTGCGTCTTGGCCCCACTTCTTTTCATTTTATTTATCAACGGGATTGATAATGTTTTAAAGAAGGTTGTGGCTGATGCCCCTCAGATCCATGGCGACCCTATCCCAGTGTTATTATATGCTGATGACGCTGTTTTACTATCAAGAACGCCGATAGGATTACAGCGCCTAATGGATAGTTTTTCAGCCTTTATTAAAGAAAGGAAACTGGTGATTAACAAAGGGAAAACTGTAACAATGACCTGCGGAAAAAAAAGGAAGTGTCCAAATGCCTTTTTTATTGATAAGGAAAAAGTCCAACATGTGGACAAATTTTGCTATCTGGGAATTACCTTTGCAAATGACAGGAAATGGTCCAGTGAATTCACCAATATCCGGAATAAAATGGCCAAGAATGCCTATGGTGTTTTTAGATTTGCCTCGAAAGTGGGGGAGAGGCGCACCTTAGACATGCTTAAAATTTATCAGGCAAGGTGTGTGTCTATTGCATTATATGGTGCAGGCATATGGGGCTATAGCCGGCATGATAGCTTGCAAATTGAAAAAAAATATTTTTTTTAAAAGCTTCTATGCCTACCTGTCTCAACCTCTAATGAATTGATCCATCAAGAGCTTAATATCCACTTTTTAGGTGATTTGTTATCTTTTAGGCCTTTGATGGTCTGGCGCTCCATCTGGCTTAAGGAAGAGAAGGCCTTTAACAGATTGGTTATCGAGGATTGCCTTTTAATGGACAAATTTTTGGCGATCCCATGGATCAAATATGTTGTTGTCTGTTTTTCGGAAATCTATGGTGTTAATATTGTTAACGACCCATCTGCAGTATCCAATATTACTAAGTCTGATATGAAAACTACCTTTCTTGGATTTGCAGATAGAAAGCGTAAATTAGTCTCTAGATCATTATCTACTGTACTGTTTTATAATTCATTGGTTACAGGAGAAGTGTTCCCATTATATCTCCAGATGGTATCTGGACAGTCACACAAGTTTGTACTTACAAGGTTGCGGTTCGGGATGGCACATTATTTAGTGGCCCATCCCCAGATCAAGAAACATCCGACAGGACTATGTATGTGTGACTCTATATCTACCCAAAGCACTCAGCACTTTCTTTTGTTCTGTGAACTGTACAGGGAACAGCGTACTATGTTTTTGAAACCTATGCTTAACAAATATGGTGTACGTACAGTTAAGGAAGCCATGGGCCTAATTTTAAATTTACAATCAGCAGATATTTGTTTTTATACTGCAACGTTTTTAAACAAATGCATTTATTCCAGGAAAAATATGACTTTTTAATGTACCATATTTATGGATTTTTTTAAAACTTCTGCATTTTTATCTTTTTTTAATCATGACGTATTTACTGTTTAATCTGTGCATTCATGGTCATTCATTTGTACCGAATAAAAGCTTCATGAACTGAACTGAACAGTTATAAAACTATAGACATTGTTGGGCTAGGAATCAGAATTGCAACAAAAGTATTGGTTCGTAAAATGTATACTTGAGACTAATACTTCCAATATATCAACTGGAGTATGGTGTTCAAATATTCAGAAGGATGGTTGTATATATCTCCCATGGGAAATAGGTGCAATATCAAGAAATTAATCAAAATAATTCCTAATGCTATTCACAACACTTCACCTCCTAAATGGGTGTGAGGACGTATTTCACACAAAAACAAACACATGAGATGGACATGAATAATATTTTTCTTGAGGGTGTGGCACTCCAACTTATAGTCTGACCCTGTCTGACTATTCCTCTACCCATCCAACTCCAGTTTGCCACTTTTCCTCCCTATCTGTACTATTTCTTTTAACTTTACTTTCTGTTCTGTTTCCCTAAACTACGCTTCTATTTTATTACTTTTTCTGTCTCTCTATTTTGTGTTTTTTTTTATCCCCTTGTCCTCAGTTCTGGCAGAGGCAGGCATCAGTGATGTCTTTACCGATGTCATTTGAGATGTCATCAGGGATGTCATAAATTATGTCATAGAGCATATCATGAGTGATTTAATAATATGTAAGGCCATAAGCTGTGTATGGCAGGGGTGCAAGTTATAGTTAGCTCTGTTAACTATAACTAGTAAATTTGGGTGTGTTCTTTAGGTTCAAACCATTAATGTTGACACTGATATAATCACCTGACAATAACGTCATTTTAACCTTTTTATTCTGAGTGATTTTTAAACAGAACAAGATATTTGTTTCACACCTAGCTATAATGTTTCTTAAACCTTTTTTCTAGTGCATTCTCTACACTACAGCTATGTAAAGGACCACAAGGTAATGTCTTGGGTGATATTGTGTAGTGCAATTTTAGCAATGTGATTGTTCCTCGAGCGCCTTCATACAGAAATCAGTGACACAATGAATCCTTGAATAGAGAAGAGACCAGACTATAGACATAGGGGCAAATGTACAAGAAGTTAACGTCGCATTAGCGGCACTTTTACAGACGGTTTTGCAGCAAGATTTTGATCACCTTATGTACAAGCTGCCGCTAACCTCTGTAAGCGGCAGTTTTCAAGCGAAAACATCCTTTATAAAGTTTCCCACTT
This sequence comes from Lissotriton vulgaris, assembly GCF_964263255.1. Lineage (NCBI taxonomy): Eukaryota > Metazoa > Chordata > Amphibia > Caudata > Salamandridae > Lissotriton > Lissotriton vulgaris. The sequence continues at coordinate 340,117,036 of NC_141685.1, read as the reverse complement.
CTGTTAGCGACAATGACATGCAAGGGAGGCGTTCCCATCCAAAAACGGCCTCTAATGCTACTTTGTGATATTTATAAGGGGATTGTTTAAGTGTGGAGGACGCAAAAAGAGCCTCTAACTGCAGTTAGAGGCAGTTTTTTAAGACCAGAAAATAGCTGGTGTTATAAAAACGGAGATAAGCCTTGGGGCCTCATTTCAGCAGGTTTTGTTGATGAACAGCGCTGCAAGCAATGTTGCTGCACTGTCCTGCGACAAAACTATAGGGCAGGACTGCGCACCATCAATAAGATAGTGTGCATTCCTGGGCCTCACTCATGAAAAGTGTTGCAGCTCTGCGACAAGAGAGCGTCGTAACACTTTTCACCACCCCCTTCTTGCTACACCATGGATGCGCTGTATTCACTGGAGAGCGCTCCATGACACAAGTAATGACAGATACGACTGGAATCTGACGTATCTGTCAGCGCTAAAGTCACAGATTGCTGCAGTTGTGTCACAACCATGACACAACTACAGCAATGCCAGCCAATCCCTATGGCACTGCTTCACCCATTCGCCTGTCATCATGCAGGCGTAGGGTACTGACGCAGTGCCATTCTTGAGGGGTGCCCGGGTGTCGGCGCAGTTGGAGATCCATCGGTGGTGGTTGCACACTGCGTTGTCATTGTCTGTAAGCGTTGGAGTGGTCATGCTGAGGGAGTTGACGAGACGTACTTCAGTGGCCTTGATCCAGCTGCGAGGGGGGCGATGATGGCGGTTGTGTACTGTGGGCATGATGAAGACGTCACGTATACAATTGTTGTGGTGAGCCTCAGTTACGCCTACCAGTGCTAAGGGTTTGCCCTTCTCTGCACATAGTCCTCAGACCAATAGGAAGAAGTTGGCATGGAAACTGCAATACAAAACAGAGCTCTTTATTAACCTCAAGAGGTAGAACTACATTCACACAACACCCTTCGGTCGTGTATGAAGAAGCACACTGAGCAGAAGGAACATGCTGCTTTTATACCCCCACAGGGGCTCAGAAGAAGACAATACTAGTACAGAACAGAAGGTTTACATACATAAAAGTTCATACAGAAATGCACAGTCAACAGGGTGGAGCTTAGCGGTATACTAATTACGGTAAAAATACCCTGACGGTGACAATCTAGAACATGTGTGAACAGTTACAATCTCTTCTGCACATGTGCTGAGAAGCAGAGCCTAAATATAGTTTGTCTATGAGCAGAGTACAAAAGCAAACAACAGAAAGGAAGGACAGAGCACATGGTGAGCACATGGCAGACAAGATGGCTGCCGAATACAAGATGGCTTCAGCTAAATGCTAACTCCGATCGCTGCCAAATTACAACAGACAACCCTTTTAGCATTAGCTGAAGACATTCATTCATTTGGGGTAATCTAGATTCATATCTTGTATATTAATATTCATAATTTCAGTGACCTCTTTATTTAACATACGTTGGGCTTTTATTTCTGCAACATTTCGCGTGACAGGTGTACAGGCAGAAATGCAGACAGAGCAAAGCATTGGACCACATTGTATACATACACAGCATGTAAATAGTATCACTAGTATTATACATAGGATGGTCAGCAGCTTCCAGCCCCAAGTGACAAAGAGTGTCCAAAACCAACTGGCAATAGTACAGGTGCCAGTCTCTGGGTGAATTTCAGCAGAAATGTTATGCAGTTTAGAGAATGCATCAAACACTGAAGGTGAGTGATCTAGAATGTAGACGCAGCAGCTGCAACCGATGATGCAACATGCACCACCTCGATCAGGTAGAACCACATCTAGAGCCGTATGATTTTGGAGTGCTACAATCCTCGCAACTTGTAGATCTTCTGTATTGGTCCCAAGTGCCATAGCTGTCTGATTGTTAACAGCTTTCACAACACGAGTCAATCGTCTTATCTTTCTGCTGTTTAATGCAGCACCCTCAAAGAAAATCAAGCCCAAGTTAAAATCAACATTGCACAGTGGTGTCAGTCTGGTCCACTTCATCAGTACTTGTTGTCCTCTTATATCTGTTCTTAGAGAGATCGTTATATAACTTAAAGTCTTTGTGATAGAATGCAGGTGCCAGAAACACTGGTGGGAAACAAAAAAGACACATAGCATATTCCAGACCATCCAGCAGGTAGTTGGTAATATCCCATATTACCGCAGACAAAGCAAGTATTATGTGAGGATATGAAACTACTGTTATTGGCACCTTCAATAGTCAAAATTACAGTACACTCACTTCTCCCCACTGGAATTCTCCCAACACTTCCTATACATAAGTCTGCTTTAGCTCGGGTAACAGAAATCACAAATGGTCCATTGTTCTTAATAGTTCTCATATTTGGGAAAATATATGGCGTAGAAATATTCTCAGGTCGGTACTCTTCCCATTCCCATTTAGTCCCTTCAGCTCACGGATAACCATCTTCATCCGGATAACACACTTTATTGAGATGATAATTAATCCTCCCTACTGCCGCCTTTCCCAAAGCAATTAAAAGCGCAAACTAAGCTTGACAAGAACCATTATGCGAGAAAGGAAGAGGAATAAAAGGTGTTCCTCCCTTCTTCTGATCAGCAGGTATCATCCCACACACTCAACAGTCAGTAGTATTTGTGGCATTGTGAATGTGATGCAGCATCTGAATAAACGTATTGTTCAGGTATGATTGTCGATGTTTCTGCTCATGGAAGGGAAACGTAAAGTAATGATGCTCAGCTGGTACTGGAGTAGTGGCGATCAGCAGTTGCCGAGCCAGAGCCATTTTCTCAGCAAACCAAGTCATATAGCCATGATAGCAACAACAAACCCTACAGCACAAATGGTCTTTTTATTACAGATCTTAGCAACACTTGATCTCCCTGTAGACATGATCACTTCATCGTTGAAACAATCGTTGGAACTCTAAAGTCCTGGGAAGCCATTGGTTTCTTCACCGATGGTCAAGACGGGTGCCACTATGTAGGACTGATCCCCCCCCCCCCCCCTTGTCACATCAGCGCCACTTCCTCAGATTCGTCAGGTGAAATAGCATGGCCTTTCTCTGTTTCCAGAACCTCTCGATGGTCAGTCAGAAGAACAGGTTCCACCAAGGTAGGCGACACTCGCTTGCAGTGAGTGCTATAGAACCAGTTTTTCCTGTTCATCACCCAAACCGCTGTCCTCGTTGCTAGGAGCACCTGCTCCGGTCCTCGCCACCTCGTATCAAAGCTGTTCGACCTCTCAAAACTTTTGGCCATCACAAAAATTCTGGGCTGGAGTTCCTGGTCCTCACCTGTGGCTTCTCGAACCTGTTGATGAATAGAGATCAAACTATCAGTCAACTGTGCTAAGTAATTATTCATCAGAACACATGGTACATCAAGTATGGGGCATGGCTTAGGAACTCCCCAAATGTTTATCGGTCTCCCAAATACCACTTCATATGGTGTAAGCACAGATCGTGAATGTGGCACTGATCTTATAGACAACAATGTCAAGGGTAACGCATCAGGCCATTTCAAGGTCGTGGAAGCAGTATTTACGCTAATTTCAATTTTAAAGTAGCGTTATATCCTTCTACCAATCCTGCTGATTGTGGGTGGAAGACTGCATGGAACTTCTGTTTGATCCATAATCCTTTCAGGACATACTCAACAACTTGCCCAATAAAATGAGGTCAGTTGTCACTCCATAAAAGTTTACAAACACCATATCTGGGGAAGAATTCCTTTAAAACCACCTTTGCAGCAGTGAGTGCCGTATTATCCTTTGTAGGGTATGCCTCTATCCATTTACTGAAGGCATATACCACTACTAGAACATACTTCAAGTTATTACAACGTTCAAGTTGGATGTAATCCATTTGTAAAACTTCAAAAGGGGCAGTTGGTGTAGCAAACCCTCCTGTAGGAGTTTGTGTCCTTTTTCCAGGATTGTACTGCCAACAGATCAAACAGGATTGCACTATCTTTTTAGCTGTACCTGCAATTTCTGGATGCTCCCAAACTTGCATAAGGAGTTTTGTTATTGCTAAAGCTCCAACATGTGCCGGCCCATGTGCTATCTGAACCATCCATAGGCTGTAAATAGGCATTAGGCAGTTTCCACTTATGCATCTCTTTATTGCGCCAACAGATCTCATCATCCAACATTCCCTCTTTAGACCATTGCTCAAGTTCTGATACAGAAGCAGAGCTCTGTATGTCTAGCACTTCTTGACTAGCATCATGCCAACGTTCAGCTTGTGACTTCACTAAGTACATAGATGTAGTAACTTGTTGCATCGCAGTCTCACGAGCTACCCGATATGCAAAGGTACTGCCTTGTTTTATCTTATCAGTCACTTTCTTGTGTGCCCTACACTTAACAATAGCTATTTTCTTCGGATATGTCAGTGCAGTCAAAGGATTATGCACTAGTTCTCCACGCATTAGCTGCATCCCGTGGGCTGTAATAAAGCCTCTTTCCTTCCAAAGTAGGCCAAAATCATGGGTCACTCCAAAAGCATAGCCTATCTGTATAGATGTTCACACATAAATCAGTGCTAAGTTCACACAATCGTGTCAAAACTTGAGCTGACTTCTGTGGTATACGAGCTGTCTCCACTACTGTCTGAAGTGTCGTAATTGCCTATGCAGCTGAAGTTGTGCCATCTGGTAACTTCAAACAAGACCCATAAACCCACAGTTCCCCATCTACATCTGAAGGGGCGTATCTTGCAAATCGACACAGCCCTTTGTCTGTTCCTCAGTAAGAAATATACAATCGCAAGACTCCTTTGACTGAGGCTGTGTCGCTGGAAATGGCAACAAAGTAGCTGGGTTCGGAGTCGCACACCTTGTGAAAAAGGTAGGGCTGATGGCCTTTTTCAAAGTTGCCCGGCGCTAACCGCCTCTATACCATTCTAGTTACCAAACAAAGAGGCAGGCGCTGGAGACTGGAAGGCAGGAAACAGAAGTTTTATTCTGACGGAGCAGAACACATCAGATCAGACAACAAGGTATCGTTTCGAGGTGCTCTAACAGCCTCTCTGAGGCCTGGCCTCTTATACCCTGGTTTATGACATGTGAGCATTCTTTATTGCAGAAAAGACTCTTTGAAGTATGAAAAGACATCCCCGGAATCCCCGTTTCAGACCCACCCCCACACGTATCTACAGTAGAGGTCCTCACCCCACATACAATAGGAGGGGGCTATCACGCAGCTGAGTGTTCCGCCGATTCTTAGGATGTGTGCGCCTGATCGTATCCCAGGGGGTGGGGAGGCCATGATCAATAGTAGCTCCTTTGAAGAGGAGCGACTCCATACAATAGGGGGGCAATAAACTGTATCCCCCGGCTAGGTGATGGCCTGGGACCCGTGCGGACAACCGGACTCAGAGGAAGGGGTCATCAAAGGAGAGGTATTCATGAAAGGAAAGGAAGTGTTGGTCAGGCGCGGGTGTGACTCCCAAGGACAGAGTCATGCGGAAGGAGAGGGTTTATGACTTGTGCATGTGAGAGCGGGGGCAGCCAGGGTGTGCAGGGGATGCTCGCAGGGTCAGGGGAGCGCGCTGGCGATCGATCGTGAACAGGGAGACCATGGTACCTAAAATAGCTGCCGTGCATATTGTACATGAATGACAAGATGACGCAGATGATGTTCAGTTCGCAAACTAAAATTCCACAGTTCTCCCTTTTAACATGTCTCGCCAACTTGTCAATTCGGGTCTATCCCCATAAGGCCACGTACTTCTACCTCGTAGAGGGGACTCATGTGCTCAGTTTGGAAGTCCAAAGTCTTAGGGCACATGCAGTTAGAAATGAGTGCACACAAAGATGGCAAGCATTGAATACCTAGGCAACACCCACATAGTATCACAATCGGTATCAATATGAATGTAAACAACCTCCATCCCCAGCCCTTCAAAGTGTCCCAAAACCAGCTCCCAAGCGACCATCCTTCTTGCTCTTGGTGAACTTCTGAGGAAAGTCTATGGAGGTGCTCAATTGCCTTGTAGACTGAGGGCGAGTTATCTGGCACGTAGGTGCAACAGCTAGATCCGATGATGCGGCATGCTCCTCCACGATCGGCTAGAACAATGTCTAGAACCAGGCGATTTTGAAGGGTCACGAGGCGGACCGCCTGAAGCTCAGCCGTGTTGTTAGCGAGGGCGCCAGCTGTGATGTTGATGGTTGTTTCTATTGCCTGGGTCAGATGGCGGATGGCGCGACTGTTCACCATCGGGCCCCACAGAGGAACAAGTATCTTTACTGCATCCAGGAACTGTGCTCCAGTGGAGTCGGCTTGTCCAATGTCACTTGCGCGTCTCTGCCGGTGATAATCAGCAGGGGCTACATACGTGGGGGGGAGGACGAAAGCGATGTAGCAAGTGCCTCTCCAACCTTTCGGGAGCCAGGTGTAAGCTTTGGTGCCACAGACAAAGTACATATTCGGAGAAGCAACAAAAGAGGGGGGATCAATTGAGTCCAGTGACCTTGTGATGTGCCAGGCACTGTGACCTACCAGCTGTCTTCCCAGGCCTTCAATGCACACCTGGCCAGTGACGTTGATGACAGACAGACCCACAGTCAGAGTGGCGGCGGTTCGCTTCCGTAGGTGGGAGAAGGTGGATCTAGCTGGATTATGGAGCACCTGCATTTCTACTTGCTCCTTTGCAGGGATGTCCATAAGGAAGGCGGAACCAGAGGGAACAGGACAAAAGGGAGCAGATGTCCTTCCGGTTTTGTTCAGCCAGAACCCATGGTAGAAGTGTGACACTGTTTGACCAGAAGTGGCGTTGTCCTTGTGGCTTTCTTGCATGAGGATCAACCAGGCAAGGCAGGAGCCATGAACTGAGAAAGGAGAAGGGATGAAGGGGATGGAGTGACCGGTGGCATGCGGGAGCAGTCCGCAGATCCAGCAGTTGGTGGCATTTGCAGCAAGGTTGTGCTGGTGCAACAGTTGTACAAAGGAATTGTTCCAGAACTCCTTACGCCTCTCTCGGAGCTGAGGTGAGAGGGAGATCAGGTGATGCTCTTTCATAGTGGTTGGCTGTGCAGTGGTTAGCAATATCTGATGAGCAGGAGTGCTTTCCTCCAAGATCCAGAAGGAAGTCATGAGGAGGAGGCAAAAGAGGAAAGCAATGAAGAAGGCGATTGTCTTTGATTCGTGCATATTGTCAGTCTTTGGGTTCCTGTAGTGGGTATTTCCGGCTGCTTCCATCATCTTCTTATCTGGCGCTTCCATCATCTTCTTATCTGGCGCTTCCATCATCATCAAGGTGCTCGGTAGCGGGCAGAACCACAGACTTTGTTTAGCTTCTCTCCGGGTAACCCTTGGTGGTGTTTGGGTCACCGTTCTGAGATTTAACTTAGTCCGTGGTCTACTTAGCCGAAGCTCCCTCCTTTCGACGCAGGAAATACCCTTCCCTGGATGGCACAGTGGGATCAGGGAATTTTGCAAGTTCAAGTGCCTCGGTATCGGGATAGCAGTTCAGTGATGGTCGATCCTTGTTCAGGAGCTCTTCTTGGTTGTCAATGTCTTCGGTGGTCGCCAGGGTCGAGGAGACCTTCTTGCAGTGGTGTGCGTGCAGCCAGTGCCGCTTCCCCTCCACTCGAAGAGCCGTCCGGGTGGTGATCAGTACTTGCCAGGGGCCCGTCCGCCGGGGTTCCAGACTCTTCGCCCGTTGAAAATTCCGGACTAATACATAGTCCCCCGGTTGGCCGTCGTGGCCCGGACCCCTGGAAGCATCGGGGATGGCCTGCTGCACCTGCTGATGAATGACAGACAATGTTTTTGTTAATTTGTACAAGTAATCAGACAGCAGGACGTCCGGGACGTCATGAATGGAGGTCGGTTTGGGGGCAGTCCAAAGGTTCATTGGTCGCCGGAATACAACCTCATAGGGGGTCAAATGGTGCTTAGTGGGAGTGGAGCGCATTGATAGCAATGCCAGTGGGAGGGCATCTGGCCATTTAAGTCCTGTGGTGGCCACTATTTTTGACAATTTCAGCTTCAATGTAGCGTTGTGTCGCTCCACCAAACCAGCAGATTGGGGGTGGAAGACCGCATGGAACCTCTGCCTCACACCCAACCCCTTCAAAATTAGCTGGATAACTTCTGCTATGAAGTGGGGGCCGTTGTCGCTCCATAAAATTCGACAGAGGCCGTAGCGAGGAAAAAACTCTTTCAGTAGTACTTTGGCAGTAGTCATGGCAGTATTATCACAGGTTGAATAGGCTTCCACCCATTTGCTGAAGGCACATACAACGAACAGTACATACTTCAAGCTTTGGCATCTCTCTAGCTGAATGTAATCCATCTGGAGGACCTCAAAGGGGTGGTCGGGGATCCCAAACCCTCCCCAGGGCACTACAGTTCCTTTCCCGGGGTTGTGTTGCAAGCAGATAAGGCACTGCTGGACCAGACGTTTGGCTGAGTCGGGGATTTTGTCGTTGTGCCAGACTTTGGAAATGAGCTCGATCATGGGGGCAGATCCTATGTGTGCAGGGGAGTGTGCCATAGTCAGTATGGGGATCAGGTATGAGTCAGGCAGCAACCATTTGTTCGCATCCTTTGTCCGCCAGCAGCCTTCATCGTCCTTCAGACCCACCTGTGCCCACTCAGTCAGTTCGTGAGGTGTGCTGGCCGACTGTATGTCTCTAATCGTCTCCCTAGCGTCAGTCCATTTCTCTGCTTGTGACCTGGTCACATACATGCGTGTCGTTGTCCTATTTTCAGCTGTGGTTCGTGCAGTGATATCGGCCAGCGCGTTTCCTTGTCCGACTAAGTCCGTCACCTTCTTGTGTGCCTGACACTTGATCACTGCTAATCGTTTGGGGAGTAGTACTGCTTCGATCAGGGCAGAGACTAGATCCCCGTGGAGGAAGGGTGTGCAGTGGGACGTCAGGAATCCCCTTTCCCTCCATAAGAGCCCAAAATGATGAACCACCCCGAAGGCATACTGGCTGTCTGTGTAAATGTTCGCCGTGGTCCCTGTCGCTATGATGCATGCTCGTGTGAGGGCTATTAGCTCTGCCGCCTGCGCGGATCGTTGTGTGATGCGGGCTGTCTCAACTACAGTTCGGGCTGTCGTTACCGCATAGGCAGCTGAAGAGGTGCCATCTGGGAGTTTGATGCATGAGCCGTCTACCCATAGCTCTCCATCAGGGTCTGTGGAAGCAGTGTCTCGGAGGTCAATTCTACTCCTAGTTTGTTCGTCCGTGAGGGTTACACAGTCGTGTATGGGAGGCACGTCGGGGTCATTTTCTGGCAAAGGCAACAGTGTGGCAGGATTCAAAGTCGTGCATCTCTTCAGAGTGATGTGGGGGGCAAGTAGGGTCAATTCGTACCCCTTCAGTCGTGCACTAGTCAGGTGTTGAGTCTTGGTCTGGTTCAAAAGGGTGTCGACCGCATGGGGTACTAACACAGTGAGGGAGTTCGAAAGTACGATTCCCTCGCTCTGACGGATAGAGACAGCAGCGGCGGCTACTGCTCGAAGGCAGGCAGGTAAAGCTCTGGCTACGGGGTCAAGAGTAGCAGAGAAGTAGGCACAAGGGCGCTGCTTAGGGCCGATGGACTGAGTTAGAACAGACAACGCGCATCCCTCCCTTTCGTGAGTGAAGAGGGGGAAGGGCTTGGAGTAATCCGGTGTTCCCAGGACAGGTGCTGAACAAAGGGCATCCCGCAACTCTTTATAGGACGTTTGGCATTCGGGGGTCCAAGGGAGCGGGAAGGGGACATCTTTGGCCAACAAGGAAAGTAGGGGTTTTATTATGAGGCTGAAATTTGGTAACCACTGTCTGCAGAAAGATGTTAGACCCACCAAAGAACGGACTTGCTTTTGGGTTTCTGGGATGGGGGTGTCTAGGATGGTTTGGATTCGATCGGGCGTAAGTTTCCTCCCTTCTTTGGACAGGAGATGGCCTAGGTATGTCACTTGAGGCTGGCAGAACTGCAATTTCTTTTTAGAGACTTTGTGGCCATTTTCTGCAAGAAAGTGTAAGAGTTGGACAGTGGCTGTGACTGCAAGTGGGGTGGTGTCGGCCGCCAAAAGGATATCATCGACATATTGGATCAACACCACTCCATCTGGTAGCTGGACGGCGTCCAGCTGTCTTTTGAGGGCCTGGATTAAAAAATGCTGGGACTTTCAGTGTAGCCCTGGGGAGCTCTACAAAATCGGTACGAGCAGGATTTTAGGGTGAAGCCGAAGAGATAACGGCTATCTGGGTGGATGGGGATAGAGAAAAATGCATTTTTGAGGTCAATGACAGTGAAGGTGGTGGCAGTGGAGGGGATGAGGGTCAGAATGGTGGTGATGTCTGAGACTACAGGGTACTGGGGTACAACCACTTTGTTAACCTCCCGCAGGTCAATGATGAAGCGGTACGCTTTCTCATCTCCCTCGCCTTGTTTCTTAACAATGGGTAGGATAGGGCTGTTGCAGACATTGCTAACTACTTCCTCGACCACTCCTGCATCTACCAGGGACTGAATGATCGCTACCAGTGCCTTCTCGCCCTCGGGCGATATCCAATACTGTGGGAGTTTCGGGAGTATTGCGTCTTGTCTTACCGTTATGTGCACAGGGTCAATCATCATTCGTCCCACATCAGAGTCATTTTTGGCCCATAGGTACGGGGGCAGGGTGTCGAGCAAGGACAGGTCAGCGTCAGTTATGGAGTACATGTGTCGTGCTGGGCAGGATTTGGACATGCTCGGGTTGTCGTACAGGATGACTCGGACTCCATCTGGGGAGCACCTAATGGTAGCTCGAAAATGCTTAAGTAAATCAATGCCCATAATGGCGTCAGGGGAGTTGGAGGAGAGCAAAAATGTTGTGTCAGTGGGGTTGTTTTCTAGGTCAAAGGAGATAGGTACGGACAGGGGGTTAGTGGAGGGCGTCCCATCAAAACCTATCGATGTAATGTGTGAGCCAGACAAGGGTGCCCTTGGAATCAGTCGTTTCGATAACACACTACGTGTCGCCCCAGTGTCTACCAAAAATGGAGACTTTGTACCCAGGACCTTAGCGGTGATGTAAGGACCTCTCTGGTCAACACAGAGCTCGACTGGATCCCTCCCTTGCCCCTGGCAGTCCTATGCAAAGTCGGGGGCACTGTCGGATAGTTGATACTGGTTCTGTCGGGGACAGTCAAACGTGTTCGATCTCCCTGGTCTGTCGTTGTTGGTGTCATTTGTGTACCCTCGTCCCTGTCCCCTATTTCTCGGTCCACCCGCTACGTCTTTGGGGTCCCTATTTCTGTTCATTTCTAACAGAACCGGACACTGGGATTTCCAATGGCCGAATCCTTTGCAGAAGGCACACTGGTCCTCGCTAATGTCTCTACGTCCAATGTGGGGTGTTGGGGTGCGATCTTTAGGAGGTGGATTTCTAGGGGCGGTTGATTGGTAGTTCCCCCTGTGGGGTTCTCTTCCGACCGCTACCCCTTGTGTCTGGGCTATCATCATCCTTTCTTTCAAATCTTTCTTCTTTCTCTCGGATGCCCTATCACTCTCATTCTTTTGATGTTCGTAATACTGAGCCATCTGAAGGATAGCTGCGGGTTTGGAGGCCCCCCAACTACTCTCGCTCATCTGTAACTTTTGGGAGACCTCTTGCGATAGACCCTTTACATAATTTTGCACAAACAGGTGTTGTCCGGTGGCGGTGGTCATGTCTTGGCCACTGTATTCGGAGAACACGTCTCAAATCGGGAGAAGTATTCCGATACGTCTTCCTGGGGTTTCTGACGGCAAGCCGTGACTATCGACCAATCTACCTTTTTCTCTGGGATTAATGTCTTTAGCTTCTGAACTATTTTGTCTGGGAGTTCCAGTACGTCTTTTACAGGTTTCCTTCCGGGCTCTCGCTGTCTATCTAGCTCACTGAGTTGATTCCAGGTATGTCCGAACAGATCTGTGTGGTCGGCTTTCCGGATTTGCTTCCACACGTCAGCCGGCAGACATAACCCGAAAAACAAGTCAATGTCCGCTAAAGTCATTATCGTCGAACCCAAGGCTGTGCCTAATTCGGTATAAAATGCTGTCGGGTTCTTTCTTAAATCGGGCAGGGTTTGCCTAAAAGTTAAGATATCTTGTCGATCCCATGGTTGATAAACCCAATTGTACACAACCCTCCCCTTTGCATCTGTGTGGTTGATATCGTCGTTTGTTCCCTGACCTCGTGGCGGAACCCAGTAAGGGGCCGCTTCTCTGATAGGCATCATAGTGTTGGCTACTTCTAATGAGGACTCGGTCGTTTCAGGGACTGTAATCTTGACTTCTGGTTTCTTTTCCGTGAGGTGGCGGAGAACTTCAAGCGTTTGCATGAAAAGGTCCGTCACATCGTGTTCAGTCCCATCTCCGACATCGACCTTTCTATATAGAGTTGTCAGTTTAGCGGGGCCCTTATTCTGATACCTATCCTCATATGCGTTCAGGGTGTGGTAGCTGAATCGTAAAATGAAATGCCGTCTGTGGCTACCGGCATGTGAATTGTGCATATCCATCGTGTATTCTTCGCTCTCCTTCCGTTCTACTAGTGTCTTCACTATCTTGTCAATCCCATCCCGCTCATCTTTGCTCAATCTATTTGGTCTGGCTGGCGGTTGCTTGCTAGCCTCGGGGTCATCTGGTGTCGTTACTAATGCAGCCGGTGCAGAGGCCGCAAGGGCCGGGGCACTAGCGCTAAGGTCACTCTCGCTTGTACTCGGAGCTGGTAGGTGCTGTATCAGAGGTTGGCAGGGGGCATATGGAGGGGGCATGTACATGATTGGAGGACCTAGCAGTAACTCATCGTTCGCCCGTTGTTTGGAGGGCAGCTCAGGGTAGAGCGTAGAGGGGGTCCTAACAGGGCATTGGCCTGTCAACCCTGATTCTTGCTTTTGTGTAGCTTCCTTTCTTTCTTTTATTTCTTCTTCTAGTTGCTTAGCGGCTAGGTGGGCTGCCTTTCGTAACTCTTTCCCTATTTTTGCTTCTTCTCTCTTCTTTCATTGTTCCGCTTCTTTGCGCCACATGCCGATACTATCGAGCATGGTGGGCGTAGTCTTATTTTTCTGGAGCGCTGCTTCTAATGTTTCTATTTTATGATCATCAAAAGAACCTATCAGTGGCCACTGACTTTCGGGGTCCTTCTTTGTATATTTATGCCATAACTTATTATAAGCTATAGCGACTAGTCCATGCTTAATTAACATGTCCTTATTAGGGGTGCCTTCCAGTGGAGCTGGATGGTTCATCTCTAATGAGTGGTCCGGGCTAAACAGGCTACCAATCAGTGGGGAGAAGATAGGCATGACGGATTACAACGGGGATCAAAGTCTGCACTACCTATCTTATCACTGCGTGCAAAGACTAGACAGAATATTTCTATTCTTCGTTGTTTGCAGGCGGTGAATACCTCAAAAGAACCAATATCGAACAGTCAATGTTCGGTCAATCAAACAATCAATGGGGAGAATAAGAAGGCACGACGGGTTACAACGGGGACAAAAGTCTGCGTTACCTACCCTTTCACTACCTGCAAAGAGAGAACCTGTTCTTCCCTGTTTGCAGACAGAGAATCTCCAGAAAACAATCCGCGAACAATAGTTCGGGCCAAACAATCAATCAGTGGGGGAGGAAGATAGGCACGACGGATTACAACGGGGACAAAGGTCTGCGTTACCTATCCTTCACTGCTTGCAAAGAGAGAGCCTGTTGTTTTCTCCGTTTGCAGACAGCGAATCTCCAAAAGAACCAACAAAAGAGTAATACTAGTATTATCCAAATCAAACAATCATTTCGCAATTTGTCGCATTTACACAACCTTACCCGGACCGCATGGACAGTTTCCTGTCTTCCGAATCCAGCGCCCGATCGTCCTCTATTCTTCGTGATCTTCGTGGCACTCCTGATGGTTCCCAGTCAGGACCGTAGATCACTCGAGAGAGATCTGTTCGGAACCAGTGAAGTTCGGATGATCGGCTGTCAGACGAGGGTCTATCGGACTGGAGCTTCCCGATCGTTGCAGTCGTTCACTCTGTCTTCAGGACCTCTCCCACTGGATCCACGAGTCACTGATGGGCCCCACGTTTGGGACGCCAATTGTGAAAAAGGTAGGGCTGATGGCCTTTTTCAAAGTTGCCCGGCGCTAACCGCCTCTATACCATTCTAGTTACCAAACAAAGAGGCAGGCGCTGGAGACTGGAAGGCAGGAAACAGAAGTTTTATTCCGACGGAGCAGAACACATCAGATCAGACAACAAGGTATCGTTTCGAGGTGCTCTAACAGCCTCTCTGAGGCCTGGCCTCTTATACCCTGGTTTATGACATGTGAGCATTCTTTATTGCAGAAAAGACTCTTTGAAGTATGAAAAGACATCCCCGGAATCCCCGTTTCAGACCCACCCCCACACGTATCTACAGTAGAGGTCCTCACCCCACATACAATAGGAGTGGGCTATCACGCAGCTGAGTGTTCCGCCGATTCTTAGGATGTGTGCGCCTGATCGTATCCCAGGGGGTGGGGAGGCCATGATCAATAGTAGCTCCTTTGAAGAGGAGCGACTCCATACAATAGGGGGGCAATAAACTGTATCCCCCGGCTAGGTGATGGCCTGGGACCCGTGCGGACAACCGGACTCAGAGGAAGGGGTCATCAAAGGAGAGGTATTCATGAAAGGAAAGTAAGTGTTGGTCAGGCACGGGTGTGACTCCCAAGGACAGAGTCATGCGGAAGGAGAAGGTTTATGACTTGTGCATGTGAGAGCGGGGGCAGCCAGGGTGTGCAGGGGATGCTCGCAGGGTCAGGGGAGCGCGCTGGCGATCGATCGTGAACAGGGAGACCATGGTACCTAAAATAGCTGCTGTGCATATTGTACATGAATGACAAGATGGCGCAGATGATGTTCAGTTCGCAAACTAAAATTCCACAACCTCTTCAGGTTAACGTGAGGGGCCAATAGTGTCAATTAGTACCCTGTCAAACAAGCACTAGTCAAATGTTGTGTCTTAGTCTGATTCAAAGGGCATCGACCGCATGGGGTACTAGCACCAACAATTTATGTTACAAAACTATCCCTTCACTCTGACGTATGAACACAGCTGTTGCTGCACCTGAACGAAAGCACCTAGGCAATGCACGAGCAACAGGATCAAGAACTGCTGAGAAATATGCACAGGGATGCTGCTTGTCACCGTGTGTCTGTACTAAAACTGACAATGCAAACCCATCTTTTTCGTGTACATAGAATGTAAAAGCCTTCGTGTAATCTGGAGTGCCTAACATTGGTGCAGAACAAAAAGCTTGTCGTAACTGCCGAAAAGCATTCTGACATTCAATTGTCCATGGAAGGGGCATTGGAGTGTCTTTAATCAAAAGCGCTAACAAGGGTTTAATAATGTGTAAAAAACCTAATTTCCATTGCCTACAAAACAAAGTCAGACCAATGAATGCACAAACTTCTTTCTGGGTTGAAGGCACTGGTGTGTCTAAAATTGCTTGAATGCGATCTGGTATAAGTGCACGTCCCTCCTTAGACAGAAGGTGACCTAAGTGGGTAACCTTCGGTCTACAATATTGCAATTTCTTCTGTGAGACTTTGTGGTGGTGTGAAGCAAGAAAAGGAAAGTAAAGACAAAGTACATTGTTCACACTGTTCAGGCGTATCGGCTGCCAACAAGATGTCATCAACATATTGTATAAGAGCCTCTCCTTCAGGCAAAGTGAAATAATCAGGTTGTATTTTCAATGCTTGGTTATAAATGCTAGGACTCTCAGTGTACCCTTGAGGAATTCTACAAAATCTGTACAATAGATTAGTCAATGTGAAGCCAAACAAATATCTGCCGTCAGGATGAATAGGAATCGAAAAGAAAGCGTCCTTCAGGTTAATCACAGTGAATGTAGTTGTTGTCGGAGGAACTAAGGTAAGAAGTATGTCAGAAACCACGGGTATTGTGGCACTACAATCTTGTTAACTTCTCGCAAATCAATAATGAATCTGTAAATCCTAGTGTCAGTGTCTTTTTTCAAAATGGGAAGAATAGGACTGTTGCAAACTTTATAAGGAGCTTCTTCCACAACCTCCACTTTAATTAAATCATGGACAATCCGAACAAAGTGCTTCTTTGCCTACTTTAGAAATCTTGTATTGAGGCAATCGCGGCAATGAAGCACCCTCCTTGACACTAATGTGTACTGGTGGAATAACCATTTGCCCTACATCGGTGTCTGAAGTAGCCCACAAAGTAATAGGCAGTGAAGCTAATGCAATATCCTCTTTAACAAGACAGGGACTCTCAGTCACAGGGTAGTTGTCATTCAAAATAACAAGTACACCTTCTGGAGAACATCGTATCGTAGCCCTGAAATATTTGAGCATATCAAGACCCACCATTTTGTCCGGTGTATTTGGAGAAAGCAAAAATGGTCATGGAGCAGTACATTCATCAACATGAAATGTAAGTGGTTGTGATAGTGGGCTTAGGGAAGGTGTTCCATCGAAACCTATTGATGTAATGGTTAAGCCAGACAGGGGAGCCCTTGGAACCATTTGTTTAGATAAGGCTCTACGAGTAGATCCTGTATCAACCAGAAACTGATCAGTAGAACTCAAAACATGTGCTGTAACATAGGGACCCTTCGGATCTACTGGAACTTCTTTACCCCATCCTAGGCAGTCCTATGCATAAGCAGAATCTTTCAACTCAGACGGCAAATAGTCAGACATTTGATATTGATTCCATCTATCGAAAGTGTTAAAACCATTCTGTCCACGCATATTAGTATCCAACCTAGCACGATCATCCATGCTTCCTCTAGACCCTGAATATCCTGAACAAATTCTCATTTGTCCCCGTCCACGTGGGTACTGCTGAGCACGCAGTGCAGGACAATCCGCAGCCCAATGCCCAAATTTCCTGCAGTACACTCACTGGTCAGCAGACAAAGTTGGACAAGCATAAGAAGGGAAAGACGGATCATAAGACCCATGTACACCTCTATCATTACCTCTAGAAGGCGGACCATAAGCCTGAGCTAACATAACCTTTGTCTTTAACTCTTTAGTCTTCTTATCCTCATTGCCCTTCGCTTCTAACTCCTGCCGTTCATAATACTGAGCCATAGTCAAAAGAGAACCGGAGAAGGGGTAGTCCATGAACTCTCACTGGCCTTTGGGCGACAAGCTATTACTGGCAACAAGTTGGCGACATATTTATCGACAAACAGATGCCGGCCTGTGTCATCTGTCAATGACTGGCCACTAAAATCGTGGAATGACTCCTCAAAGCGTGTAAAGAAGTCAGAAACCGATTCATCTGCTTTTTGCTTACAAGATGCTAATATAGTCCAGTCTATCTTTGTAGGAGGAATAATCGTCTTTAATTTAACTAATATTGCTGCGGGAAGATCTAAAATTAACTGACATGGTTTTTGTGCAGGTTCCCTTTCTTCATCCATGTGTTTTAAATCTTTCCATTCTGCCCCAAAAGTCGCACAGCCATCAACATTCGAACACTTCTCCACGTATCAGGGGATAATATTAATCTAAAAAACATATCAATATCAGGCAGAGTCATAGTACAAGAGCCAATGGCACCCTCAACTTCCTCATAAAAGGCGGCTGGATTTTTCCGCTGATCAGGCAATGCAGTTTTAAGAGCCATAGCATCTGCTCTATTCCAAGGAGTGCAAATCCAATTATAAATAAAATTACCTTTTGCATCAGTGGAATCCTTATTATCATCTGTTCCCGTACCTCTACGAGGAACATACAAAGGTGCGGCTTCCCTGCATAAGTTTCGCATGAACTATCATAGTCTTATCTGTTCTGAAGATAGAAGCCTGAGCCATGCCGGTCTGAGATGTTTGTGCAGATGCCTCTGCTGCCTTTTTCTCATCTCGCAAACAAACGCATTACGCATTTGCTTACAATCATTTGCTATATCATCAGGCTCCAATTCCTGAGAACGCTTCCTAAACCGCTCAATGACCTCTGTGGCAAATACCTCGGTAAATTATGTTTGCTCCCTTTCCTGCCAGCTTTTCATATTATCTATAAGTTCAGAAGCAGGAGCAGTACAACAAACAGCTTTGCGAGTAGCGGATCTAAGCTCAGACGACCGCTCGGTGGACAACATAGAGCGAGTTTCCGGTGCCTTCTCCTGCTCTGAAGGGCAGTCCTCATCTGACTCATGAGGAGCAGACGGAAAAGTATACAGAGGCGGAAAATGGTCTAACAGAAGAGAATCATCTTGTGGCTTATTAAGGATAAGATAAAGGGGTCGTCGAACAGCGTATTGGCCAGTTACCAGCAAATGACGCTCCCTATCTTCTCTCTCTTTTCATTCTTTCATTTCCTTATTTTTCATTTCTAATGCTTTCGCATGAATGCTTTCGTTGTTCTTTTTCGATCAAGACTTGCTCACGCTTCATTCGTTCACACAATTCTTTCTACCACATTCGTACACTGTCAAACATATTGTCTAGGCTTCCGCTTAAACATACGTTGTTCCACATACTGAATCTTTCTTAAATCAAATGACCAATCATTGCCGCCACAGACAACATCAGGCGCCAACTAGACAACGGCGAAACATCAGCCCCCATCCTCCTGGACCTGTCAGCCGCCTTCGACACAGTCTGCCATCGCACTCTAACGACACGCCTCCTAGAAGCCGGAATCCAAGAGAAGGCTTGACAGGACCACCTCCTTCCTCTCCGTGAGAACCCAGAGTGTCCGCCTCCCACCCTTCTGATCCAAAGCCACCAACATCATCTGCGGCATCCCTCAGGGCTCATCCCTCAGCCCAACGCTGTTCAATGTCTACATGGCCCCCCTCGCACAAGTGGCCCGCCATCACAATCTCAACATCATCTCCTACGCTGACGACACCCAGCTCATCCTCTCCCTCACCAAGGACCCACACACCAACAAAACCAACCTCCACGAGGGAATGAAGGCCGTCACCGATTGGATGAGGAGCAGCCGCCTGAAGCTGAACTCGGACAAGACGGAGGTCCTCATCCTCAAACCCACCCCCCTTGCCTGGGATGACTCCTGGTGGCCGACCACACTGGAAACAGCATCAACACCCACCGACCATGCACGCAATCTAGGATTCATCCTCGACTCCTCCCTCTCCAAGCAGGTCAACGCCGTCTCCTCCTCCTGCTACAACACCCTCCGCAGGCTTCGTAAGATCTACAAGTAGATCCTGACCGAAACTAGAAGAACGGTGACACAGACCCTCGTCAGCAGCAGACTGGACTACGGCAACGCACTCTACGCAGGAATCCCAGCCAAACACCTACGACGACTACAACGCATCTAAAACGCCTCCGCGTGACTGATCGTCAACATCCCCAGCCGCAGCCACATCAGCCCCCACCTGAGAGACCTACACTGGCTCCCCGTTGACAAGAGGATCACCTTAAAGCTCCTCACTGACGCACACAAAGCCCTCCACAATGCCGGACCAGCCTACCTGAACAGCAGACTCTGCTTCCACACCCCCACCCGCCAGCTCTGCTCTGCCAGCCTCGCCCTCGCTGCTGTCCCCCGCATCCAACGAACGACCTCCGGCAGCAGGTCCTTCTCCTACCTCGCCGCCAAGACCTGGAATACCCTCCCTACCCACATACAGCAGACCCAAGACCTACTCGCCTTCAGAAGACTCCTCAAGACCTGGCTCTTCGAGCAGTAACAGCACCCCCCCTCCCCTCAGCGCCTTGGGTCCCTCACGGGTAAGTAGCGTGCTTTACAAGTACTCTGATTGATTGATTGATTGGTTGATTGATGTATAGGCCAACGCAAATCAGGATCCTTACTAGTATATTTATTCCATAATGTGCTGTACATTATAGAAGAAATACCATACTTAATATACGTATCCCTATTAGGTGTCCCCTCGAGAGGGGGGCGGTTGTGCTTCATCAAGTCTCAAACTGGCACCGCTACAAAAGCAACATATTCTACGGAGTGTGCTAGAAACAGGCATGCTGAAAATAGTGCAGTATATGCAGTATTTTACGCAAAGTAGCACTTAAAGTATGCTTGTACGCTGTGCCGTTCAAATCTTATTCAAAACAGAGAAAATTCGCCTCATTACCTGCCTATACAAATTGCAATTTATATATCACCTACTCACAAATCCCAAATTGGCATTACAAATTCCAAAACCACAGCAAGCATCGCATCAACGACCTTACCATTCCCAGGTGTCCAGATTCCAACTGTCAAGTTCTTGAATCGACCAAATGGTCACTGCTCGGTGAATCAACAGAAGAGATCTCAGTCAGCACCACCTGGATGGTTAGATCAGAAAGAGAGGAAAAACGCAGTGGTTGCCAAGACGCGTGTCTCCTCGGGCAGTGATCGTCCGTAGCGAGATTCCAATCCTTCGTTTCGACCACTTCTTCGGGCATCCGAGTCGCCGATGAGCCCCACTAGTTGGTCGCCAATTTGTCGTGTGGAGCCTCAGCTAGGCCTACCAGTGCTAAGGGTTCGACCTTCTCTGCACATAGTCCTCAGACCAATAGGAAGAAGTTGGCACGGAAACTGCAATACAAAACAGAGCTCTTTATTAACCTCACAACACCCTTCTGTAGTGTATGAAGTAGCACACTGAACAGAAGGAACATGCTCCTTTTATATTCACAAAGGGGCTCAGAAGAAGGCGGCACTAGTACAGAACAGAAGGTTTACATACATAAAAGGTCATACAGAAATGCACAGTCAACAATAAGGTGGAGCTTAGCAGTATACTAATTACTGTAAAAATACCCTGACAGTTACAATCTAGAACATGTGTGAACAGTGGTGAGCACATGGCAGACCAGATGGCTGCCGAATACAAGATGGCTTCAGCTAAATGCTAACCCTATCGCTGCCAAATTACAACACAATGATGGTCAGTCCAGGAGAGTCCGGTGGTGTAGCTGTAGCTGAAGGTCCCGCTGGCCAAGGAGACATGCTTGACCGTGCTTCCTGCTACGTGGCTTGCTGCGGTGACTAGTTGCTTGTGTCTGATGTTGGGGAGCTACCCCAGGACGTGATGGTGTTCTGGTGTGATGGTGTTCTGGTCACTGGGGTTGTTCAGGTGGAACTTGAGTTTGCTGAGTAGAATGTTGTCAGGAGATGGGAGAGCCTGGTCTGCAATGAGATCTACAAAGGTATCTGAGAATGGGTGTCCATGGCCCGGAGGGCCTGCAGAGGAGGGTGCCGCAGACAATGGGGTTGGAGTTGGTCCAGATCTGGAAGTTAAGGTGTTCCATGGTCACTGTTGGGTCATTAGAGTGTGTGGTCAGTCGGTGTGTGCTTCTGTAGGTGATGGCAATGCCTCCTCCTGGATGGTCTGGGTGGTCCTTGTGGGTGATTTAGTAGCTGTCAGTGATGGCGATGGTGATGGCGATGTCCAGTCCGGAGCAGATGTTGGTCCTGGCAGGCGATGTGGCGTTATATTGATGGTGAGGAGGGTGCTGGCGCCGTAGGGGTGGAGTGTCTGAGAGGAAGGGTCCTTGGTTCTGAGCACAGTCCAGGGGCAGATGGACACAGATGGGCTTGCCTATGGCTTGTCTTTGGCATAGGAGCTGTCCATTACAATGCAGGCATTACATCGTAATGCCTTTACAACGCAAATCCACTACAAGGCATCCAGGCTCCAGACACAAGTCCAGCGGCGCATCCAGGCTTTCATCCTGGTCACCCTGGATTTGGGTGGCTTGAGGGGCGTGTTGATGTGTGCTGCACTTGGCCCTGGCTGCTCCATTCTGCATTTCATTGTTTCTTTGCCTATTTTCTATTGGATGTCGACTGATAGCCTATTTTTTCCAATAGAGGCAAAAAAACTCATGTTGGGCTGACTATCATGCTTTTTTTAAGCTAATGGGCCTTTCGTTGGTTTTCGCCCGCTAACACTGGAATTCCTATTGACATCACGCTAATGTTAGTGGCATTTTTCACCGCTAATCCCCGAAGGTATCGCAATGTAGCGACGTCTTGTACATACATAGTTTTCAGCGACACACAGCTGTAAGAAAACTGCAGCTAACTAGCGTTAACTGTAGTTTTCGCCAGTGCTTGTACATATGCCCCATAGAATGTAATCTCCATCAAACAAGGGTGCTTCCTCTTAATTATGTGAAGTGCTCCTTTTTTTGGTGGTGATGTCCTCATGTTCCCCTGCACGATAAACGCGTCATGAAAATCGTCCGAAATTGCGCTCTCGTCACTCTGGTAACTTGTGCTGTCCATCAGCCTGGGTAATGGTGAGAACACCATTTAATTTAAAGGGGAGAGGGCCAAGATGCATTCAGCCTTGTGGACCTCATGCCTGGGGGCCTACCTTTAAAATAGGTGGGTGGTCTGGTGCCCACCCACAGCACACACAACCAACACACTGGGAACCGCAGAGGGAGCCTAATGGTCTCCATCGCCACCGTCATCCCAGACAGCTCCGCGCATGGTGCAGGAGCTGGTATTGCTCCTGGGAGCAAGGAGCAACTATTTATGCTGCTCCCTCCAGACAGAATCAATATCTTATTCTGTTTCCCTGCTTGCATCAGCACAGGCAGGGAAACAGAACACACATCTCCTACAAGAAAGGAGGAGCTTTCTTAAATCTCCTGCAATCTGGGAGCAGACTTTTTGTTTGCTTCTGTTTGGCGGCAGCTTTGAAAATGGTCCTGCCAGGCAGGAGCAAACACAAGTTTCCGCTGTGTTTACTAGGTGGGCTCCCTAGGACACAGCAAGTGAGCTTGCCTGGGGAATGGGGTCCTCAGGACCATTATAGGCTCAGAGACAGGAGCCACTCAGCCCCAGCCTCATAAAAAATACATTGGGCACCAAGGCGCTGAATATAGCACAGGGTGGGGGTGTTGAGTGCTCCTTCATATATTTATTATATGGAGTCCCTGGGCTCAAACACAAATCAATAAGGGGAGACGTGCATCTCCTCTTCTTAACTAAAAAAATGAGGCCCCAGGCCACCAATTTGTTTGTTTTTTGACATGATCGTGTGGGAGTTAACAGCAAAAATTGCAGATTTGTTTTTATTTTGTCCCAGGGGGCCCTTCTCTGTATACCCCATGGGGCCTTGGGGGGGAGTTCTGGGTATCCCGACCCTGCCCCTTATTTGATTTGACTAAGTCTTCAAGTCCTGTAATGGCTGTCAGCAAATTTTTTCTTATGTTGCTGGCAGCCAATCAGAATGCTTGTTTGGTCTGGTGGGAGTCTGACTCCCATAGGAGCAGGATGGCCCAAGGGAAAAAAGTGAGTTATAGTTACCTCAACTAACTATGACTGGCGAATTTCTATGGTTTTATATGAGTCAAATGTCCAACTAACTATAACGTACCTGAAATCTATGTTGTTTTCAGTGAATTTCTAAGGTTTTTTAAATGCTAATTCCTAACTATAACGTCTGTAAAACCTATGGTTTTTTCAGTGAATTTCAAAGGTTTTTTAAATGTTAATTTAATATTTTAATATTTATAAAAACCTTTTTTTCTAATTGTTTTTTAATATTTTGCAACTTTATTATCCTTTTTTTTTACTTTAAAAATTATGTAATGTTTTATATCTTCCCCAAAATATATGTATATCATTTTTTTGGGGAGAAAACTACAGTCCCGTACCGATAGTCTACCAAGCTCGATCAGCAAGCCAATCCCATCCACCACATATAAATGATGTGCATTTCGTATCTGATTGGTTTGTGGCACCGCGTCTCCGTAACAACTATAGATATGAGGTCGCCCCACCTGCTACTTTGGTATGCGACGGGTACGCACTACCAAGCCGCGCGTTACGTCATGTACGTAGGCAACGAGTGCACGCTGTCATGCCATGTGTTATGTCATAGACGTACAGTGTCGTGCCACATACGCCATTACCTCATTTTTTGGGCTCAAAACTATATCTAAATAACTTTAAAGTGTATATGAGAACAAGCGATAATGAAAAATATTTTAAACATTTATATATTTCTAAATGTAATGAACTTATATTATAGTAAATATAATTTCTCACAATCACGCCGTGTGCGGTCTCTTTGCACGCTAGGTGCGCCATTGCCATGTGACCATAATAAAAGCATTTCATTAGTTTATACCATTTCCCATTGTAACAGTTGGAAAAAGCCACCCATTTTAGTCGATCTCTGCACTGCATTTGATGAGACATACCTCTTCTGCTTAGAGAGCTATTTTCTAAACTGTTTGCAATGTAGACATATCTTGCACTACACACAGCATGCAGCAATCATCTTCATCAATATTTATACTTTTTAAAGTAGACTTCCACCTGTGATAGCCATACACTTAAAAGTTGCATAACCAAAGTTTTGTCCACTACCAGAGGTAACATAGTTGCATAGGCTGTCCACAGCACAATGTAATATAGTAAGGCCCAGAGGCAATATAATGCATAGATAATGAACACACGGACACAGATAGATAGTGGAAGGGGGGACGGGCACGTGCGCTTGACACCTTTTTATTACCAGGGTCACATATCCAGTGACATCTGTGCTGGATGCATGTGGGGTGAGTGTAAAGCAGCCCTGAGGGAATGGTTGCTGCTAGCATCAACTACAACAGTAATCATTACATCACACACAGTGATTCAATATTAAAAGAATCAATAATTTGTGCTGCATTAAGGTAGGGACAGTAGATGTGAAATAATACAGAAAAAATTCTATCGTAAAACAACCACAACTTGTAGTATGCTGAGACATAATCAATAGATCTGAAATAATACACAAAAATATGATATCATCAACACTCCATCAGTTCTAGTGCACTCACATAGCCACATCAAAAGCATTCAGCATGTGCACAACCAGCAATGATGGATGCTGTGGGCTGGCCGTACTAGGAGCAATATCTGTTGCCATTAACACAGCATCATCTGCAATAGCGACTCAATCTGATTTGTGAACACTGCTGTCTGCAGTGTAAGCCAGACAGAGCGGTCACCAAAGGCCCACAGCAATGTGGCATTGACTTGAGCTCCACAGTTTGCAGTATGCGAAACAAAAAAAAGCATGTGCGGACCCAGCCATGATGCATATGAGTGGTGCAGAGAGAGCGCACTACAGCAATGTCTTTTCCTACAGGAATGCGCCATCTAGAATACCAAATCAATCTCAAATGTGAACACTGCTGCCTGCAGTGTAGGCTAGAGAGAGCGTTCAGCAAGGGCCCACAGGCAGCCACATGGCATTGACTTGAGCTGCCCAGTTTCTCATTCGCAAACCAAAAAGCAATGTCTTTTCCTACAGGACTGCCTCATCTACAGAACCAATTCGACCTGAATTGTGAACACTGCTGTCTGCAGTGTTAATTGAAGGCAGTACTCACACAGACATCCATGAATACTTTTTCTCACTTCCTCTTCAAAAAATACAACAACATGAATTACAGAAAACTCTGCAATAAATACATCAAAACAATTCGAATTCCGATTTCTGCTCTCCACAATGTAGACTATTCAGTGTTCCTTTCCACTTCCAAGATAAATTTGGTCATTGTACTAAACCTATAAGTCATCTAAAAAAATGTCTTCAAGCAAGTATACTAAAAGGATAATGTGTATATTTCAGTAGACAATCACCACTCAATCTAAATTTTGAACACTTCTGTCTACAGTGTAGGCCAGAGAGAGTGGTCAGCAAGGACCCACAGCTACGTAACATGGACTTGAGCTCCCCAGTTTTTTCATAAGCAAAACAACAAAAAGCATGTGCGGAGCCTATAATGATACATATGCATAGTGCAGATTGAGCGCACTGGAGCAATATCTTTTCCTACAGGACTGAGTCATCTACAATAGAGACTCAATCTGACTTGTGAACACTGCTGTCTACAGTGTTAATTGAAGTCAGTACTCACACAGACAACAATTATTACTTTTTCTCACTTCCTTTTCACAAAATACAGCAACATAAATTACAGAAAACTGCAATAAATAAATCAAAACAATTCGAATTGGGATTTAATCTGTCCACAGTCTACAGTATTCACTGTTCCTTTGGACTTGCAAGATGAATTTGGTCACTTTACTAAACCTATAAGTTATCTAAAAAGAATTCTTCAAGCAAGTATACTAAAAGGATATTGTGTATATTTCAATAGACGTTCTATTTACTTGACTACTGGATTCTGTAATTAAACAATCACCACTCGATCGCCACTTAAATTGTGAGCCCTGCTGACCGCAGTGTAGGCCAGAGGCTCTATTCATTAACTCCTCACAGCCACATTCCGTTGAATTCGAAAGCATGGAGTTGGTTGCACCAGATCGGAAGGGGTACACAGAAATAATCACAGACTTAAACTTCTGACATCCTCAATCATAGAATCAAGTCCCCGTTTCACTGTTCGGACCTGCTGTACTGCGGTGTACTCCACCAACTGGTGTCAACCAAGCACAATAACCATGTGCAACAGCTAGCTACGCCAGCACAGACTCTGATGCACCTCAACGGAGGGAGTTCTACAAAAATCAAGCAGCAGGTAATATCGGACATCGTTCATTGTGGAATAAAGACTAAGCATGGGCAAATTTTGCGAATTTGAGATCCGCGAATTTGCGGATTTGCGAATTCGCGATCCGCAAAATTCGTGAATTTGTGCGAATTTGCGGATTTTAGTTTTTTTGCGTATTCGCAGGGTTTTTTGCGTGTTCGCGGGGTTTTTTGCGTGTTCGCTGGGCTTTTTGCGTCTTCGCGAGCCGCTTTCATAGCGAAGTTACCCATGGAGTCGTTTATGGGAGAGGGAGAGAGAGATAGATAGATAGATAGATAGATAGATAGATAGATAGATAGATAGATAGAAAGAGAGGGAAAGAGAGGGAAAGAGAGAGGGGGAGAGAGAACGAGAGAAAGAAAGAGAGGCCGGATCTCTGAAGGGCCAGATTCCTGATTTGCCCCTACAGAACATACAGCTTTTTATTTTTTAGCGAAATGCATATGAAAATTGTGCTGTAAAGGTCTCTTTAAGTTTAACCCCTCCTGACAACTCAAAATGGGTGTATTTGCCATCCTCTCCCTTTTTCCTGTTTTTTATATCTGTAAATGCTTCCTGATGAGGTTTAATTCCTTGGACGGGTGCCTCGTTGCCTACTTGTAACTATTCTCTGACCCTGCTTCAAGGGTCAGAGCAGGGTCAGAGAATAGTTGCAAGTAGGCAACGAGGCGCCAGGAAGCAATTAGCAGCAGGTGTCCAAGTTGAAGTGAATTTGTTTGTAACCCTTTTGTAAAAGGTTACAAAGAAATTAGGTTCAACTTTTGCACCTGCTTCTGTAACCCTTGCTTGGCTGAAAATTCGTCCCCGCTGATTCGCGGATTTTACCGTGATTTCACGAGATTTGCGGATCACGAAATCACGGAAAATCCGCAAATTCGGATTTTACGCCCACCCTTAATAAAGACACCATTTTACTTTTTTGGACCTAGAGTAGATTGTACATCGTCGAAGGGAGTACCTTCATCTCCACTCTCAGATGAAGTTCTAACATCGTCCATTGTGGGATGAAGACACAGTTCCACTGTTGGGACCTACAGTTTAGGTGCACCTGGTCAGAGGGGGTACACAGAAAATATGACAGACTTTCCCTTCTGACATCCTCAATCATAGAATCAAGACCCCGTTTCACTGTTCAGACCTGCTGTACCGCAATGTAGTCCAGCGACTGCAATGAGCCAAGCCCAATAATCATGTGCAGCAGTTAACTACCGAAGGAGAGAGTGTGATGCACCTCAATGGAGGGAGTTCTGTGAAAAGAAAGCAGGAGGTAAAATCGGACATTGTCCATTATGGGATCAAGACACCGTTCCACTGTTGGGACCTAGAGTTGGTTACACCTGGTCGAAGGGAGTACCTTCATCTCCACTCTCAGATTCAGTTCTAACATCGTCCATTGTGGAATCAAGACACGTTTCCTCTGTTGGTACCTAGAGTTGGTTGCACCTGGTCGAAGGGAGTACCTTCATCTCCACTCTCAAATGCAGTTCTAACAATGTCCATTGTGCAATCAAGACACAGTTCCACTATTGGGACCTAGAGTTGGTTGCACCTGGTAAAAGAGAGTACCTTCAGCTCCACTCTGATACAGTTCTAACATCGTCCACTATGGTATTAAAACACCGTTTCACTGTTGGTGCCTGTTGGACTACTGTGTTAGTAGTATACAGAGCACTCCACAGTGCTGGGCCTCAGACTGGGTGCTGTGTACCTGTGTCACGGTAGCCGCCGGCACGTGGTGGGCCGTCTTTCACATAAAGTGGTACCGAAAGGTGAACTGAGGGGCATATATGCGTTGCAGCGGCCATGACAATTTCTGGATGCCAGCAGGCTGATTGCATCATTCATGTACCCACCTTCGCTCACGGGTTCAGCTGCGCAGACCTGGCAGACATGTTCGCCATTCCTGAGCAAAACCACACCCACACAAACATACCTTTTATTCATACCCCTATGCTAGCCTTGCATACGTCAAACCAGCCCACTAAGCTAAAGAATTGGGGAGGGAGGGGGCACGTAAGCGCTATGTTTTCATAATCTTCCCTACTGACTGTACTATCATGGTTGCGTCCACAGTCTACTTCACTCAATAGACCAGAACTGTATGTTCACATGTACCTGTCTGTGCTCTGCATACTCAAGTCTGTTCGACACATTTACTCAACACTTTGCATTGTATACTTTTATAATAGAGAATCACTTCCCACCTTTGCACATACTATGCTCCCATCTCTACCCGCATTCTTCATTGTGTGGAAGAGGTGCCATGCCATGTTAGTTTTGTGTACATGACCGTCCAAGGTTCCCACAGTACGTACTGTTGTTGTGTTTGCTAGGCGTACTTTATGTTTGTCATGTTGCATGTCATTATATAAGGTACGGCGTTTATTCATGACCAGTAGTTTCTACCATTTACATATCGCTGTCTTAAAGAGGATAGAGAACTTTTTACCGCAGGTAAAAAGTGCGACCACAATGGCAGTCATTCTTTACCATCCAAGAATGTCCAACTGCACGACGCTTCTAAGTTTACAGCCCACAATCTTGTGTGCTTTCTTAAAACCAAGCCAACTCCCACAATCAGCCCAACATTCACACAGCCTTCTAACAGCACTTATCTGTTTCTCAATAACATGCACTCCTACAGAATATGAGCTGGCATACAGTCTATCCTTACTGTTTCGAACTGAGTAACTTCCTGTGGCAATGTCTATTCCCACCCTCACAAAACAACTCCCAAACTTCAACTTGACCTTCCAAACCTACTTTGGAAACAGATTTCATTAAACTAACCAAACTCAATCAGCTTTTGTTCGGAACAGAAGTGTCCCTCACTTCTGCAAAATAAATGTATTGACTGTAGATAAGACGAACTTCGAGAAAAATACAGTCCCTTTACACTTTGTAAATGGTTACACAATTTTTAACACATCTCACATTAAAGGTCTGGCACACTTTATTTTAAGGAATGAGAGAGGGACTTGCACAGCAAGATAGTTCAAAAGTTAAATCAAAGTAATGGTCTATGGCGTGCTCACGGGGAATTACGCTGTCTGTACCTCACAGCGTGAATGTAGAAACTAATGCAAAGCTCCCCCCATTTGGAAGGAGGCACCCAGTCGCACAGCTCAAAAGTTAGACAACTATGTCTATAAACAGTTCATCAAGGTTGATTCCACACAATGTTGAGGTTCTTTAAGTATTTAATGCTAGATCAAAAGTTCAATGTAGTTCCATAACGCATAAACTTCATTCCAACGAAAAAATCATCCAGTTATAAATCTTCCCCAATGCATTTCGGGCAGATGACAAGCCCTTCCTCAGGGGACAACTCTACAAACAAAAGGAAAATGCCAAAGTATCACTGGATATGACCCATATAATACAAAAATTGCATCTCTCAAATCAAGTCATGGTGTCATAAACCACATGTGCAAAACTTAGAACAGAAGGGTGAGCATAGATCTCTCGGATCAAGTTCCTTAAAACAGAAAGTGCCAAACGTATAAAGAAAATTCGTAAACGCTGTAATTACACTCATAGTATAAAAATGAAGTGTCTGACCAAAATGTGAAAGTAGTGCTCCTCAGTGAAAATGATAGAGAAAACAGCGTGACGAAAGTGACAAACCACCAAGGCGTGTGTAAAAGTGAGTATAACCCATGGTGTGACGCACTCGCAAGCACAGTACTCACGGAAAAATTACATCCGTGACTCTTAGGTCGCGATATCTGTAAAACGTGAAACAGTGATTAAAATGCGGTTTAAAGTAAATCCGGCATGTATGCCGAGAAGGTAACACAGTCCCCAATGTGGAGTACTTACAGTGTCAAAAGGTTGTTCTGAAACAACGTCAACTCAGTCTCGGGAACCCCACGGAAGTTCAAACTCAGAGGAAATTAATACCGGCTTCCCACGTGTGCATGCAGATAGAAAGGTGACTAGTAAGCAAAAAGGTGACGCCATGTTGAATAAGGGAAGTGAAGTGAAGCTATGTTATGTTATGTTATGTTATAACAATTTATTATGCGCACAGCGACTCCTGCGAAGGAGCATCCTGGCGCAGAGACACGGAGCAAACATAACACAACAAAGAGATAATGCCACAGAAAAGTGCAAGAACAGACTAAAAACAGGAGGCTAGAACAGGAAGGTCTTTATGGCTCTACGGAAAGACAACAAGTCCTCAAGTAGCCGAATTTCAACTGGGAGGGTGTTCCAGATTAACGCGGCTCTCACCCTAAAGGAGCGGCCCCCCATCCTGCTGAGCCTAAATCTGGGGACAACAGCAAGGGCCTGACCTAGAGATCGAAGATTGCGGGTAGGGACATAAAAAGAAATAGAGTTGGCCAGAATCTCAGGGCCTATGCCTCTTAAGATTTTGAAGGTCAGACACAAAACCTTGAAAAGAATACGCTTCCTGACCGGGAGCCAGTGCAGGGAGCGGAGGACATGAGACACCGGGCAGAACTTAGGTAGTCCAACAATGGCTCTCGCCGCGGCGTTCTGCACCCGCTGCAGTCGGGTTAACTCAGCCTGGTTCGCCCCAGCCAGCAAAGAGCTGGCGTAGTCCAGACGAGAGATGATGGTTGCCTGGACCACAAGCTGTCTGGTAGGGGCATCGAAGAACTTAAGCACCGGCCTTAAACCTCTTAAGAGTCCAAAGCAACAGGCTGCAATTTTTTTGGTGTGCCCTATAAAAGTGAGACCAGCGTCTAACCAGACCCCTAGATTCTTCACCTCCGGCACCGGGGTCGGAGTGGGGCCCAACTCCGAAGGCCACCACTGATCGCCCCAAAGCTCCACTCCCTTCCCGACAACCATAACCTCTGTTTTTGTGGCATTGCGAAGCGAGTGTTGATCTGTGTCAAGACCGAATAAAAAAGGTCTATCACCGTAAGAAAAGAATAGTAACATAGGTGATGCAGACAAAAGGCAAAAATGCATATGTAGAGGTTACAAAAAAACATTACAATGACACAATATTATGACATGATGTAACAGCTGTAAATGAGTACAGTAATGGATATATGGGTATGTAATCGGCGATTCAAAGATAACATAAAAATTCCATGCGATCATTCAGGCCGTGTGGCTGCATCGATGCCATGTAGCGAATCCAGAAGTTCTCTCTCTTTAGCAAAGTCTGCTTGTTGCTGTGTGTGGGGGTAACTTGTTCAAGTACCAGATACTTGAGTTGGGCAACAGAGTGTTTAAGTTCAGTGAAGTGTGCTGCAACAGTGGATTTGATATTCCCGGTTCTGATGTTGCTTTTATGTTCAAGTAGACGGATTCTGATCTTTCTTTCAGTATGACCAACGTAACATTTCCCGCAGGGACGTTTTAGCATGTAAATTAAATTGGCGGAGTTACAGGTGGCATTTACTCTCAATTTGATTGGATGACCCTTCATGGGGTGGTTGATGACATTACCTTGGATGCAGGTATTGCAATTACTGCAATTGTAACAGGGTTGAAGACCTTTGAAGATAATTGGTTCACTTTGTTTGTTGGTTCTCTTCAGAATTTCTTTAAGGTTGCGTCCCCTGGTGTACGCAAACATCGGTGGCTGACCAAAAGTGCCATGAAAGTCAGGTTCAAGACTGAGCAGGGACCAGTGATTACAAATAATGTTCTTGAATTGATTACTCAAAATGGTGTATTTGGAGACCACTACCGTCCGGGTGCTCTCCGTCCTGACACGGGTTTGTAACAATTCTTCACGCTTCATTTCCCCGATACGGGTGACTGCTGTATCGAGAATTTGTTGTGGATAACCTCGTGCCTTGAATCTTTCTACCATATTGAAAATTTCCTGCTGACATGTGTCTTCCGAAGAGACTATGCGTTTAATTCGCATGAGTTGGGACAGTGGCAGATTACGTTTCAGCCCAGGTCTATGGAAACTCTGATGATGTAAAAGTGAATTACGATCAGTGGGTTTTCGAAAAATGGTGGTATTCCAGTTCCCAGAGTTGCATTGAATCTTAACATCCAAAAAATGTATGCTCTCTCTGTCCATATTCCAAGTGAATTGAACTCGGTCGTTGATCAAATTCCAATTCGTTAAAAAGTCAGTCAACTCGATCTCTGTTCCTTTCCATAGAATGAAAATATCATCTATGAATCTCAAAAAGAGTTTACCATGATTTTGCCAGGCATTTTGGTTGAGGATATGTCTTTCTTCAAAGGCTTTAGCGTATGACGGCGCTGCACAATTTCCCATGGCGGTTCCACACAGCTGGTGGAACCATTGGTTGAAAACAGTGAAATAACTGTGGTACAGTGTGAATACCATTAGTTCCATGAGCAGAAGTTGCATGTCTGAATCCAGATCAGAGTTGGATAATTCATGTTCAATGGCGTTGATACCCAAATCGTGTGGTATTGATGTGTATAGTGAACAGACATCCACAGTATTATTATTATTATTATTAACGAATTTTGTACCGCGCACGGTTACCCAGAGGCATCCCAGCGCTTAAAGAGAATCAGAGCAAGCTGCCTATGTAAAGCAGAACAGATTTAGAATTATTCTGGAAATAGATAAGTTTTCAAATGTTTCCTGAACCTGAGCAGGTTTGGTTCAGAGCGTAGTGAGAGTGGGAGGGAGTTCCAGGCGTGTGCAGTATGGATAGAAAAGCTCCTGCCACCTGAACAGGCTCTCCTAATTCTCTTTATCTGAAGGAGGTGTTTATTATCGGAGCGTAAGGCTCTGGTGGGCTTATAGGGCCGAATCATGTCCTTCAGAATAGCAGGTCCTTTCCCCTGAATGCTCTTGTGAGCAATACAGAGGGCCTTGAAGGTCACTCTCTCTTTGACCGGGAGCCAATGGAGTGCCTTTAGAGCGGGCCTGGCTGATTGCTTGGCCGGAACGCTCCGCAGCAGCCTGGCTGCCACGTTCTGCACTTGTTGCAGGATTTTGAACGTTGATTCCGGTGCTCCGAGAAAGAGTGCATTACTGTAGTCCAGGCGTGAGATGATTAGACCTTGGACTAACAGCTTCCGGGAGAGTTCAGGTAAGAGGGGGAGAACATTACGGGCTGAACGGAGCAGTCCATAACACACGCCAGCGATCTTCTTGGCGTGTGTCCAAAAGGACAGATCAGGCTCCAGCCAGACCCCCAGGCTCTTAATCTCCTTCTTTGGGTCAGGCGGAGTGCCCATACAGTTGGGCCAGCTGCTCGGCGAGAGGGCAAAACTTGAGTGGCCCAAGATCATCAGCTCAGTTTTTGAGCCGTTCAATTTGAGCGATGACCTGGTCATCCAGTCAAACACCTCTCTTAGGCATGAATGGAGCGTTTCAGGCTGTTTCTCCAGCTGTGTCAGACCCACCACTAGCTGAGTGTCATCCGCATAGCTTATGGTCTTAAAGCCAAACGGAGACACCACACCCTCCAGGGGTGCCATATACACGTTAAATAACGTGGGGCTCAGGGATGAGCCCTGAGGCACCCCACAGTGAAGTGGAAGGGGAGGAGATTTTGCGTTGCCTTCCCAAACCTCAAAGGTACGCCCCTCCAGAAAAGAGGCCAGCCATTCCAGGGCCGCTCCTGTGACACCTGTCTCTGCTAGGCGTTGTGTCAACACTCCATGGTTGACAGTATCGAAGGCCGCACTTAGGTCCAAGAGGATCACTGCCACTGACCCCCCTGTATCCAAAGTGCTTCTGGCCTCCTCTACAACTGCTAGCAGAGCCGTGTCGGTTCCATGACCCGGTCGGAATCCCGTCTGGGAGTCTCTCAACCAAACATTCTCCTCGAGAAAGTTGGACAGTTGGCGGTTAACCAGTTTCTCGGCAACCTTACTAATCCCTGGTAGCAAGGAGATGGGCCTGAAATTGGCTAAGTTCTGTGGATCTAAGCCAGGCTTCTTCAGAAGCGCTTTAATGACTGCGCTCTTCCAGTCTAGCGGTACCGTGCCATGAGCGAAGGAGAGATTGACCAAATCGGTCAAAGGCTCTCCTATCGATGGGGCAGCCTGCTTTAAATACCGCATAGGGACTGGGTCTCGAGGCGAGCCACTCTTCAAGCTCCCGAGGACCTTCAGTACTTCGCCTGAGGTTACGGGGCCAAAAGACGTCAATAAATTTTCCGACACGCTTAAGTCCTCAGACGGGGTCGGGGTTCCCATCACCGGAGGGAGAGAACTAATAATGGTGTCAATTTTGTCTTTGAAGTAAGTGGCCAATTCCAGACATTTTTCCTGTGGTCTGTCGTGGACAAGAATGGGATCCTGTGGTTTAAGAAGCTCCTTCATCACTAGAAAGGCTTCCCTGGATGAGGACGCAGCATGACTCACTCTCCCCCCAAAAAAGGAGGCCTTTGCTGCGCGTATAGCAAGTTTATACGTCCTTAATTCCCTACGGTATTTTTCCCTGCTCTCTGTCTCTGGGTTCTTCCTCCATAGTCTCTCCGCCCGTTTACAGTTCTTTCTCAGGATTCTAAGCTCTGGGGAGTACCATGGGGCAGACCCCACTCTCTTATCCCTAATAAGCATCTTCTTAAGTGGAAGCACATGGTCCACTGCGTTGGTCAGCCAGTTCCTCATCATAGCGTCTGCAGTCACTGGATCCTGACCTTTCTCAGGCTGGGAGCCCTCCAACCGGGCATTCCAGGCCTCTACCGGGAGCCTAGACCATGCCCTGTCTATTCTAAATTTCCTG
Source organism: Lissotriton vulgaris (assembly GCF_964263255.1). Classification (NCBI taxonomy): domain Eukaryota; kingdom Metazoa; phylum Chordata; class Amphibia; order Caudata; family Salamandridae; genus Lissotriton; species Lissotriton vulgaris. The sequence continues at coordinate 340,081,878 of NC_141685.1, read as the reverse complement.
GGTGGGAGGGTATCATCTTCCTTTACCTCCCAGTTTGCCATGATCAGTGAGTGGTCAGACCAGGGAAGAACGAGAGGGGGCATAGCTAATAAACCCCTCATGTTCGTAAAAAAGGGGCCCAAAAGGTGCCCTTTAACGTGTGTGGGCCCGGTGTTTATCAAATTCATCTCCAGGGCGGTCAGCTCGCTCATTAAATTAGTTGCCATTGGGTCAGTTGCCTCATCAAAATGGCAGTTGAGATCTCCCAACAGAATAAAGTTGGACGAAGCTGAGGCCAGGAGAGTGGTAGTTTCCATAAGCGAAGATGTAAACTCCCCCACACTCCCAGGTGGACGATAAACTAGGAGGCCTGACAGCGTGCAGGTAGGGGAGAGTTTAAGGGAGAATTGGCAGCTCTCACAATCTTTCACCCCTGCCTCCCATGCTTTACAGCCCAGTGATTCCCTATAGATAATGGCCAAGCCCCCCCCCTCCCTGCGCCTCTGTCAAGATGATAGATCAAATATCCCGGCGCTAGCGCTGTAACCACATCCGGACCCGAGGCGCCAGATAGCCAAGTCTCAGTGAGAAACAAGGCATCAACCTTGTGGTCCAGGAGTAGGGAGTTAATCTCCGTAGCGTGGCAGGGAAGGGATCTGCAATTCAGCAGGGCAAGACGACGCAGGGTAGTGGGGGTAGTTACTCCTAAATCCGATTGGCAGACTCTGCATCCCCTGAAACGTTTTCCCCCTTTAGCGATATAGCAGCATGTGGCATACTTCGGTGTTCTATAGGATAAAAGCTCCTCCTTCGTGTACCTGGCCGAAGAGGCTTGATGGGGGCTCGAGTCGGGCATAACCACTGGCCCTGGTCCCGTCTGGGCCCGGACGGGCACAGACGGGCTTGACTCTGGCGAAACTCCGGCGCAAGTCCGGCGCGTCCACTGCACGCGTCCGCTGCGCGGAGCCATAAGGGACTATTTTTATAGGGCAACTAGACCGGTCGTCCAATGTGACCCCACCTAAGATGGCCGCCAAAACGGGATCGAGCCCTGGACCTGGTCTAAACAAGCACCCAGGGATAGGGGACCGAGAGAAATGAATTCACAGCCCAAACGAGGGTAGGAGCGATCACTAGGATAATTCTAAAGTCGATTTTAAAATATTTCCGTTTTTTTGAAGATTCCTAAAATGATTCTAAAAATGTGGTGCAGGTACAGGGGGGGATCGGACACAAGGGAAAAATCAAGTGCAGCTAAAATAAGCACTGAGCGCTCGACTAGCAGCCTCTCAAGAATGCTCTATCTCCTGTCTGGTAGCTAAGCCCTCCTTTTATAGGGCAACTAGACCGGTCGTCCAATGTGAACCCACCTAAGATGGCCGCCAAAACAGGATCGAGCCCTGGACCTGGTCTAAACAAGCACCCAGGGATCGGGGACCGAGCGAAATGAATTCACAGCCCAAACGAGGGTAGGAGCGATCACTAGGATAATTCTAAAGTCGATTTTAAAATATTTCCGTTTTTTTGAAGATTCCTAAAATGATTCTAAAAATGTGGTGCAGGTACAGGGGGGGATCGGACACAAGGGAAAAATCAAGTGCAGCTAAAATAAGCACTGAGCGCTCGACTAGCAGCCTCTCAAGAATGCTCTATCTCCGGTCTGGTAGCTAAGTCCTCCTTTTATAGGGCAACTAGACCGGTCGTCCAATGTGACCCCACCTAAGATGGCCGCCAAAACGGGATCGAGCCCTGGACCTGGTCTAAACAAGCACCCAGGGATCGGGGACCGAGAGAAATGAATTCACAGCCCAAACGAGGGTAGGAGCGATCACTAGGATAATTCTAAAGTCGATTTTAAAATATTTCCGTTTTTTTGAATATTCCTAAAATGATTCTAAAAATGTGGTGCAGGTACAGGGGGGGATCGGACACAAGGGAAAAATCAAGTGCAGCTAAAATAAGCACTGAGCGCTCGGCTAGCAGCCTCTCAAGAATGCTCTATCTCCTGTCTGGTAGCTAAGCCCTCCTTTTATAGGGCAACTAGACCGGTCGTCCAATGTGACCCCACCTAAGATGGCCACCAAAACAGGATCGAGCCCTGGACCTGGTCTAAACAAGCACCCAGGGATCGGGGACCGAGAGAAATGAATTCACAGCCCAAACAAGGGTAGGAGCGATCACTAGGATAATTCTAAAGTCGATTTTAAAATATTTCCGTTTTTTTGAAGATTCCTAAAATGATTCTAAAAATGTGGTGCAGGTACAGGGGGGGATCGGACACAAGGGAAAAATCAAGTGCAGCTAAAATAAGCACTGAGCGCTCGACTAGCAGCCTCTCAAGAATGCTCTATCTCCGGTCTGGTAGCTAAGCCCTCCTTTTATAGGGCAACTAGACCGGTCGTCCAATGTGACCCCACCTAAGATGGCCGCCAAAACGGGATCGAGCCCTGGACCTGGTCTAAACAAGCACCCAGGGATCGGGGACCGAGAGAAATGAATTCACAGCCCAAACGAGGGTAGGAGCGATCACTAGGATAATTCTAAAGTCGATTTTAAAATATTTCCGTTTTTTTGAAGATTCCTAAAATGATTCTAAAAATGTGGTGCAGGTACAGGGGGGGATCGGACACAAGGGAAAAAACAAGTGCAGCTAAAATAAGCACTGAGCGCTCGACTAGCAGCCTCTCAAGAATGCTCTATCTCCGGTCTGGTAGCTAAGCCCTCCTTTTATAGGGCAACTAGACCGGTCGTCCAATGTGACCCCACCTAAGATGGCCGCCAAAACGGGATCGAGCCCTGGACCTGGTCTAAACAAGCACCCAGGGATCGAGGACCGAGAGAAATGAATTCACAGCCCAAACAGTACACAGCAATAATTCTTCATCTTCTGATGTCTTAGTCACTTCTTCAAGTTTGATAAGGAAATCAGTTGTGTCCCTGATGTGTGATCTGGTGTTTAAAAACCACCCATTGAAAACCAACCAATAACCTGTGTGACGACATTTACCCCATTGTCAACTAAGATTAAAAACACCATCAAACGTCACTGGGGAATCCTCAACACAGGGGGTATATCCTTTGAACCACCTAGGTTTGCTTTCAAAAGGTCACAGAATGTGAAGGACATATTGATCCACACGAGACCCAAGACCAATAATAAGAAAAGTTCCCAACAGACCTTATGGAACATGCCACCAGTCACCGGCCATTACCCATGCGGTAACTGTGGGGTTTGCAAATACACTACCCCCCAGAAAACAATACAGCTCACCGACACTTTCAAGTGGGTTATCCATGGGCACACAAACTGTAATACCACTCACTGCATCTATATGCTGACTTGCCCATGTGGTCTCAAGTACATTGGGATGACTACACGTACAATTAATACCAGGATCACTGAACACCGCAGCAATTTTCGGTGTAAGAAATCACACACCAAGATGTGCAAACATTATCTTGAAAAACAACACAGCGCCGATTGCATACAATGGGTGATTCTTGAAGCAAGTCCCAATTGCCCAAAAAACGCCCTGTTCCGCAAAGAACAAAGGTGGGTACACCGCCTTTCAACAGACAGACAAGGATTGAATGAGGACATTCCCTGGCATTCACTGTGAACATCTAATCCCTTGTCACTGTATTTACCCACATCTGTTAAAGCACTGAGTACACCACTCCATCATGGCCGGTAATACCTTGGTTACCACGTGACCTGCACAGATGGGCGTCACTCGACGCTTACTCATGACGAGTCCACCTATAAATAGCCCACACCCCGCTAGTCCATTACCTATTCGAGCTCGGCGGTGATGGGTAGGTGACTCAGCACGGACACGGATAACTTGAGGTAAGACCTGACAATCCCCTAGTTGCCAAGTATGGCAGGATTAAATACCCTGATCTTCCATAACTTTAGTTCTCCTCCTCTAGCCTGAACTATAGGCAACTTCTGTTGTACCGACCCGCCGATAACTCAGGTGGCTAGTATTCCAAGACCTTTAGGTGAGTCTGACATTTACCACGCCATTAATTGCCTTTTCCTGATTCGAGTTCTCTCCCAGAGATAGCGGTTGCGTTTTTAACCACAGGTTTTAATCACTGTTTTTAAACACCACGGACATAGGTATGAGAGTGTTCACTACACCACACACTCTCCATACACCACAGGCATGTTCGTATGTGTGACACCACGCACACCACTTCCACTTCACTGCACTGAGATGCTTAAATTGGCTGTTACCATTCTCAATTGTTGACATTTGTAACGATACCTGCATTAATGTCTCTTTTTTGTTTTTCCATACTCCAGGCATAGGATTCCCCTGAGGTAAAACACACAAGGTTCATGACACTAGCATGTCCCTGTTTTTAACCCCCACCCACACTTTCACCAGGTCCTGAAGAATCGCGGGAAGAACCCAAGCGAGAAACATGTTGACCGACCATCACATTAGTCTAGTTTGAAACACGGCACGTAACTCTCCGTGACCTTACAAACTAAACTACACCTTTTTAATAATAGTAGGAGGACCTCCAGAATAAAGTTGTTTCCGGGACCCTCTACTATATTTTAAATCTTACCTTTTCATTTCTAGGATACTATTGCCCTGGCCCACATACCCACACTTCATCAACAGGCAGCTGGACAAAAAGATCTCCGCTAAAGAGCCCCTCTTTGAGGTGAGCCCGTCGGGGATTGCACCGCCTCCCCGACGAGGAGCAACCGCCGATGATGAAGCATGACATCCCTCGGGGTGTGTGAGGCAAACATGTCCAACCTAATGGATGCCCAAGGGTGTTAATATACCCCTTCGGTACAGCCAATCTTCTTTTCTTCTTTCCCTACCAGGAACAGTTCAGCAACCCCGCTTGTTGTTTTGAGTACTCTACACACGGGCACACGCTGCAACTGGACCTTCCGCCTCCCTTCTGAGGTGGTAATTGGTGCCCGTTCGATCCATTGATCACACTCCCTCTTTTTTGACGACGATTCATGCACGGTGCGAACCGTGGGAGCTACATAACGGTGGGTGAGATTGTTCATATCCCCCAACCAGTAACTCACCTATCGGTGAATTACTCAGTTTACCCACCCTGGGTAACCTACCTCTTTCTTTCTTTGTTTCTCTTCACCGGCTCTACCTGACTGGTACACAATGGAAGGTCAGGGGCTCAGCTTTGGTGAAGAAGACGCAGCTGCTATTATGAGAACTCCATCACTTTTTGGCATAGACGTTGAAACCGCTTCAGGGAGTAACACCACCGAGTGGCAAACCTTATCGGACCTAAAACGAGAATGGATCAGGATCACAATCCATGGAGCTATGATGGCACAGTATTTTAAAGCCAAAATAGCCCCAAATGGCCTAATAGTGAAGAACTTCCCAAGAATATTCTGGGAAGATGGACAGTTCAAGATCGAGTGGTCCCAGGTAGCATGGAAATGCACTCACGACCTCTTGATTCTGATTGTCAACACGGCCAAAAGACTAGCAGACGCACTACTAGTCCACATTCAGGAAGCTGAGGCCGCACTAAAGACCACAGGCCAGAACACAGGCTTTAAAACAAAATTAGCCGAACTGAATAAAGAAATGGCAGAGCACAAGGAATACTTAATGAATCAGAAAGTGGCTAAGCTCCAGAAGGATATTAAAAGATTTTCCAAGGAGAAAGTCTATCCGTACCTGAAGGACGATTACGTCCCGCCGGGAACCAACTACAACTCAGACTCCAGCACGACTTCGTCCAGACGAGGCTCCAACAGTGGCTCTGAATGTAGTGACGACAATGACACAACCAATATCCCACCCAGGGCCAAAAGAGGTAGAGGGCGGGGACAACAGAACCCCCACATTTACCCGAACTATCCCAACCAAGGGCAACCAATGGGTCCCCCGTTTTGGCAATATCCTCAATTCCAGCCATTTCAGCCACCATTTGTACCTCAATACCCACCTTTCTTTGCACCCCAAGGGTCAGCACGCCCCCCTTTTTTAGGCAGAGGTTGGGGCAGAGGGCGCGGGCGAAAGCGAGGCAACGCCACAGAGAAGAAAGTGCAGTGGGAGGACACACGCCCCCAGGGAATGGATACCCGGAGCACGAGCAGGTCGGGGCCAAAATGAGCCTCGTGGTCAATCTCTCGGATCACATACTGACCGAGAATGAGGAACAAGTTCTCCGGAAAGGACTGGGCTTTGTCCCCACACCAAAGATTGACCTGTTCAACCAGACCAGGGAATTGCAATCTTTTTTCAGAAAGGTCAGACTCAAGGCTTTTTTTGAAGGAAAACCCCTAGAACCAGCACAAGACTCTGGTTTACATAACCCGTCGACATTCACACCCCACAATGGGATGGTTCCCAATGAGGTCCTGACCTTTGAACAGACGGTACTGAAAGACATTGAGACTCTGGACAGGCAAAAGACCCACTCTAATATCTCCCGCAAAGACATGAAGGTACTTAAAACATTGGCAGACGACCCGCTCATCACTATAAAACAAGCTGATAAGGGCGGGGCTACTGTCTTAATGAACACCAAAGACTACGAGCTTGAGTGTCTAAGGCAACTCAACGATAGACGGTACAACACCCCCATTCCATGTGATCCGACCCCACGCCTGCAAACAACCATCGCAGGTCTGGTGGAAACTGCTGAATGTGAACGATGGATAAGTAAGAAGGAGGCAGAATTTTTGAACCAAAAAAACCCTAGGGTACCCTACTTCTATACACTTCCAAAAATTCATAAAGGGACAAGACCAGTCCCAGGGAGACCTATAGTTTCTGGCATTGACTCGGTATTAGAACCATTGTCGAAGTTTTGCGACCATTTCCTCCAGCCCTTGGTTAAACGCATCCCTTCCTATGTTCAGGACACGGCCGACACCCTACGGCATCTCAACTCAATCGAGAATGTTAACCAAGTTGACCTTTTGATTACCCTAGATGTTAAAGCCCCCTACACCAACATCCCACAGAGGGCCACTCTAGAGGTAATCGAATCACGCCTAAGGATGGAGGAGTGGGACTCTGACACCCCACCCTCATTCATTATGGAATGCGCAACTCTTGCGCTCACTGAAAACTTCTTCAAGTTCAAGGGGCAATTCTTCCACCAGACCCAAGGAACATCGATGGGCAGCACCTTTGCTCCGTCAGTGGCATGTTTGTACATGGCCGAATTTTGAGGACAGATACATCCACCACCAATCCAACCCGTTCTCAGCAAACATTATAATGTGGAAGCGCTTCATTGACGATATCCTGATCCTATGGTCGGGTCGTCCCAACTCACATGAGGCCTTCTATATATGGGTTAACTCACTCAATCCATATCTTCGGTTCACCATGTCTTCCTCGCCCAAAGAGATTGCTTTTCTCGACCTCACTGTACAACTGAAAGAGGGTAGACTCCAGACAACTATGTTTAGGAAACCGACAGACCGTAACAGCCTCCTACATTTTGAGAGCCACCACCCCAAAGCTTTAAGGACCAATCTACCTTTTGGGCAATTCCTTCGGATTAGACGGAATTGTAGCAATGTCGAAGACTACAGAAAGGAATCTACCATCCTTTCTAGAAACCTACTAGACAGAGGCTACCCTAAAGGAGAGGTTACAAAAGCGAAGAAGCGAGCAAGGAATAACAACAGAGAGGCACTCCTAGAGAGACGGGAAAAACCACCCATTGAAAACCAACCAATAACCTGTGTGACGACATTTACCCCATTGTCAACTAAGATTAAAAACACCATCAAACATCACTGGGGAATCCTCAACACAGGGGGTATATCCTTTGCACCACCTTGGTTTGCTTTCAAAAGGTCACAGAATGTGAAGGACATATTGATCCACACGAGACCCAAGACCAATAATAAGAAAAGTTCCCAACAGACCTTATGGAACATGCCACCAGTCACCGGCCATTACCCATGCGGTAACTGTGGGGTTTGCAAATACACTACCCCCCAGAAAACAATACAGCTCACCGACACTTTCAAGTGGGTTATCCATGGGCACACAAACTGTAATACCACTCACTGCATCTATATGCTGACTTGCCCATGTGGTCTCAAGTACATTGGGATGACTACACGTACAATTAAGACCAGGATCACTGAACACCGCAGCAATTTTCGGTGTAAGAAATCACACACCAAGATGTGCAAACATTATCTTGAAAAACAACACAGCGCCGATTGCATACAATGGGTGATTCTTGAAGCAAGTCCCAATTGCCCAAAAAACGCCCTGTTCCGCAAAGAACAAAGGTGGGTACACCGCCTTTCAACAGACAGACAAGGATTGAATGAGGACATTCCCTGGCATTCACTGTGAACATCTAATCCCTTGTCACTGTATTTACCCACATCTGTTAAAGCACTGAGTACACCACTCCATCATGGCCGGTAATACCTTGGTTACCACGTGACCTGCACAGATGGGCGTCACTCGACGCTTACTCATGACGAGTCCACCTATAAATAGCCCACACCCCGCTAGTCCATTACCTATTCGAGCTCGGCGGTGATGGGTAGGTGACTCAGCACGGACACGGATAACTTGAGGTAAGACCTGACAATCCCCTCGTTGCCAAGTATGGCAGGATTAAATACCCTGATCTTCCATAACTTTAGTTCTCCTCCTCTAGCCTGAACTATAGGCAACTTCTGTTGTACCGACCCGCCGATAACTCAGGTGGCTAGTATTCCAAGACCTTTAGGTGAGTCTGACATTTACCACGTCATTAATTGCCTTTTCCTGATTCGAGTTCTCTCCCAGAGATAGCGGTTGCGTTTTTAACCACAGGTTTTAATCACTGTTTTTAAACACCACGGACATAGGTATGAGAGTGTTCACTACACCACACACTCTCCATACACCACAGGCATGTTCGTATGTGTGACACCACGCACACCACTTCCACTTCACTGCACTGAGATGCTTAAATTGGCTGTTACCATTCTCAATTGTTGACATTTGTAACGATACCTGCATTAATGTCTCTTTTTTGTATTTCCATACTCCAGGCATAGGATTCCCCTGAGGTAAAACACACAAGGTTCATGACACTAGCATGTCCCTGTTTTTAACCCCCACCCACACTTTCACCAGGTCCTGAAGAATCGCGGGAAGAACCCAAGCGAGAAACATGTTGACCGACCATCACATTAGTCTAGTTTGAAACACGGCACGTAACTCTCCGTGACCTTACAAACTAAACTACACCTTTTTAATAATAGTAGGAGGACCTCCAGAATAAAGTTGTTTCCGGGACCCTCTACTATATTTTAAATCTTACCTTTTCATTTCTAGGATACTATTGCCCTGGCCCACATACCCACACTTCATCAACAGGCAGCTGGACAAAAAGATCTCCGCTAAAGAGCCCCTCTTTGAGGTGAGCCCGTCGGGGATTGCACCGCCTCCCCGACGAGGAGCAACCGCCGATGATGAAGCATGACATCCCTCGGGGTGTGTGAGGCAAACATGTCCAACCTAATGGATGCCCAAGGGTGTTAATATACCCCTTCGGTACAGCCAATCTTCTTTTCTTCTTTCCCTACCAGGAACAGTTCAGCAACCCCGCTTGTTGTTTTGAGTACTCTACACACGGGCACACGCTGCAACTGGACCTTCCGCCTCCCTTCTGAGGTGGTAATTGGTGCCCGTTCGATCCATTGATCACACTCCCTCTTTTTTGACGACGGTTGATTTGAGAGATGCAATTTTTGTATTATATGGGTCATATCCAGTGATACTTTGGCATTTTCCTTTTGTTTGTAGAGTTGTCCCCTGAGGAAGGGCTTGTCATCTGCCCGAAATCCATTGGGGAGGATTTATAACTGGATGATTTTTTCGTTGGAATGAAGTTTATGCGTTATGGAACTACATTGAACTTTTGATCTAGCATTAAATACTTAAGGAACCTCAACATTGTGTGGAATCAACCTTGATGAACTGTTTATAGACATAATTGTCTAACTTTTGAGCTGTGCGACTGGGTGCCTCCTTCCAAATGGGGGGAGCTTTGCATTAGTTTCTACACTTTATTTTAACACAGTCTTCCCTGGCCTTCTCACACTCTTTCAAACCGTTTTTGGTATAATACCAGACTTCATTTATTCGATCATCTATGGAATAACAAGAACAGTGCCCATAATCTTCGCTCTCTTTGAGGCCATCCTACTACTATTTTTGCTTCTAAAGAATGGCTGCGCTCCCTGTGCTAACAACAGACAGACTACGACTCTACGCGAAGCTACATCAATAATGTCAAAAAATGGAACAACTTTTCAGCTGCCTGCCTCTCTCTGTTATCGGAGCCAGCTTCCACATGACATTTATGTACACATATACAATTTGCGTACAACCATCTCGTTTTTTTTGCAAAACTTGCCAATTCGACTGGTGAATGGATCTATGCCTTGCCAACATCCTCACAATCATTCCCGGTATCCAGCAAGTAATTGAGTATCTTGAAAACCATGACCTTGATTGGTCAGGCAGTGGAGCAATGGCAAATGCAACACAAAAAAGTATTGTGGCTGAATGGGATTTCTGTATAGCCGCAAAAGATCTCCTGCAATGTGCGACCTTTAACAACATCGCAGATTGTCTGCCAATTCAAACTGCCGCTCCAACATTCGAGGAACATTAGTGTCCCTTCGAGGAAATGAATTGGATCGCTTCGCTTTTCTCACACAATGGCAACAATAATCTTTTGGAACATTGTGCATCTCAAGCCACTGAAGAACGTCCTGACTGCAGTCTCCAAGAATTTTAAGAAATTCATGTTATTCTTGGATTGATTTTTTCAAACTTTTTTACTTTTTCCTTGAATTTTTTTTAATTTGCTTATATTGAATTATTTTCATATAATACCTTTCTAAGCATGCTCACACATTTGAACTCTGCTTTCATTATTGCCCCTTACGTCTCCACTCTAACCAGGGATCGGTGATGTACGGCCTATGCAAGCACGCTATTTACTTGATAAATTAGCCTAAACCCGACATCCATTTTGAATCCATGTCCATTCTTTGTGCATACATCTCTCTCTGCCTGCCTGTTATCCACAAAGCCCTTTCACACAAATTTACTCTTCTTCAGCCTGTGCTCACAAGCTGGCGATCTTGATAAAAAAACATGATATTGTTTAGGAACTGGTTGGCACAGCGTGGTCATTTTATCCTACCTTTATTTTCATTATACAATTTAGTCATTCATGTCTAATTGCTATTATTCATGTCACATGGAACTGTAACATGTAATGTGGAATTCACTGATGCAGGAGTTTCAGTTTTAATACCGCAGAAGTGGTTGGAGTTTGCCTCAGCTCGATGCCTTAGCTCTCTGCAATAGAATTTTTTTTTGAAAGAGCTGAAGACAATAATCCATATCTAAAGACAAATATGTAATAGAGGTACTAATTATGCACTCCAAAATCACAACACTTAGCGCCCCCAGCACAACAACAACCCCTTCTGACTCCTCCCCCTTCACTACCTCAGTGGAGGGGGAGGAGTCAGATATACAATGCTACCTAAAAAAAGAGGCGATAGTTCCATTTACCACTAACAAATTAATATCAACATTTAACTAGTGTAAGGACTTCGACTATGCACTGTGTGAACTACATCCAACTCACATCCATATCTAAAGACAAATATGTAATAGAGGTACTAATTATGCACTCCAAAATCACAACACTTAGTGCCCCCAGCACAACAACAACCCCTTCTGACTCCTCCCCCTCCACTACCTCAGAGGCATATGGTATGGTTTGACCAGAAGGGTACCGAATGTGATTCTCAGAAGCGCAATGTTTCTATGCCTCCTCAAAGTTCCAATATGGGTAAAACTAATCCAATTCTGACACGCACCAGCTAGAATATACTGTACAACAGATTCCAGACTGTTCTACTGTTGAAAATTTGTGTTATAAAAAAGCAGTACAACGGTGCCTAAAAAGTGTGATGATTACATTTTGCCAATTTTTTTTTCTTAGTTTTCTTAAAGGATAAATGTGGTAATCGTATCCTACCTTCATTTTTCCTATAGAATTTAGAGTCATTCAACTCTAATAGGTATTGTTGATGTCACATGGAACTGTAACATGTAATGTGGAATTCACTGATACAGGAACTTACGTTTGAATCCAGCAAAACCGCTTACAGTTTTCCTCAGCTGGATGCCTCAGCTATTGCACCAGTGGATCCATTTATGGCACTTAAATAAAGACACTTTTTATATAACTTTCAAACTCCATTGCTTTATTACACACAGGCACTTTCTTACATACACCTAATTTCACCATTTGTCTTCTGTGGCATTGCAACATTCTGCATTATATTCTTCATGATTATTTCTTTATTCCTGCTTGCTAAAACACTGCATTTGAGTCTGCAGACCGGTGGGGTGAGAAGTTCGCTTCCCACTCCCTGTATAGTATAAACGCATACTAACACTACTTACACAGATATGGTACTGCGGCCAGTATCCTACAGCGCCCACAGCACATCACTTTACAGCAATCAGCTCACGAATTAGGCTCACATTTTCATCCCCGAGTCTTCACATGGGTAACAGTGCATAGTTTGCTTCCCACTCCCGGTATATTGTAAACGCATACTATGTCATCAGTGATGTCATCAGTGATGTCATTGACCATGTCATGAATCATGTAATATGTGACATCTGCCGCATTGCATGAGTCAACGTTTTCGTCAATCACATGGATCTGTATATATTTTTTGATGGTGTATGAGTTTATCCACATGTAATTAATTTTCGATTCTCAAATGCACTATTGTATCATTGTTCTATCTATTGAAACATGAACTTTGTATAAGTCAAAAAAAAGAAAAAATAATTTAAATAAACTAATCAAAATAAGTATCTTTTGTCTATCAGGTCGTTGTAGAGTGCTTATCTCACATATGTCTATATTTGAGACACAGAAGGGTATTCTTTCAGATAATAATTGTTTAGAACCTTTTCTAGCTATAACTTTCTTTCACTACTATATGTGACACCATCACCGGTGGATTACGGGCGCGAGAGTTACAGTTATTACAACTAACTATAATGGAGGAATTTCAATGGTTTTTATGAGTGAAATGTGCTGCTAACTATAAAACCCCTGAAGCCTTTGTTTTTTCAATGAATTTCTAAGGTTTTTTAAATCATAATTCCTAACTATAACCTGCCTGAAACCTATGTTTTTTTTCAGTGAATTTCAAAGGTTTTTTAAATGATGATTCCTAACTATAACCTGCCTGAAACTATGGTTTTTTTCAGTGAATTTCAAAGGTTTTTTAAATGTTAATTCCTAATTATAATGTTCATTAAGCATATGTGTTTTTTTCTATCTTTTTTCATTATCATCCCATTCTCAACGTAGTAAAAACTGCAAATATTACCACTCTTCAATTTATTCTTTCCTCGAAGAAAATCGCTACAAACCAGAACCACAACTAATGTCAATAATATACAAACTAGGCGTTCTCGTAGAACCCCCCCCCAAAAAACACCACTTCACCATACTTTGAACAACAAACCAAATATACAATGCTACCTAAAAAAAGAGGCGATAGTTCCATTTACCACTAACAAATTAATATCAGCATTTAACTAGTGTAAGGACTTTGACTATGTACTGTGTGAACTACATCCAACTCACATCCATATCTAAAGACAAATATGTAATAGAGGTACTAATTATGCACTCCAAAATCACAACACTTAGCGCTCCCAGCACAACAACAACCCCTTCTGACTCCTCCCCCTCCACTACCTCAGAGGCAGTGCATAACAGGACAATGGACCTTCACAAAATAATGTATCCCCTCAACAGCACACTAGCTCAATGTTCAGAGATGTGGAAATAAACTATGTATAACGGAAGCAACTCGCACATCAACAATAATGCACACACTGCTAACACTACCGGTGATTTGCTATACACAACTCACTATACAAACCAAAAACTTTTCAGTGTGTACATATACTATTAATACGTGTAGTGTACTGCACAGTGGACGCAACCATATTATCTCAAACTCTGAGAATATCTCGGTCATGTACCTGTGTTGTCTCCCCCCCTTGAAGCAGAAGCGGAGTGGGCTGGTCCAACTCACGCACCTCCAGCGTAAGAGTATAAATAATTAGCCTACGCCTTGGGCGTGGTTCACTTCTGCAAAGAGAAAAGACTCTGCCACAGCCAAGATCCTCACTCTGCCACGTGGCTGCCGCCATGACCATGTGCCTCCTCGATGCAGGCCGATTGCGAACTCAGCGCCACAGCACCGCAGACTTAAGTCTGTATTGCCTACTGCCTTCGATCTACACTGTGGACAACAGGGTTCACAACTTGAATTCAGCTTTGGTCCACACTACGGACTGCATGAAATTTAGCCTTGATTTATTTAAGGCAGAGACAATTGTACTCTATGTCCTCAGACTTTGTTAAAATAAGTGACAAAAATTCTTCATCGATATCCGTGCTGACTACTGCCTTTGATCTACAGTGCGGAGAGCACGGTTGACTACTTGAATTCAGCTTTGGATCTACACTACGGACAGTGTGAAATTCAGCCTCGATTTATTTAAGACAGATACAATTGTATTCTAAGTCCTCAGATTTTGTTAAAGAATGCAACATTCCTCAATGTCTGTACTGAGTACTGCCTTCGATCCACACTGCGATCAACAGAGTTCACTACTTGATACCAGTTTCGCATCAGCACTACAGACAACATTGAATTCAGTCTAGATTTATTTAATGCAGAGACAATTGTACTGTATGGGTATCATATTTTGTTTAAATAAGTGACAAAAATCATTCATCAATATCTGTGCTAAATACTGCTTTCGATCTACAGTGCGGACAGCACGGTTCACAGCTTGAATTCAGCTTTGAATGTTCACTATGGACAGCATGAAATTCAGCCTTGATTTATTTAAGGCAGAGATAATTGTAGTCTATGTCCTCAGATTTTGTAAAAGGATACGACAAAAAAGAATTTCTTAATATCTGTGCTGACTACTGCCTTCGATCAACAGTGACGACTGCAGGGCCCACAACCTGAATTCAGCATTGGATCTACACTACAGACAACATTGAATTTACCCTTGATTTGTTTTAGGCAGAGACAATTGTACTCTATGTCCTCAAATTTTGTTAAAGGATGCGACAAAACACATTCCTGAATGTATGTACTGACTACTGCCTTCGATCTACATTATGAGGGCTCACGATTCAGGTGGAATGGCGATTGCACATGACGCATTCCAATAGGCAAGAGACATTGTACCAGTGCTACCTGCATGAACCACGAATCATCGCAGGGTGCACACACGCTGAGTTCTTCAGGTACCACTAACTCACTGCACCACAAGTCGTCTCCCCGTGGCCTTATTAAGGCAGAATTCACTAGGCAAAATTCATTACTCCCAATGCGGCCTGCCCGGACCACGCATCATCGCAGGTTAAGTACATGATCAGTGCCAAAGGTACTACTAAACTCAGTGCACCATAATTCATCGCCACATGGCCGTATTCAGGCAGAATTCAACAGACAAAAGACATTGGTCCGAATGCAGCCACCTCTGACCACGTATTATAATAGGGTACATGCAAGCTCAGGGCCAAAGATACTACTAACTCAGTGCACCAAAAATCATCGCAAAGAAGAGTGAACAGTTTTATGTCTGCAATGAGGCATACTATCACTTTTAAATGTAATTCATGCAGAATTAAATCGACAAAAGACATTACTCCGATTACTGTGCCTCCCCCCTCCCCGACCACACATCATCGCAGGGTACATATACTCTAAGCACCAAAAGTACTACTAACTCAGTGCACCAAAAATCATCGCCACATGGCCTTACTAAGGCAGAATTCACAAGACAAAAAACATAACTATCAGTATGGCATGCTCGGATCACGCATCGTTGCAGGCTCCACAGAACCTTGTTACTTCAGGTGCCACTAACTCAGTGCACCACTTATCATAGCTGGCTGGGCATACGCTAAATTACCAATACTGTGCAGTTCTACTCAACCCCACGTGGTCGTGGGCTCTTGCTAACCGCTGCCTCCTGCCTACACTGCGGTCATCAGAGCTCACAATTAAATAGACTGTTGATTCATTATTTGCAGACTACAATACCAAACTAAATATAACACCTATCATACCTATACAATATCCCTTTAGTTTGCTTTCTTCAAAAACTTCTTTTATATCAGTTATATATTTAGTTGAACAATAAAATTCACGCTGCAAGTGCAAAGGCACACTCAATGGCTGTCTACACTGCAGACAGTACAGGTCACAATTTGAACTCTAATGTCCCTGAAACATACATATTTCGACAATGTATTCCATACATGTTTCATCTTATATTTCAATCGTGATTACACATGATGCAGTCCAGCCTAATATCTACACTGCGGACAGCAGGGTTTACAACTAGAATTCATCTTTGGATCTACACTACAGACAGTAGGGAATTCAGCCTTGATTTATTTAAGGTAGAGACAAAAAATACTCATGTGTCACTGCTAGTATGAGCAAGCACCTTCAATCTAGGCCTGGGCGAAGCACTACGCTATGCTCGCGGAGTTTGCGAAGTTTGTGCAACTTCCCACTACGCGAGCTGCACGTAGCACAGTGCGAACATGTGTAGTGCAGCGTAGCGTAGTGCAGCTCTCATTTTTTGCTTGTTCGCGGTCCTGAACGTCATGTTCGCGACCGCGAGCAAGCAAAATGACATCCTCGCGAGATTCTCAACGCGGGGAGGTAAGGTTTCTCATTGTGAGTGGTTGCGCATGCTCGCGACCGCTCTCAATGAGAAACTACCAGTTCGCGTTAAGAAAGCTGCAGCTCGAGTAATAATCTACTCGAGCAGCAGAAAACTACAGCTCGCACTGTGCAAGATGCCGTTTTCAATGATTGCACAGTGCCGGATGCTTGTCCGCACTGTGCAATCATTGAAAACACATCTTGCACAGTGTGAACATGCTACTACGCAGCTCGCGTATTGCTACGTGAAGTTTGCGTAGTGCAAAGTGCACTTCGCGTAGCTTCGCGTAGTGCTACTTCGCGAACTACACCCACCCTTACTTCAATCCCTGCGTACTGCGAAATATGCTCACAAAGAATGTAGAACACTGCGCCAAAATGTACCTCCATCACCGCAATACCAAGTACCTCTGGGGCATCCCTTTCAGCATCGCCACCAGACATACGTCCCCATTTTAAGAAAGTTAGAATGCACCTCGTGATAATTTGTTATAGGGAGCAATCAGTAGACCTAGTTTGCAGAGCAAATGATAACCATTGATGGTAGTTTTTTTTTTTTTCCTTCAAAGTTCATGCAGTCCAGTATGCAACCGTCAATCCTTTAAGTGCAGCCCGTTTAGACCACGCATCATCGCAGGGTGAGCACACGCTAAACACCAGACATACCACTAACTCAGTACACCATAAATAATCACCACATGGCTTTATTAGGACAAAATTTAGTAGGCAAAAAACATTACCCCTAGTGCGGCCTGCCCGGACCACGCATCATCGCAGGTTAAATACACGCTCAGTACCAAAGGTACTACTAACTCAGAGCACCATAATTCTTCGCCACGTGGCTGTATTCAGGCAGCATTCAACTGAGTAACTGACTCTTCATTCATTATTTGCAGAGTGCAGTACCAAACAAAGTATAATGTCCCTCAAACCTACACAATATCCCTTTAGTAGCCTTCCTTCAAAAACGTCTTTTATATCAGTTCTAGGCTTAGTTGAATAACAAAATTCACGCTGCAAGTGCAAAGGCACACTTAATGGCAGTCTACACTGTGGACACCACAGTTTACAACTTGAACTATAATGTCCCTGAAACATACATATTTCGACAATGTATTCCCTACATGTTTCATCTTTTATTTCAATTGTGATGACAGATGATGCAGTCCAGTATGCAACACGCTGAGCACCAGATGTACCACTAACTCAGTGCACCATAAATAATCGCCACATGGCCTTATTAAGGCACAATTCAGTAGCCAAAAGGCATTCTTACCACTGCGGTCTGCCTGAACCACGCATTATCGCAGGCTCCACAAAACCGACTCTACCTTACTGTACCACAGCTCATGAACCCTTTACGATAGAATTTTCGGTGTATTATTTCACATGTAGTGCTCTTACCTTTGCACACCAGAAGTCATAAACCATTTATGATTGAATATCTTTGTATGATGTCATGATTACTATTCTACTTGTTACCAACAGCAACCTAATAAAATGGAGTTGAGCACACGTGCCCATACCCACTTCAACTATCTGTCTGTGTCTGTGTATTTATTATGTTTGTAAAATGCTGCTCTTGTGCCCTACCACATTATATTGTGCTGTAAACAGAGTATGCAACCATCTTACCTCTGCCAGTAACAAAAACTTCGATTATATAACTTTCTCTTGCTCATTCTACAAATATGAACGTACAAACTGGATCATTACAATACTGCGAAGAAAGTGTATAGTAAATATATAAGTGTGTGCTATTGCTCGATTATTTATTTTTTAGCATATTTATATAGCGCGCATTCGACCCAAAACTATATCAGCACTTTACATGAGCACCGTATTTAGAGTACATTTTCAGGCGCGCGTAGATTGTCATTTCTCTACAATAACAGGATGTGGACGCACCTCAAACACTGATTTCCAGCACCAAGTTCGACAGTATACCCAAATGACCACATACATATATATATTAGCTGCCCTTCATGTGCCAAAAACTGCAACCTAAAACTCTCATAGCCCTGTATTCCTACAGCTACAAAGCTCCACTGAATGTACAAAAAACATTCATATTTGCAGAAATGTGTCATGTCCACCATCTTTTATGTGTGCAACTATGGATGAATATAAGGTCAGTGATACCCCGTACCTTCCATGTTGGCCATGTTGTGGGACTTCACAGACATAATGACACATTTGTGTTTCAGACCCGAGTGATGGCAGCACTACAACACGGACACACGAATCAGTTGATTGCTCTTATAGCTCACGACGGCTACGCGTCCATAGCTCCGGAGTCATCATTCACAGCATCGGGCAGCACTGGCATACGTCAGTCCAACCCACTCTGCTTACGCTACCAGGAAAACACAACAACGCTACATGGCCCAGATTTACATTGTAGTGATTTCTTAGTTGAGGGTCTAGTTGTCAGAACGGCACACACACACTCCCTCATGGCTGGTATACACCCACACCACACCCATCCAACACATGCGTCACAACACACGTGACCCTACCAATAAAAAAGACGAGGCGCACATGCGCTACGCCATTTCAGAGTTGCACCCATCGCAAGCGATGTGATGGCCCATCCTGGTGGTTCGGACACCGCATGTAGGCCCCACCACCACGTGCATGGCCTCTTTGGTCACTGAGTTAATGGTACTGCAAGGACTGAGCGGGTGAGGAACCTGCGATGATGATGGGAGTACGTCCTTTGCCATAGTGATATCAAGACTCAGCACCATATCTGAGACTTCTTGGTGGCAGAGCGGGACTGCATGATGTAGAACGTACCCTGTCCACAAAAAGGTGAGCAGTGAGGCCTGGGTGCGTACCGGAGGGAGTAGATGGGGTGCAGCAGACTAGATACAAAAAGGCGGCACCGGGATTTAGGCGTACGCAGTCATATATACCGTATCTTATTGCATTTGTATTTTTTTTCCTATAGCAGAAAAGTTTTTATAGTCGGTCAAAAGTCTGTCGTTCATGATGATTACAACTACGTGTATCACTGCGCACCACCTGTTTTCACAACCGGATGGAGAACATTACTACTCTACAAATTTTTCATAAATGGAAGCCCATTAAACAAGTTGGAACTGTACAAATAGTTGTATTTTTAATGCGGAAGGGAAGGTGTGTGAAAGGGTGATGTTATTCTACTCCACATTAAGATAGTGACAATTACCAATCATAACATCTTTTTTTTACTATCTTTTAGATGTAGAGCTTCAGGGTGCACTATGTCATCAGTGATGTCATTTGCGATGTCATCAGTGATGTCATGAGTGATGTCACTGACCATGTCATGAGTGATGTAGTATGTGAAGTCATCAGCAGTGCATTGTGGGCGCGCAAGTTATAGTTAGCTGAACTAACTATAACGGGGGAATTTCAATAGTTTTGTATGAGTGAAATCTCCAGCTAACTATGACATGTCTGAAATCTATTGTTTTTTCTGTGAATTTGCAAGGTAATTTCTAACTATAACTTGGCTGAAACCTATGTTTTTTTTCAGTGAATATATATATATATATGTATATATTAATTCCGTTTTCCCCGGGAGGGGAGTTTTGTCTTCATGCACTCTCGGGTATTATTTCAATTACCACCATACGCATCGTTTGCAGATCGGTACGGTTTTATTTCTCCAATATAACAGCAAGCTAGCAACACCTTACGCGTTTCGGTCTCTACGGAGACCTTGCTCACAGCACAGCTGGGTTCTGCCGCGCTTCGCGTGCACCGCTGAAGAGCGCCTGGAAGCCCGCACCTTGGATCAAACGGGAAGCAGTATATGTATATATATATATATATATATATATATATATATATATATATATATATATATATATATATATATATATATATATATATATATATATATATGTAGTTATAGTTAGGATTTTTTTCAATCTCAAAATTCTATTGTGAATAACTTTAGCGTCGGTTGACGAATCTGCCTGAAAATTTCCTCAAATTTGCCTCGTCGAGCGCCGGTCCTTCCTTGAAAGTTTGGGGGGGATTCGTGAAGCGGGTGCCGAGATAAAAGGGGGGTCCCAAAACGTGTTTTCCCCATGTTAATTTCCATAGGGCGGTCGAACTTACTTTTAGCCCGAACGGCTGAATGGATTTCCACCAAACTTGGCAAAATTGTAGGGACTGGTAGCCCGATGTGCCTTTGTTATGTCTCAAGATATGTGCTCCAGTGGTTTTTGAGTAATTTAGGTTCAAAAAAATATATATATCTATAAGCGCGCCCCGGTACGCGCACCGGGGCACGTACCGGGCGCGCCACGCGAGGTGCGCACGGAAGGCTGATTGGCTCTCGGTTGTCTGTAAACATTCTAAACAGTCCGGAGCGGCCGCCATCTTGTGTCTCAGTAAAATCGAGACACAAGAGGTGGCAAAAACAAAGGGGGAAATGACCAAAAGGGGGCAGAGTAGACCCCCCTGACCCCCTAGGTTTGATGTGGGGGCCAATAAAGGGCCCCGCGGGGGGAGCGCCCGGTACGCGCATCGGGGAGCGCACCGGGGAACGTACCGGGGAGCATACCATGGGGAAAAAAGAATGACAGTTTCAAAAAAATGTAGCTGTTTTAAATAAAATATCTCTGTGTTGTTTTTTTTTTTTATTAAGTACCTACATGTAGAGACTTAGGGGCAGATTTACAAGCCACTTGCGCCACTTTTGCGCCACTTTTCAAATGTTAAACGTGACGCAAAGGTGGCGCAAGGGGCTTGTAAATCTGCCCCTTAAATTGCTGTTTTCCTCTCACTCCACTCCCACACTCACCTTCTTTCAGTCCCCCTGCTTTACTTCCCTTCCCCTCTCTTCCCTTCATTCGCTCCCTCAGTAATTCCTCTTCTCTCACTCACCTTACTCCACTTCACTCACTCCATCCCTCATTCCCTCTGACCTCTCACTTTCTCACTCCTCTTTCCTCATTCCTTCTGTCTCACCCTCACTCCCTCTATCCTCTCACTCTGTCACTCCCCCTTCACTCACCCTCACTCACCTTGCATTCCTCACTGTAATCAACTCACCTTTACTCACTCCCCTTCTGTCATTGGTTCCATCAGTCTCTTTCTCCCTTTCATTCAGTCATTTCATCCAAACAGTTATGCAGTACACATTCATTGAAAAAAAGAACAACACAATATGTAAGGAATATAGCTCTTTTTGGAGAATTGGAGGTAGTTTTTTTTCTTCACATATTACATCACTCATGACATGGTCAGTGACATCACTCATGACATCACTGATGACACCATCCTTGTGGCAGATGACAGACCTCCTTTCACTGTAATGTAACCCTTGAAACACATATTCAAAAATAGAAACTAATTTTTTTTAAAAAATGGAGATAACCATATCAGTTACAACAACCAATTCAGTAATTCCACCATCTATATTATACACATCTACTCATTCACAAACTGTTCAATATACTCACTCATACATTTACTCACTCATCATATGTAGTGATACCCCTATACATCCTGTTACACACTGACAGTCATCCAAAAGTTACTCACACACATACTCGCACATGCAAATAAACAATTGAACATCCGTTTATTTGCATATAGAGCTATACACACACTACCACCTTACTTCTATTGAAATTAAAACATATTTATTCTCTTAAACAATCCCTTATAGAAACACATACTTATTTAAACAGGAACTCTTACAATCTCTTACTCTCACATATACTCACTTATATACATCAATATTCACATATACTATATTAAAACATATGTAGTTACTGATAAATACAATAGTGAGACAGTCATTCACTCACTAACATACACATATACACATTCATTCACCCATACAGTCCTGCACATATGCTGTCTTCAAAACTTATACAAACAGAGAGTCAGTCAATCATGCATCTATGTGCTAAGTAATACCCCCACCAAACCATATAGACACTCATACTGATACTAAAAAAACATCTAATAACCCATGTACATACACATGTAGCTACTCACCAACCCATGCAGCTACTTATACACAAAGTGAAACACTAATACATATATTTAAAAATGTAAACATTACTCACTAATATTTATTTTTCAGAAAGACACACATTCACTGGATGGTGTCATCAGTGATGTCATGAGTGATGTCACTGACCATGTCATGAGTGATGTAATATGTGACGTCATCAGCAGTGCATTGCACGCGCAAGTTATAGTGAGTCCAACTAACTATAACGTGGGAATTTCAATGGTTTTATGTCAGTAAAATTTCCAGTTAACTATAACTGGTATGAAACCTATGGTTTTTTCAGTGAATATATATATATATATATATATATATATATATATATATATATATATATATATATATATATATATATATATATCCTTTTGCACTTTCCTTGACTGGAAACCGGGACACTCTGCGCGTCGGTGCAGCAAGTCAGGGCTCAAGGTAACCCTGTTGAATCCACACCACCTCGTACTTCCAAAGTACAGTTTGCACTCCAACAATGATCTCCGCCACACAGGTAAGTGGTTTAGGAAGTCTTTATTCCATATTCAGCCAAACTAGGACAAGAAACCCAACGCGTTTCGGCGACACACTCGCCTTGGTCACGGGTTAATTGGTTTGTTTAACAGCCGATATTTAAATAAAGAAAAAAGTGCAAAAAAGTGTCAGGAAGTGCAAACATAAACATAGGACTGCTGTATTTACACGGCAACCTCGTCGGCCATCTTAGCATGGTGAAGTACAACCACATTCTATATCATATAATGCAGGTAACTAGTACAGAAAGAAAACTGATAACACTAGCAAGTTTTCATACAGAAATTAATGGATACATATTTGATAACATATGGAATCCAATTCATACCACCTTATTAGTCGAAAAGCGGCATGCATGATATAAACTTTTATCAGCCAACCAGATATATATTACGTAAGAACATCCCAAGTGGGTATAACGTCACCTATCAATAAGCACCAGTTGTGCACGAAGGAGGCAAAGAGCTGCAACCATGTTTGTCAAACAAACAGGCAAAACAAATACAAATGTAACAAAGGATTCTACTGTGACCTCCCTGAATCAGAAATATTCAAGATTGGAAAAGCTGATGCGCAAAGAACTTTCCAAATGGTGGGAAGCGATCACTCTGGAGAAATATCAACAAGAAAAACGTGTACCCAGAGGTCTTAGAATACTGATTGCGCCCTCGTATGAAGATCAAGACCCAGAATTGGCGAATGAATGGGCAGCCAATCTGATGGATTGTTCGAATCGCATGATGTCTATCTTAATCAAGTTTGCGTGGAAGGAACACGCATCTCTGCTGATAACGATTGCTGAATTAAAAGAAGAAATCGAGAAAGAGGACAGCGATGAAACCTTCAAAAGCAAAATGGAGGAGATCTCCAAAAGGATTCTGAAACACGAGGAGGAAATAATCATGAAGAAGGAGCGTAAATTCCTAAGAGATCAAATTGATTACTTGTCCGGTAGAATCTTTACGTTCAGTAAAAAATATGATAATGTGAGCAAAAACACCAGCAAGAGCAACACAACAATGGATGGAGCAGAAAGCGAGATAAGTGAGAGTGATATCTCAGATGATGGAACTTTACTATCTAATGAACCATCTAGCACTCTGCCAAATTTTCGGGAGGAATTTCGAAAAATGAATCAGAAACAAAATCTACAGAGCTGGCAAATAGATCGAGGCAGGGGGCGAGGAAGAGGCCTTACAGGACGCGGCAGAGGAAGAGGAAGACAAACAGGAGGAACACCCACAATCTCAAATGTACAAGGAGGGGCGGCTGGTGGAAAAAACACGAGCCAAGCATTGGGAGTGGAAACGAGAGGCCAAAAGAAACAACAAGGAAAATAAAGAACACGAAGAATGTGGTAAATCTTTCTAACAGATCTCTTACTGATGTTGAGTTTGATGTTTTAAGTTTTGGTCTATCATTTTGTCCTACCTCTGATTTTTCTTATTCTCAAGAAAGAATAGACTTGTACAAATTCACACGTAAATTGAGGCTCCGCAAATGGCACAAGTTGAAAGCTAGAAATACTGTACCATCTAAGAATGTTGTGCCAGCATCTGAAACGGTAAATGAGGTTGAAGCACTTATTGTGTTGAAGGAATTAGAATTTGAGGAGTTAGATTCATCCCCCTGTGACGCGACATCTTTGGGCTTTACGGTTAATCTGAACTGCCCGAATGACTTCAAACCTAAATCTACTTTCAACCCTACCCTCCCGCCCTGTGGCATTGACATCTTTGAGGAATTGGTTATCAAAGACCTAAAAAACATGGCAAGAAAAAAGAGGAAATGGGATAAAGATAATCTATCCAAACAAGAGAGAATGGCCATTAAGGATTTACAAATGGATCAGACTATCACTATCCATCAATCTGATAAGGGTGGCAATGTGGTGGTTCAAAATGTAAGTGATTATATTAACGAAGGTATGAGACAGCTAATGGATACTGAATGTTATGAACAAACATCTATCACTGAAATCAAGGAATCCACCACAAGATATCATCAAATGCTTAAAGAATGGCATACGAGCAAATTGCTAGAGTGGGAGGAATATTCTTTTATGCTCAACCGCACACCCAAGGTAGCAATTTTATATCTTTTGCCCAAATTACATAAAAACTCTGTGGCACCTCCAGGGAGACCAATTGTCTCCTCTATGGACTCTCTCTTGGAAAAAACCTCGCAATACATTGACTTTTTCCTCCGTCCATTTGTAGAAGAACTCCCCTCCTATCTCAAAGACAGCCGTGACTTTCTCAATAAAATCAGAGATATTACATGGGACGAACAATTTTGGCTGATTACACTGGATGTTAATAGCCTATACACGTCCATCATACATTCGGATGGACTTAAAGCGTGCGAACACTATTTGAAATTTCGCTCAATCTCTTTTCTTGACCATAACCACATGTTGTTGCAGATGATACAATTTTGTCTAGAAAATAATTTTTTTATTTTTAATGAAATGTTTTTTAGACAGAAACAGGGGACTGCGATGGGCACCTGCTTTGCCCCAAGCTATGCCAACCTCTTTATGGGGTGGTGGGAGCGGCAGGTGCCCAGTCGCCATGGCAACCATTACATCCATGTAGTTTCATGGCTCCGCTATATTGACGACTTATTTGTCGTCTGGAGTGGAAGCCATGAACAAGCTCTACAATTCATTGAAGCATTGAATGACAATGATTTAAATCTGCGTTTTGAGGGCACCATATGTAAGGAAAGGGCAGTATTCCTAGATCTCGAAATCTCTGTAGTCAATAACTTGTTGACTTCGTGCCTACACCGGAAAGAAACCGCAGGTAACACTCTGTTACACGCGGAAAGCAGTCACCCCAAATCCTTAATCTACAGTATCCCCTATGGGGAATTTCTTCGGGCTCGGAGAAACTGTAGCTGTGACACTGAATTCCAAAAAGAGTAAGGTTATGAAACAACGTTTCATTGAGAGAGGCTATGGGCAGAAGTGTATTAAAGATGCACTTGCGAAAGCATCCAAACTGACCCAAGCAGATCTATTAACACCTAAGGATAAAGCTTGTGATGATTCCACCATTAGATACATTTCTACCTTTAACTCCAAATCTGGTGATCTGCGGAAGTGTCTGAATAGACACTGGAAGATACTGCACACTGAATCTACCCTGACTGATGCATTAAAAGAATCCCCTAGTATCACGTATAGGAAGAACAACTCCTTAAAAGACAGGCTTAGCAAGAATGAAATCTCTTCACGTAAAATGTCGTCCAGGGAAATCCAAGGGTTCTATGTTTGCATGAACTGCAAAGCATGCAAATATAGTTGCAATGTAAAAACAGTCTACTTTCCTCTTTATGATACTGAGAGGAAAATAGAGAAACATCTTACATGTTTATCTGATTACTGTGTTTACATATTGTTGTGCCCTTGTGAAAAGAAGTATGTGGGCAGCACTATGTTCCCCGCAAAGAAAAGAATACTGGAACATATGCGGGCCATCGCCAATAAAGATAAGCTGTCCCCTATAGCGAGACACTTTGAAGAGAACATAATGCGAACCGTAATCTTTTAAGATTTTTCGTAATTGATAGAGTCCCTCAATCCAACAGGGGTGGGGACCGTATACGTAAACTGCGACAAATGGAATCTAGATTAATCTTAGAGCTTAATTCCAAGATCCCAGAAGGATTGAATTCCGAAGAAGAAATGAGCTGGTTTCTGGGAGAATGATATGGTTACTTTCTACAAATAGTCGATGTTGTTGCAAATGCTGGGGTTGCCTCACATTACCGATTAAGTGTTTAACTGAAACTGAGTATCTTTGCTTTTTCTTGTCTGAGACTTCCTTCATTGTTTTTAACATACATTTTAATTCACTGAGTTGGGTATGTGAACATTTATGAGTTGAGCCATCACCAGATATTTCATTTTTTTGCAGGTATGAAAGAAATGTTGTAACGTTTATCAATGCATGACCATCAGCCCGGATGACCATACTTGGATGAACCGTCACCTGTGGAGTAGTTATTTGGAAAACTATTTGGTGTCTACTGACACTTTTTTTGTTCTATACATGAGTTGTATAGAAATTAGATATTGTGCCCGAGTAGACTATGCCTTCACCCACCTGAACATTTACGTTGCATATATTTTTTGTGGATACAATAGATGTGGATATGTTATCACCCACTTGGGTATGTACTGTGTATATATGATTTGCTGGCATAGCGGTTTTTGACAAGAACTCCTTTACCCACTTGGGAATTTGCTACTCTGCTTTAAATTTACACCGTATACAACTGGTGCTTATTGATAGGTGACGTTATACCCACTTGGGATGTTCTTACGTAATATATATCTGGTTGGCTGATAAAAGTTTATATCATGCATGCCGCTTTTCGACTAACAAGGTGGTATGAATTGGATTCCATATGTTATCAAATATGTATCCATTAATTTCTGTATGAAAACTTGCTAGTGTTATCAGTTTTCTTTCTGTACTAGTTACCTGCATTATATGATATAGAATGTGGTTGTACTTCACCATGCTAAGATGGCCGACGAGGTTGCCGTGTAAATACAGCAGTCCTATGTTTATGTTTGCACTTCCTGACACTTTTTTGCACTTTTTTCTTTATTTAAATATCGGCTGTTAAACAAACCAATTAACCCGTGACCAAGGCGAGTGTGTCGCCGAAACGCGTTGGGTTTCTTGTCCTAGTTTGGCTGAATATGGAATAAAGACTTCCTAAACCACTTACCTGTGTGGCGGAGATCATTGTTGGAGTGCAAACTGTACTTTGGAAGTACGAGGTGGTGTGGATATATATATATATATATATATATATATATATATATATATATATATATATATATATATATATATATATATATATATATATATATATATATATATGTATATATATATATATATATATATATTCACTGAATATATATATATATATATATATATATTCACTGAAAAAACATAGGTTTCAGCCACGTTTTTATTTATATATATATATATATATATATATATATGTATGTATGTATGTGTGTATATATATATATATATATATATATATATATATACATATATATATATACATATATATATATATATATATATATATATATTCACTGAAAAAACCATAGGTTATAGACCATATATAGTTAGGGATTAGCATTTAAAAAACCTTATTTTATTTGCACAAAACCATTGAAATTCCATATATAGTTAGTTGCACTAACTATATATCGCGGACCCGCAATCCACTGCTAATGATGTCACATATTACATCATTCATGACATGGTCAGTGACATCACTGATGACATCACTGATGACATCTCAAATGACATCACTGATGACATCACTGATGACAACACCCAGTGACTGTATGTTTCTGTAAAGTTAAAATATGTCTTACATATTGAAGAATGAGTGGATGTATAAGTGTCTGGATGAAGGATTTAGTAGGTGCATGACTGACTGTATGAGAGAATGATTAAATGTGTCTCACTGAGTGTATGGGTTAGTGATTAAAGTGTCTTAATTTGGCAATCATTATTTATGTTGTTCTGTAAACTGCTGCATGTTTAAATCAGTAGCTATATCAGTAACTATATGGGTTATTGAATGGTTGCCCAAGTATTTGTATGGGAGACTGAGTATGTGTGTGGGTGGCTGGGAGGTGTATAACTCTGTGCATAGAGGTGTGAGCAGTTGATTCCCTAGGTGTATGGGTTCAAAAGTGCATGTAGAAACAGCTGTATGGACAGTTGACTGTGTGCATGAGTATATTGGTGAGTGAATGGATATCTCAGTGCTACATGTCAAAGTAAGTACATATGTAAAACACACTCCATGTGAGAGTTGACATATATAAATAACTGAACATAAGAGCCAGTGAATGTGTGAGTGGCTGTATGAATCATTGTGAACTTGTATCAAGGATTGTATAAGAGAGTAAATATGTTTTACTATATGTTTGAATAAGTAAGGTGTGTATAACTGTATATTTGAGGAAATGGAGATGTGATTGATTCTTTGCATGACTGACTAGGTGTGTGAGTAACTTCATGGATGTGTGACAGTCTGTGAGTGCCTGTTTACACTGAGTGTATCTAAGGTTATATTAGAGTCTGAAGATGTATTATCACATAAATGATATCATCAGTGATGTAATCAGTAATGTCAAATGAGATGTCAGTGATGTCATCAGTGATGTCATTTGAGATGTCATCAGTGATGTCATCAGTGATGTCATTTGAGATGTCATCAGTGATGTCATCAGTGATGTCACTGACCATGTCATGAATGATGTAATATGTGACATCATTAGCAGTGGATTGCGGGTCCGCGATATATAGTTAGTGCAACTAACTATATATGGAATTTCAATGGTTTTGTGCAAATAAAATAAGGTTTTTTAAATGCTAATCCCTAACTATATATGGTCTATAACCTATGGTTTTTTCAGTGAATTTTCAAGGTTTTGTAAATGCAAATTCCTAACTATATATGGTCTATAACCTATGTTTTTTTCTGTGAATTTCATTGGTTTTTTAAAAGCTAATATCTATAGCTGTAAAATATATTCTTTATTAAGTGACGTATCACGTAGCCCGTGAGACGCCTCATGATGCATCGCATAACCGTGACGTATCGTCTCTGCAGCGCAAACCAAACCCAAAACGTAAGCGCGCCAGAACACGCTTAAAGATATATATATATATTTTTTTAACCTTAATTAGACAAAATCCACACGTGCACATATCACAAACGTTCAAAAAACACAATATGTCGGACTCCCGTTACGCTGCCGGTTAGCTGCCCGGTTAACGTACCAGGAAGCACCTTTACCGCGAAAAATCGCTATTTTTTTTTTCTTTTGCCCCGCAGGGAACTTTAATAGCCCCCTCATCAATCCTAGGGGTTCAGGAGGGGTCTGCCTTACCCCTTTCATTCATTTACACCTTTTTTTTTTCCACCTCTTGTCTCTCGATCCTACCGAGAGACAAGATGGCGGCCGCTCTGGACTGTTTACAATGTTGACAGCCAATCAGCTACTCCTCAGGATTTTTTTTTTTTTTTTTTTGGGCCCCGCGTGGTTTTATAATATCCCCCTCATCAATCCTATGGGGTCAGAAGGGGTCTACCTTGCCCTCTTTCCTTCATTTCCCCCTTTGTTTTGGTCTCCTCTTGTCTCTTGATCCTACCGAGAGACAAGATGGCGGCCGCTCCGGACTGTTTACAATGTTGACAGCCAATCAGCTACTCCTCAGACTCCCGTTACACTGCCGGTTAGCTTCCCGTTAGCTGCCCGGTTAGCTGCCCGGTTCGCTTACCAAGACGCGTCTCTACGGCGAAAAAATCGGATTTTTATTTTTTATTTTTTTGGGGCCACGCGTGGCTCTATAATATCCCCCTCATCAATCCTAGGGGGTCAGAAGGGGTCTACTTTGCCCCCTTTCCTTCATTTCCCCCTTTGTTTTGGCCTCCTCTTGTCTCTCGATCCTACCGAGAGACAAGATGGCGGCCGCTCCGGACTGTTTAGAATGTTGACAGGGCCAATCAGCTTCGCATCGCAAAGTTCCGATACGCGAAAAGTTTGCTAACCGGATCGCTGCCCGGAGCGCTGTTACAGATAAAAATCTCTTGATTTAAACGTTAATTTATCAAAATCCACTGAAGCACATATATTGAGACCTAGCAAAGGCACATCGGGCTAACAGTCCCTACAATTTTGCCAAGTTTCGTGGAAATCCATTCAGCCGTTCGGGCTAAAAGTGAGTCCAACCGCCCTATGGAAATTAACATGGGAAAAACGCGTTTTGGGACCCCCCTTTTTTCTCGGCCCCCCCTTGACGAACCCCCCCAAATTTCCAGGAGCTGCTCAGAAACAAAATGTGCCATTTTCCTGAAAATTTCAGCCGATTCCGTCCACAAACGCCAAAGTTATTAGACATAGAATTTTCAGAAATCCCATAGGGAAAAAATCCTAACTATATATACCTACTGGCGACCGCCAGTAGGTAATATATATATATATCCAAAGTATACACATGCAAGTCCTACACTCCCAGGACAGTATGAAGTACGGACGCAATCAGCGTTTTTCAAAAGTTCATTTATTTAGCGTATTTCAGCAGCAAAACATCAGTCACTCAACGCGTTTTTGGGGCTCCTCCCCTTAGTCACGAGTCAGTGAATGCTCATAGGTACGATGATAATGTAGTCACGGTCACATGATTATTCATAAAAATAAACAAAATACTTATCGTGCTGCATACACGAACAATTTTCGAAATGGACGGTATAACACTGCAGACAGTACAGGTCACAATTTGAACTCTAATGTCCCTGAAACATACATATTTCGACAATGTATTCCATACATGTTTCATCTTATATTTCAATCGTGATTACACATGATGCAGTCCAGCCTAATATCTACACTGCGGACAGCAGGGTTTACAACTAGAATTCATCTTTGGATCTACACTACAGACAGTAGGGAATTCAGCCTTGATTTATTTAAGGTAGAGACAAAAAATACTCATGTGTCACTGCTAGTATGAGCAAGCACCTTCAATCTAGGCCTGGGCGAAGCACTACGCTATGCTCGCGGAGTTTGCGAAGTTTGTGCAACTTCCCACTACGCGAGCTGCACGTAGCACAGTGCGAACATGTGTAGTGCAGCGTAGCGTAGTGCAGCTCTCATTTTTTGCTTGTTCGCGGTCCTGAACGTCATGTTCGCGACCGCGAGCAAGCAAAATGACATCCTCGCGAGATTCTCAACGCGGGGAGGTAAAGTTTCTCATTGTGAGTGGTTGCGCATGCTCGCGACCGCTCTCAATGAGAAACTACCAGTTCGCGTTAAGAAAGCTGCAGCTCGAGTAATAATCTACTCGAGCAGCAGAAAACTACAGCTCGCACTGTGCAAGATGCCGTTTTCAATGATTGCACAGTGCCGGATGCTTGTCCGCACTGTGCAATCATTGAAAACACATCTTGCACAGTGTGAACATGCTACTACGCAGCTCGCGTATTGCTACGTGAAGTTTGCGTAGTGCAAAGTGCACTTCGCGTAGCTTCGCGTAGTGCTACTTCGCGAACTACACCCACCCTTACTTCAATCCCTGCGTACTGCGAACTATGCTCACAAAGAATGTAGAACACTGCGCCAAAATGTACCTCCATCACCGCAATACCAAGTACCTCTGGGGCATCCCTTTCAGCATCGCCACCAGACATACGTCCCCATTTTAAGAAAGTTAGAATGCACCTCGTGATAATTTGTTATAGGGAGCAATCAGTAGACCTAGTTTGCAGAGCAAATGATAACCATTGATGGTAGTTTTTTTTTTTCCTTCAAAGTTCATGCAGTCCAGTATGCAACCGTCAATCCTTTAAGTGCAGCCCGTTTAGACCACGCATCATCGCAGGGTGAGCACACGCTAAACACCAGACATACCACTAACTCAGTACACCATAAATAATCACCACATGGCTTTATTAGGACAAAATTTAGTAGGCAAAAAACATTACCCCTAGTGCGGCCTGCCCGGACCACGCATCATCGCAGGTTAAATACACGCTCAGTACCAAAGGTACTACTAACTCAGAGCACCATAATTCTTCGCCACGTGGCAGTATTCAGGCAGCATTCAACTGAGTAACTGACTCTTCATTCATTATTTGCAGAGTGCAGTACCAAACAAAGTATAATGTCCCTCAAACCTACACAATATCCCTTTAGTAGCCTTCCTTCAAAAACGTCTTTTATATCAGTTCTAGGCTTAGTTGAATAACACAATTCACGCTGCAAGTGCAAAGGCACACTCAATGGCAGTCTACACTGTGGACACCACAGTTTACAACTTGAACTATAATGTCCCTGAAACATACATATTTCGACAATGTATTCCATACATGTTTCATCTTTTATTTCAATTGTGATGACAGATGATGCAGTCCAGTATGCAACACGCTGAGCACCAGATGTACCACTAACTCAGTGCACCATAAATAATCGCCACATGGCCTTATTAAGGCACAATTCAGTAGCCAAAAGGCATTCTTACCACTGCGGTCTGCCTGAACCACACATTATCGCAGGCTCCACAAAACCGACTCTACCTTACTGTACCACAGCTCATGAACCCTTTACGATAGAATTTTCGGTGTATTATTTCACATGTAGTGCTCTTACCTTTGCACACCAGAAGTCATAAACCATTTATGATTGAATATCTTTGTATGATGTCATGATTACTATTCTACTTGTTACCAACAGCAACCTAATAAAATGGAGTTGAGCACACGTGCCCATACCCACTTCAACTATCTGTCTGTGTCTGTGTATTTATTATGTTTGTAAAATGCTGCTCTTGTGCCCTACCACATTATATTGTGCTGTAAACAGAGTATGCAACCATCTTACCTCTGCCAGTAACAAAAACTTCGATTATATAACTTTCTCTTGCTCATTCTACAAATATGAACGTACAAACTGGATCATTACAATACTGCGAAGAAAGTGTATAGTAAATATATAAGTGTGTGCTATTGCTCGATTATTTATTTTTTAGCATAAACATATGGCTTTTATGTGTGCAACTATGGATGAATATAAGGTCAGTGATACCCCGTACCTTCCATGTTGGCCATGTTGTGGGACTTCACAGACATAATGACACATTTGTGTTTCAGACCCGAGTGATGGCAGCACTACAACACGGACACACGAATCAGTTGATTGCTCTTATAGCTCACGACGGCTACGCGTCCATAGCTCCGGAGTCATCATTCACAGCATCGGGCAGCACTGGCATACGTCAGTCCAACCCACTCTGCTTACGCTACCAGGAAAACACAACAACGCTACATGGCCCAGATTTACATTGTAGTGATTTCTTAGTTGAGGGTCTAGTTGTCAGAACGGCACACACACACTCCCTCATGGCTGGTATACACCCACACCACACCCATCCAACACATGCGTCACAACACACGTGACCCTACCAATAAAAAAGACGAGGCGCACATGCGCTACGCCATTTTAGAGTTGCACCCATCGCAAGCGATGTGATGGCCCATCCTGGTGGTTCGGACACCGCATGTAGGCCCCACCACCACGTGCATGGCCTCTTTGGTCACTGAGTTAATGGTACTGCAAGGACTGAGCGGGTGAGGAACCTGCGATGATGATGGGAGTACGTCCTTTGCCATAGTGATATCAAGACTCAGCACCATATCTGAGACTTCTTGGTGGCAGAGCGGGACTGCATGATGTAGAACGTACCCTGTCCACAAAAAGGTGAGCAGTGAGGCCTGGGTGCGTACCGGAGGGAGTAGATGGGGTGCAGCAGACTGGATACAAAAAGGCGGCACCGGGATTTAGGCGTACGCAGTCATATATACCGTATCTTATTGCATTTGTATTTTTTTTCCTATAGCAGAAAAGTTTTTATAGTCGGTCAAAAGTCTGTCGTTCATGATGATTACAACTACGTGTATCACTGCGCACCACCTGTTTTCACAACCGGATGGAGAACATTACTACTCTACAAATTTTTCATAAATGGAAGCCCATTAAACAAGTTGGAACTGTACAAATAGTTGTATTTTTAATGCGGAAGGGAAGGTGTGTGAAAGGGTGATGTTATTCTACTTCACATTAAGATAGTGACAATTACCAATCATAACATCTTTTTTTTACTATCTTTTAGATGTAGAGCTTCAGGGTGCACTATGTCATCAGTGATGTCATTTGCGATGTCATCAGTGATGTCATGAGTGATGTCACTGACCATGTCATGAGTGATGTAGTATGTGACGTCATCAGCAGTGCATTGTGGGCGCGCAAGTTATAGTTAGCTGAACTAACTATAACGGGGGAATTTCAATAGTTTTGTATGAGTGAAATCTCCAGCTAACTATGACATGTCTGAAATCTATGGTTTTTTCTATGAATTTGCAAGGTAATTTCTAACTATAACTTGGCTGAAACCTATGTTTTTTTTCAGTGAATATATATATATATATGTATATATTAATTCCGTTTTCCCCGGGAGGGGAGTTTTGTCTTCATGCACTCTCGGGTATTATTTCAATTACCACCATACGCATCCTTTGCAGATCGGTACGGTTTTATTTCTCCAATATAACAGCAAGCTAGCAACACCTTACGCGTTTCGGTCTCTACGGAGACCTTGCTCACAGCACAGCTGGGTTCGGCCGCGCTTCGCGTGCACCGCTGAAGAGCGCCTGGAAGCCCGCACCTTGGATCAAACGGGAAGCAGTATATGTATATATATATATATATATATATATATATATATATATATATATATATATATATATATATATATATATATATATATAGGTAGTTATAGTTAGGATTTTTTTCAATCTCAAAATTCTATTGTGAATAACTTTAGCGTCGGTTGACGAATCTGCCTGAAAATTTCCTCAAATTTGCCTCGTCGAGCGCCGGTCCTTCCTTGAAAGTTTGGGGGGGATTCGTGAAGCGGGTGCCGAGATAAAAGGGGGGTCCCAAAACGTGTTTTCCCCATGTTAATTTCCATAGGGCGGTCGAACTTACTTTTAGCCCGAACGGCTGAATGGATTTCCACCAAACTTGGCAAAATTGTAGGGACTGGTAGCCCGATGTGCCTTTGTTATGTCTCAAGATATGTGCTCCAGTGGTTTTTGAGTAATTTAGGTTCAAAAAAATATATATATCTATAAGCGCGCCCCGGTACGCGCACCGGGGCACGTACCGGGCGCGCCACGCGAGGTGCGCACGGAAGGCTGATTGGCTCTCGGGTGTCTGTAAACATTCTAAACAGTCCGGAGCGGCCGCCATCTTGTGTCTCAGTAAAATCGAGACACAAGAGGTGGCAAAAACAAAGGGGGAAATGACCAAAAGGGGCAGAGTAGACCCCCCTGACCCCCTAGGTTTGATGTGGGGGCCAATAAAGGGCCCCGCGGGGGGAGCGCCCGGTACGCGCATCGGGGAGCGCACCGGGGAACGTACCGGGGAGCATACCATGGGGAAAAAAGAATGACAGTTTCAAAAAAATGTAGCTGTTTTAAATAAAATATCTCTGTGTTGTTTTTTTTTTTTTATTAAGTACCTACATGTAGAGACTTAGGGGCAGATTTACAAGCCACTTGCGCCACTTTTGCGCCACTTTTCAAATGTTAAACGTGACGCAAAGGTGGCGCAAGGGGCTTGTAAATCTGCCCCTTAAATTGCTGTTTTCCTCTCACTCCACTCCCACACTCACCTTCTTTCAGTCCCCCTGCTTTACTTCCCTTCCCCTCTCTTCCCTTCATTCGCTCCCTCAGTAATTCCTCTTCTCTCACTCACCTTACTCCACTTCACTCACTCCATCCCTCATTCCCTCTGACCTCTCACTTTCTCACTCCTCTTTCCTCATTCCTTCTGTTTCACCCTCACTCCCTCTATCCTCTCACTCTGTCACTCCCCCTTCACTCACCCTCACTCACCTTGCATTCCTCACTGTAATCAACTCACCTTTACTCACTCCCCTTCTGTCATTGGTTCCATCAGTCTCTTTCTCCCTTTCATTCAGTCATTTCATCCAAACAGTTATGCAGTACACATTCATTGAAAAAAAGAACAACACAATATGTAAGGAATATAGCTCTTTTTGGAGAATTGGAGGTAGTTTTTTTTCTTCACATATTACATCACTCATGACATGGTCAGTGACATCACTCATGACATCACTGATGACACCATCCTTGTGGCAGATGACAGACCTCCTTTCACTGTAATGTAACCCTTGAAACACATATTCAAAAATAGAAACTAATTTTTTTTTAAAAATGGAGATAACCATATCAGTTACAACAACCAATTCAGTAATTCCACCATCTATATTATACACATCTACTCATTCACAAACTGTTCAATATACTCACTCATACATTTACTCACTCATCATATGTAGTGATACACCTATACATCCTGTTACACACTGACAGTCATCCAAAAGTTACTCACACACATACTCGCACATGCAAATAAACAATTGAACATCCATTTATTTGCATATAGAGCTATACACACACTACCACCTTACTTCTATTGAAATTAAAACATATTTATTCTCTTAAACAATCCCTTATAGAAACACATACTTATTTAAACAGGAACTCTTACAATCTCTTACTCTCACATATACTCACTTATATACATCAATATTCACATATACTATATTAAAACATGTGTAGTTACTGATAAATACAATAGTGAGACAGTAATTCACTCACTAACATACACATATACACATTCATTCACCCATACAGTCCTGCACATATGCTGTCTTCAAAACTTATACAAACAGAGAGTCAGTCAATCATGCATCTATGTGCTAAGTAATACCCCCACCAAACCATATAGACACTCATACTGATACTAAAAAAACATCTAATAACCCATGTACATACACATGTAGCTACTCACCAACCCATGCAGCTACTTATACACAAAGTGAAACACTAATACATATATTTAAAAATGTAAACATTACTCACTAATATTTATTTTTCAGAAAGACACACATTCACTGGATGGTGTCATCAGTGATGTCATGAGTGATGTCACTGACCATGTCATGAGTGATGTAATATGTGACGTCATCAGCAGTGCATTGCACGCTCAAGTTATAGTGAGTCCAACTAACTATAACGTGGGAATTTCAATGGTTTTATGTCAGTAAAATTTCCAGTTAACTATAACTGGTATGAAACCTATGGTTTTTTCAGTGAATATATATATATATATATATATATATATTCACTGAAAAAACCATAGGTTTCACACCAGTTATAGTTAGCTGGAAATTTTACTGATATAAAACCATTGAAATTCCCACGTTATAGTTAGTCGGACTCACTATAACTTGCGCGTGCAATGCACTGCTGATGACATCACATATTACATCACTCATGACATGGTCAGTGACATCACTCATGACATCACTGATGAGACCATCCTTGTGACACAGTCACAGACCTCCTCTCAGTGTAAAGTAACCCTTGAGACACATATTCAAAAATAGAAACTGAAATTTTTAAAAAATGGACATACCTATATCAGTTACAACAAGCAATTCTGTACTTTCACTATCTATATACACATCCACTCATTCACCAACAGTTCTATATAGTCACTCATACATATACTCACTCATCATATGAAGAGATACACCTATACATCCTGTTACACACCGACATTCATCCAAAAGTTACTCACACACATATTCACACGTGCAAATAAACTATTGAACAAC
This sequence comes from Lissotriton vulgaris, assembly GCF_964263255.1. Taxonomy (NCBI): domain Eukaryota; kingdom Metazoa; phylum Chordata; class Amphibia; order Caudata; family Salamandridae; genus Lissotriton; species Lissotriton vulgaris. The sequence continues at coordinate 340,043,216 of NC_141685.1, read as the reverse complement.
CATTTATTTGAATATAGAGTTATACACACACTTCCACCTTACTTCTACTGAAAATTACACAAATTTATTCTCTTAAACAATCACTTATAGAAACACATACTTATTTAAACAGGAAATCTTACAATCTCTTACTCTCACATATACTCACTTATATACATCAATATTCATATATACTAGATTAAAACATATGTAGTTACTGATAAAGACACTAGTGAGACAGTCATTCACTCACTAACAAACACATATAGACACTCATCCACCCATACAGTCCTGTACATATGCTGTCTTCAAAACACATACAAACAAAGAGTCAGTCACTCATGCATCTATGTGCTAAGTAATACCTCCACCAAACCATATAGACACTCATACTGATACTACTAAAAATATCAAATAACCCATATACATACGCATGTAGCTACTTATCAACACATGTAGCCACTTATACACAAAGTGAAACACTAATATATGTATTTAAATATTTAAACATAACTCACTAATATTTATTTTTCAGAAAGACACATATTCACTGGATGGTGTCATCAGTGATGTCATGAGTGATGTCACTGACCATGTCATGAGTGATGTAATATGTGATGTCATCAGCAGTGCATTGCACGCGCAAGTTATAGTGAGTCCGACTAACTATAACGTGGGAATTTCAATGGTTTTATATCAGTAAAATTTCCAGCTAACTATAACTGGTGTGAAACCTATGGTTTTTTCAGTGAATTTAATAGGTTTTTTAAATGCTAATTCCTAACTATAACTGGTGTGAAACCTATGGTTTTTTCAGTGAATTTCATAGGTTTTTTAAATGCTAATTCCTAACTATAACTGGTGTGAAACCTATGGTTTTTTCAGTGAATTTCATAGGTTTTTTTAATGCTAATTTTTAACTTTTTGTAGGGCTTCATACCTATGTACTTTTTATTGAATTTCTAAGCTTATTTTTTCGCAAATGTCTTTAGCTGAGAAAGGTATGTTTTTCTAAAAATGAACCCTATAATGTATATTAAGATACTATTTTTATTTTAAAATAGTTTTTTCCTTTTTTTTTTATATTTGACTTTGGAGCGCTCCCGGTGCGCATACCGATAAACGCCCGGGTGCGCGCACCGTCAGCGCATCAACAAAAAAAAAGAAAAAAAAAATAATGAAGAAGTGACCATAAGAAATGGGGACAGAGAGAGTGGTGTTAAGAGAAAGAGAGCTAAAGGGAGGAACACAGAGGGACTGTGTAATAGATAGTAAGACAGATAAAAAGTGTAAGAGGAAATAACTGAGAAAAAAAAATGAATAAGGGAGCAAAAGAAAAGAAGAAATAGGAAGAAGACAAAAGCAGAGGTTCCGGGAGAATGTAAATGGATGATGAAAGTAAAAGGAAGGACAGTTAAGCCTGTGAATGACTGGTAGTGACGGAATGAAAGAAAAGGAATAGTAGTGATGGAGGGATAGTAAATAGCAGTAAATATAAGCAAAGAGAGGTGAAACAGGGTACATGTAAGTGAATAAGGGTAAGACATGGGGAATAATACAGCGAAAGAAGAAAGAGAGTAAAAGAAGGAGTGTCACAAAGGAACTAAGTGAACCAGTAAAAAAGGTAAGTGAAGGAGTGTGCATAGACAAAGGTACTGAAAGAAGTTGAATGTGGTAGGAAGTAAACATGGAAGAAAAGAATAAGTGAGAAAAGCAAAGTAAGGAAACAGGGGTGAGGTAGGGTGAGAGAAAAATAGTGAAAATAAAACCAAAGATGATAACAAAAAAGATTTTGTAAACACACTTACCATATAATCAATGCAAACTTGTATCTATGAAAGATAAAAGAAAAAATATGTTATAATTTCTTAAAAATATATATTAAAATAGAAGCAACAGTTCATGAGGTTTAAAAATCTACTAAAGTTTACTAAGAAATGAAGCAATAGTGAAGGATACAAAAACAGAAAGAAAGTAATGTAGAAAGAGAAAAAAAAAAGGAAAAAGAAATAGAAAGAAAACAAATTCCTAAAGATAAATAAGATACTAAAAGAATGTAAGATCTCAAATCAAAATCAGTAAAGATAAGAAAATAAAAGAAAAATGAGTGAAAAGGAGAGAAGTCTGATTGAGAAACTATAAATAAAAAAGAGGAATAGAAGATGATTGAGAGTGAGTGAAGTAAAGTAACAGAGTGAAGGGATGAAAGGAATGAAGTTAGTATAGAACGATGGATAAAACAGGAGTGAGAGAGTAAGTACACAGAAAGATAAAAGGAAGAACTAAGTGAACTACAGTACAATGGATGCGAAAGAAAAAAAATGGAGAAAAAGAAAGAGAGGGTTAGGAAACTAAAGCAGTGGTACTGTGAGAATATGAAAAAGATAAAAAGTGGTGGAAGGAACAGAGGAAATGCAGACAGTTCCTATTAGATTAAGAAGTTGTGAATGAAGTGCACTAAAGAAACAGCGATGAAAAAAGAGTATAAATTAGTAAAGAGAGGTAAATAAGGGTGAAAAAGAAAATGAGTATAAGACAATGTGAACACAATATAAATTACACAATGCAAACTACACAATAACTTCTACAATATGTTACATTATTTATTTTTGCTGTTCTCAGAATATATTGAATTTCACTTAAATTAGTGAGATCAAAGTCTTCATCATATAACAGCGGGAAAAAAAAACACAATCTAAAAGATTGTGTTTAAAAAAAACCATTCAAACATACATCTCATATAAGTACACTAATCTTTGATTCACTTACTTTTCCGTGAGACCAAATTGCAGATAGTGAAGGTCCTTTTGGTGGAAAAAAGTCTGCTGTGCTCTATAACTTCCATTTCATCAACTTCCTATGAAAAAAGATCTAACAACATCATATGTTACACTTTCCTCACGGCCAATTTGTGTCAGATATATCAGTATTTTTTACTTTGAGATCCACTTAAAGTATCTACATGAGATAAATAATTTAAAATATTAGATTAACTAACTAACTAACTAACTTTTATTAACTATTCCCGTCTTCAAAGGCCAATTCCCTTTACTAAAACTTTGGTTTTAAAAACACTAGATAAGAATTTGTAGAGTCATAAGGCAAACGTTGTTTATAAGTTAAATGAGAATCATTGCAGTAACTCCATCCATTTTCAGATTTTAAGTAGCATGTATAATGTCCTGAGGTTGTTGAAGATCCAGCATGATAAATAATAGCTTCAGTTGTAAAGGTTCTTCCTGAAATTGATAACTGAGAAGCTACAAAATTTTTGATAGAAGTTGTCAATTTAGTTCCATCAGGTCTACATCGTTGGAAAACTAAAATGATATACTGCCCATACATAAGGCAAATGATACTTCTATCAAAGTAAAGGTGGAAAAACCAGAAGATGAAAAAAAAGAAGTTGATTTCATGGATGACTCTTTGAATGAACAGTTTATAGAATGTTTGGAAGAAATTGAATCATGTACATATAATTATGAGGAAATTCCGGACAATATTATGTTAGAAATTTTATTAAATTATGAAAAAGAATCAGAGGAATAAATTTATCTTTAATAATTTCAATTGTTTCAGACAATATTCTTTTTTATATGTAATTCATAAAGTATTACCAAAAATGTTTAAAATATAAAGTGAGACTTATAGTATACTGTTCAACTATTTTTCTGTTACATAGTAAGTTTACTCATAGTTACTACCTTTCTCCCACTATATTATCTCATATGAATATTTTACACCTCATTTTCATAAGTGAACAGGATAGACTACTCATGATCCCCTAGAAATTCTCAGGGAGTGCTTAAAAGATCTGTTTCTCCTTTCCAGACAGACTATATTATGAATTCCATATACCACAAAAAATACAATAACAACATGCAAGATGTCTACAAAGAAGATGGTGAACATTAAATTTAAGTCTCTTCATTAGTACCTACATGTAGGTACTTACATAAAATAAAAAAATAAAAAAAAAAACAATTCATAAACATACAATTTTTGAAGTGATTATTTTTCCATAGTACCCTCCTCGATACGCTCCCCGGTGCGCGCACCAGGTGCTTCCCCCGCGAAAATCGAAAAAAAAAAAAATAATTTTGAGGCCCCGCGGGGCCCTTTAATGGCCCCCATATCAAACCTAAGGGGTCAGGGGGGGTCTACCCTGCCCCCTTATGGTCAATTCCACCCTTTGTTTTTGCCACCTCTTATGACTAGATTTTACCGATAGACAAGATGGCGGCCGCTCCGGACTGTTTAGAATGTTTACAGACAACTGAGAGCCAATCAGCTTTCTGCGCGCAAGTCGCGTGTCGCGCCGGGAGCGCTCACCGGTGCGCGCACCGGAGAGCGCCTATAGATATATATATTTTTTTGAACGTTAATTTCTCAAAATCCACTGAAGCACATATCTTGAGACATAGCAAAGGCACATCGGGCTACCAGTCCCTACAATTTTGCCAAGTTTGGTGGAAATCCATTCAGCCGTTCGAGCTAAAAGTGAAATCGACCGCCCTATGGAAATTAACATGGGGAAAACGCGTTTTGGGACCCCCCTTTTATCTCGGCCCCCGCTTGACGAATCCCCCCCAAACTTTCAGGGAAGGACCGGACCGCCATGAGACCATTTTCCTGAAAATGTCAGGCAGATTCGTCAACCGGCGCCAAAGTTATTCAAAATAGAATGTTGAGATTTAACATTGAAAATTATCCTAACTATAACTACCTACTGGCGACCGCCAGTAGGTAATATATATATATATATATATATATATATATATATATATATATATATATATATATATATATATATATATATATATATCCTTTTGCACTTTCCTTGACTGGAAACCGGGACACTCTGCGCGTCGGTGCAGCAAGTCAGGGCTCAAGGTAACCCTGTTGAATCCACACCACCTCGTACTTCCAAAGTACAGTTTGCACTCCAACAATGATCTCCGCCACACAGGTAAGTGGTTTAGGAAGTCTTTATTCCATATTCAGCCAAACTAGGACAAGAAACCCAACGCGTTTCGGCGACACACTCGCCTTGGTCACGGGTTAATTGGTTTGTTTAACAGCCGATATTTAAATAAAGAAAAAAGTGCAAAAAAGTGTCAGGAAGTGCAAACATAAACATAGGACTGCTGTATTTACACGGCAACCTCGTCGGCCATCTTAGCATGGTGAAGTACAACCACATTCTATATCATATAATGCAGGTAACTAGTACAGAAAGAAAACTGATAACACTAGCAAGTTTTCATACAGAAATTAATGGATACATATTTGATAACATATGGAATCCAATTCATACCACCTTATTAGTCGAAAAGCGGCATGCATGATATAAACTTTTATCAGCTAACCAGATATATATTACGTAAGAACATCCCAAGTGGGTATAACGTCACCTATCAATAAGCACCAGTTGTGCATGAAGGAGGCAAAGAGCTGCAACCATGTTTGTCAAACAAACAGGCAAAACAAATACAAATGTAACAAAGGATTCTACCATGACCTCCCTGAATCAGAAATATTCAAGATTGGAAAAGCTGATGCGCAAAGAACTTTCCAAATGGTGGGAAGCGATCACTCTGGAGAAATATCAACAAGAAAAACGTGTACCCAGAGGTCTTAGAATACTGATTGCGCCCTCGTATGAAGATCAAGACCCAGAATTGGCGAATGAATGGGCAGCCAATCTGATGGATTGTTCGAATCGCATGATGTCTATCTTAATCAAGTTTGCGTGGAAGGAACACGCATCTCTGCTGATAACGATTGCTGAATTAAAAGAAGAAATCGAGAAAGAGGACAGCGATGAAACCTTCAAAAGCAAAATGGAGGAGATCTCCAAAAGGATTCTGAAACACGAGGAGGAAATAATCATGAAGAAGGAGCGTAAATTCCTAAGAGATCAAATTGATTACTTGTCCGGTAGAATCTTTACGTTCAGTAAAAAATATGATAATGTGAGCAAAAACACCAGCAAGAGCAACACAACAATGGATGGAGCAGAAAGCGAGATAAGTGAGAGTGATATCTCAGATGATGGAACTTTACTATCTAATGAACCATCTAGCACTCTGCCAAATTTTCGGGAGGAATTTCGAAAAATGAATCAGAAACAAAATCTACAGAGCTGGCAAATAGATCGAGGCAGGGGGCGAGGAAGAGGCCTTACAGGACGCGGCAGAGGAAGAGGAAGACAAACAGGAGGAACACCCACAATCTCAAATGTACAAGGAGGGGCGGCTGGTGGAAAAAACACGAGCCAAGCATTGGGAGTGGAAACAAGAGGCCAAAAGAAACAACGAGGAAAATAAAGAACACGAAGAATGTGGTAAATCTTTCTAACAGATCTCTTACTGATGTTGAGTTTGATGTTTTAAGTTTTGGTCTATCATTTTGTCCTACCTCTGATTTTTCTTATTCTCAAGAAAGAATAGACTTGTACAAATTCACACGTAAATTGAGGCTCCGCAAATGGCACAAGTTGAAAGCTAGAAATACTGTACCATCTAAGAATGTTGTGCCAGCATCTGAAACGGTAAATGAGGTTGAAGCACTTATTGTGTTGAAGGAATTAGAATTTGAGGAGTTAGATTCATCCCCCTGTGACGCGACATCTTTGGGCTTTACGGTTAATCTGAACTGCCCGAATGACTTCAAACCTAAATCTACTTTCAACCCTACCCTCCCGCCCAGTGGCATTGACATCTTTGAGGAATTGGTTATCAAAGACCTAAAAAACATGGCAAGAAAAAAGAGGAAATGGGATAAAGATAATCTATCCAAACAAGAGAGAATGGCCATTAAGGATTTACAAATGGATCAGACTATCACTATCCATCAATCTGATAAGGGTGGCAATGTGGTGGTTCAAAATGTAAGTGATTATATTAACGAAGGTATGAGACAGCTAATGGATACTGAATGTTATGAACAAACATCTATCACTGAAATCAAGGAATCCACCACAAGATATCATCAAATGCTTAAAGAATGGCATACGAGCAAATTGCTAGAATGGGAGGAATATTCTTTTATGCTCAACCGCACACCCAAGGTAGCAATTTTATATCTTTCGCCCAAATTACATAAAAACTCTGTGGCACCTCCAGGGAGACCAATTGTCTCCTCTATGGACTCTCTCTTGGAAAAAACCTCGCAATACATTGACTTTTTCCTCCGTCCATTTGTAGAAGAACTCCCCTCCTATCTCAAAGACAGCCGTGACTTTCTCAATAAAATCAGAGATATTACATGGGACGAACAATTTTGGCTGATTACACTGGATGTTAATAGCCTATACACGTCCATCATACATTCGGATGGACTTAAAGCGTGCGAACACTATTTGAAATTTCGCTCAATCTCTTTTCTTGACCATAACCACATGTTGTTGCAGATGATACAATTTTGTCTAGAAAATAATTTTTTTATTTTTAATGAAATGTTTTTTAGACAGAAACAGGGGACTGCGATGGGCACCTGCTTTGCCCCAAGCTATGCCAACCTCTTTATGGGGTGGTGGGAGCGGCAGGTGCCCAGTCGCCATGGCAACCATTACATCCATGTAGTTTCATGGCTCCGCTATATTGACGACTTATTTGTCGTCTGGAGTGGAAGCCATGAACAAGCTCTACAATTCATTGAAGCATTGAATGACAATGATTTAAATCTGCGTTTTGAGGGCACCATATGTAAGGAAAGGGCAGTGTTCCTAGATCTCGAAATCTCTGTAGTCAATAACTTGTTGACTTCGTGCCTACACCGGAAAGAAACCGCAGGTAACACTCTGTTACACGCGGAAAGCAGTCACCCCAAATCCTTAATCTACAGTATCCCCTATGGGGAATTTCTTCGGGCTCGGAGAAACTGTAGCTGTGACACTGAATTCCAAAAAGAGTGTAAGGTTATGAAACAACGTTTCATTGAGAGAGGCTATGGGCAGAAGTGTATTAAAGATGCACTTGCGAAAGCATCCAAACTGACCCAAGCAGATCTATTAACACCTAAGGATAAAGCTTGTGATGATTCCACCATTAGATACATTTCTACCTTTAACTCCAAATCTGGTGATCTGCGGAAGTGTCTGAATAGACACTGGAAGATACTGCACACTGAATCTACCCTGACTGATGCATTAAAAGAATCCCCTAGTATCACGTATAGGAAGAACAACTCCTTAAAAGACAGGCTTAGCAAGAATGAAATCTCTTCACGTAAAATGTCGTCCAGGGAAATCCAAGGGTTCTATGTTTGCATGAACTGCAAAGCATGCAAATATAGTTGCAATGTAAAAACAGTCTACTTTCCTCTTTATGATACTGAGAGGAAAATAGAGAAACATCTTACATGTTTATCTGATTACTGTGTTTACATATTGTTGTGCCCTTGTGAAAAGAAGTATGTGGGCAGCACTATGTTCCCCGCAAAGAAAAGAATACTGGAACATATGCGGGCCATCGCCAATAAAGATAAGCTGTCCCCTATAGTGAGACACTTTGAAGAGAACATAATGCGAACCGTAATCTTTTAAGATTTTTCGTAATTGATAGAGTCCCTCAATCCAACAGGGGTGGGGACCGTATACGTAAACTGCGACAAATGGAATCTAGATTAATCTTAGAGCTTAATTCCAAGATCCCAGAAGGATTGAATTCCGAAGAAGAAATGAGCTGGTTTCTGGGAGAATGATATGGTTAATTTCTACAAATAGTCGATGTTGTTGCAAATGCTGGGGTTGCCTCACATTACCGATTAAGTGTTTAACTGAAACTGAGTATCTTTGCTTTTTCTTGTCTGAGACTTCCTTCATTGTTTTTAACATACATTTTAGTTCACTGAGTTGGGTATGTGAACATTTATGAGTTGAGCCATCACCAGATATTTCATTTTTTTGCAGGTATGAAAGAAATGTTGTAACGTTTATCAATGCATGACCATCAGCCCGGATGACCATACTTGGATGAACCGTCACCTGTGGAGTAGTTATTTGGAAAACTATTTGGTGTCTACTGACACTTTTTTTGTTCTATACATGAGTTGTATAGAAATTAGATATTGTGCCCGAGTAGACTATGCCTTCACCCACCTGAACATTTACGTTGCATATATTTTTTGTGGATACAATAGATGTGGATATGTTATCACCCACTTGGGTATGTACTGTGTATATATGATTTGCTGGCATAGCGGTTTTTGACAAGAACTCCTTTACCCACTTGGGAATTTGCTACTCTGCTTTAAATTTACACCGTATACAACTGGTGCTTATTGATAGGTGACGTTATACCCACTTGGGATGTTCTTACGTAATATATATCTGGTTGGCTGATAAAAGTTTATATCATGCATGCCGCTTTTCGACTAATAAGGTGGTATGAATTGGATTCCATATGTTATCAAATATGTATCCATTAATTTCTGTATGAAAACTTGCTAGTGTTATCAGTTTTCTTTCTGTACTAGTTACCTGCATTATATGATATAGAATGTGGTTGTACTTCACCATGCTAAGATGGCCGACGAGGTTGCCGTGTAAATACAGCAGTCCTATGTTTATGTTTGCACTTCCTGACACTTTTTTGCACTTTTTTCTTTATTTAAATATCGGCTGTTAAACAAACCAATTAACCCGTGACCAAGGCGAGTGTGTTGCCGAAACGCGTTGGGTTTCTTGTCCTAGTTTGGCTGAATATGGAATAAAGACTTCCTAAACCACTTACCTGTGTGGCGGAGATCATTGTTGGAGTGCAAACTGTACTTTGGAAGTACGAGGTGGTGTGGATATATATATATATATATATATATATATATATATATATATATATATATATATATATATATATGTATATATATATATATATATATATATTCACTGAATATATATATATATATATATATATATTCACTGAAAAAACATAGGTTTCAGCCACGTTTTTATTTATATATATATATATATATATATATGTATGTATGTATGTGTGTATATATATATATATATATATGTATATATATATATATACATATATATATACATATATATATATATATTCACTGAAAAAACTTAGGTTATAGACCATATATAGTTAGGGATTAGCATTTAAAAAACCTTATTTTATTTGCACAAAACCATTGAAATTCCATATATAGTTAGTTGCACTAACTATATATCGCGGACCCGCAATCCACTGCTAATGATGTCACATATTACATCATTCATGACATGGTCAGTGACATCACTGATGACATCACTGATGACATCTCAAATGACATCACTGATGACATCACTGATGACAACACCCAGTGACTGTATGTTTCTGTAAAGTTAAAATATGTCTTACATATTGAAGAATGAGTGGATGTATAAGTGTCTGGATGAAGGATTTAGTAGGTGCATGACTGACTGTATGAGAGAATGATTAAATGTGTCTCACTGAGTGTATGGGTTAGTGATTAAAGTGTCTTAATTTGGCAATCATTATTTATGTTGTTCTGTAAACTGCTGCATGTTTAAATCAGTAGCTATATCAGTAACTATATGGGTTATTGAATGGTTGCCCAAGTATTTGTATGGGAGACTGAGTATGTGTGTGGGTGGCTGGGAGGTGTATAACTCTGTGCATAGATGTGTGAGCAGTTGATTCCCTAGGTGTATGGGTTCAAAAGTGCATGTAGAAACAGCTGTATGGACAGTTGACTGTGTGCATGAGTATATTGGTGAGTGAATGGATATCTCAGTGCTACATGTCAAAGTAAGTCCATATGTAAAACACACTCCATGTGAGAGTTGACATATATAAATAACTGAACATAAGAGCCAGTGAATGTGTGAGTGGCTGTATGAATCATTGTGAACTTGTATCAAGGATTGTATAAGAGAGTAAATATGTGTTACTATATGTTTGAATAAGTAAGGTGTGTATAACTGTATATTTGAGGAAATGGAGATGTGATTGATTCTTTGCATGACTGACTAGGTGTGTGAGTAACTTCATGGATGTGTGACAGTCTGTGAGTGCCTGTTTACACTGAGTGTATCTAAGGTTATATTAGAGTCTGAAGATGTATTATCACATAAATGATATCATCAGTGATGTAATCAGTAATGTCAAATGAGATGTCAGTGATGTCATCAGTGATGTCATTTGAGATGTCATCAGTGATGTCATCAGTGATGTCATTTGAGATGTCATCAGTGATGTCATCAGTGATGTCACTGACCATGTCATGAATGATGTAATATGTGACATCATTAGCAGTGGATTGCGGGTCCGCGATATATAGTTAGTGCAACTAACTATATATGGAATTTCAATGGTTTTGTGCAAATAAAATAAGGTTTTTTAAATGCTAATCCCTAACTATATATGGTCTATAACCTATGGTTTTTTTCAGTGAATTTTCAAGGTTTTGTAAATGCAAATTCCTAACTATATATGGTCTATAACCTATGTTTTTTTCTGTGAATTTCATTGGTTTTTTAAAAGCTAATATCTATAGCTGTAAAATATATTCTTTATTAAGTGACGTATCACGTAGCCCGTGAGACGCCTCATGATGCATCGCATAACCGTGACGTATCGTCTCTGCAGCGCAAACCAAACCCAAAACGTAAGCGCACCAGAACACGCTTAAAGATATATATATATATTTTTTTAACCTTAATTAGACAAAATCCACACGTGCACATATCACAAACGTTCAAAAAACACAATATGTCGGACTCCCGTTACGCTGCCGGTTAGCTGCCCGGTTAACGTACCAGGAAGCACCTTTACCGCGAAAAATCGCAATTTTTTTTTTCTTTTGCCCCGCAGGGAACTTTAATAGCCCCCTCATCAATCCTAGGGGTTCAGGAGGGGTCTGCCTTACCCCTTTCATTCATTTACACCTTTTTTTTTTCCACCTCTTGTCTCTCGATCCTACCGAGAGACAAGATGGCGGCCGCTCTGGACTGTTTACAATGTTGACAGCCAATCAGCTACTCCTCAGGATTTTTTTTTTTTTTTTTTTTGGGCCCCGCGTGGTTTTATAATATCCCCCTCATCAATCCTATGGGGTCAGAAGGGGTCTACCTTGCCCTCTTTCCTTCATTTCCCCCTTTGTTTTGGTCTCCTCTTGTCTCTTGATCCTACCGAGAGACAAGATGGCGGCCGCTCCGGACTGTTTACAATGTTGACAGCCAATCAGCTACTCCTCAGACTCCCGTTACACTGCCGGTTAGCTTCCCGGTTAGCTGCCCGGTTAGCTGCCCAGTTCGCTTACCAAGACGCGTCTCTACGGCGAAAAAATCAGATTTTTATTTTTTATTTTTTTGGGGCCACGCGTGGCTCTATAATATCCCCCTCATCAATCCTAGGGGGTCAGAAGGGGTCTACTTTGCCCCCTTTCCTTCATTTCCCCCTTTGTTTTGGCCTCCTCTTGTCTCTCGATCCTACCGAGAGACAAGATGGCGGCCGCTCCGGACTGTTTAGAATGTTGACAGGGCCAATCAGCTTCGCATCGCAAAGTTCCGATACGCGAAAAGTTCGCTAACCGGATCGCTGCCCGGAGCGCTGTTACAGATAAAAATCTCTTGATTTAAACGTTAATTTATCAAAATCCACTGAAGCACATATATTGAGACCTAGCAAAGGCACATCGGGCTAACAGTCCCTACAATTTTGCCAAGTTTCGTGGAAATCCATTCAGCCGTTCGGGCTAAAAGTGAGTCCAACCGCCCTATGGAAATTAACATGGGAAAAACGCGTTTTGGGACCCCCCTTTTTTCTCGGCCCCCCCTTGACGAACCCCCCCAAATTTCCAGGAGCTGCTCAGAAACAAAATGTGCCATTTTCCTGAAAATTTCAGCCGATTCCGTCCACAAACGCCAAAGTTATTAGACATAGAATTTTCAGAAATCCCATAGGGAAAAAATCCTAACTATATATACCTACTGGCGACCGCCAGTAGGTAATATATATATATATCCAAAGTATACACATGCAAGTCCTACACTCCCAGGACAGTATGAAGTACGGACGCAATCAGCGTTTTTCAAAAGTTCATTTATTTAGCGTATTTCAGCAGCAAAACATCAGTCACTCTACGCGTTTTTGGGGCTCCTCCCCTTAGTCACGAGTCAGTGAATGCTCATAGGTACGATGATAATGTAGTCACGGTCACATGATTATTCATAAAAATAAACAAAATACTTATCGTGCTGCATACACGAACAATTTTCGAAATGGACGGTATAACACTGCAGACAGTACAGGTCACAATTTGAACTCTAATGTCCCTGAAACATACATATTTCGACAATGTATTCCATACATGTTTCATCTTATATTTCAATCGTGATTACACATGATGCAGTCCAGCCTAATATCTACACTGCGGACAGCAGGGTTTACAACTAGAATTCATCTTTGGATCTACACTACAGACAGTAGGGAATTCAGCCTTGATTTATTTAAGGTAGAGACAAAAAATACTCATGTGTCACTGCTAGTATGAGCAAGCACCTTCAATCTAGGCCTGGGCGAAGCACTACGCTATGCTCGCGGAGTTTGCGAAGTTTGTGCAACTTCCCACTACGCGAGCTGCACGTAGCACAGTGCGAACATGTGTAGTGCAGCGTAGCGTAGTGCAGCTCTCATTTTTTGCTTGTTCGCGGTCCTGAACGTCATGTTCGCGACCGCGAGCAAGCAAAATGACATCCTCGCGAGATTCTCAACGCGGGGAGGTAAGGTTTCTCATTGTGAGTGGTTGCGCATGCTCGCGACCGCTCTCAATGAGAAACTACCAGTTCGCGTTAAGAAAGCTGCAGCTCGAGTAATAATCTACTCGAGCAGCAGAAAACTACAGCTCGCACTGTGCAAGATGCCGTTTTCAATGATTGCACAGTGCCGGATGCTTGTCCGCACTGTGCAATCATTGAAAACACATCTTGCACAGTGTGAACATGCTACTACGCAGCTCGCGTATTGCTACGTGAAGTTTGCGTAGTGCAAAGTGCACTTCGCGTAGCTTCGCGTAGTGCTACTTCGCGAACTACACCCACCCTTACTTCAATCCCTGCGTACTGCGAACTATGCTCACAAAGAATGTAGAACACTGCGCCAAAATGTACCTCCATCACCGCAATACCAAGTACCTCTGGGGCATCCCTTTCAGCATCGCCACCAGACATACGTCCCCATTTTAAGAAAGTTAGAATGCACCTCGTGATAATTTGTTATAGGGAGCAATCAGTAGACCTAGTTTGCAGAGCAAATGATAACCATTGATGGTAGTTTTTTTTTTTCCTTCAAAGTTCATGCAGTCCAGTATGCAACCGTCAATCCTTTAAGTGCAGCCCGTTTAGACCACGCATCATCGCAGGGTGAGCACACGCTAAACACCAGACATACCACTAACTCAGTACACCATAAATAATCACCACATGGCTTTATTAGGACAAAATTTAGTAGGCAAAAAACATTACCCCTAGTGCGGCCTGCCCGGACCACGCATCATCGCAGGTTAAATACATGCTCAGTACCAAAGGTACTACTAACTCAGAGCACCATAATTCTTCGCCACGTGGCAGTATTCAGGCAGCATTCAACTGAGTAACTGACTCTTCATTCATTATTTGCAGAGTGCAGTACCAAACAAAGTATAATGTCCCTCAAACCTACACAATATCCCTTTAGTAGCCTTCCTTCAAAAACGTCTTTTATATCAGTTCTAGGCTTAGTTGAATAACACAATTCACGCTGCAAGTGCAAAGGCACACTCAATGGCAGTCTACACTGTGGACACCACAGTTTACAACTTGAACTATAATGTCCCTGAAACATACATATTTCGACAATGTATTCCATACATGTTTCATCTTTTATTTCAATTGTGATGACAGATGATGCAGTCCAGTATGCAACACGCTGAGCACCAGATGTACCACTAACTCAGTGCACCATAAATAATCGCCACATGGCCTTATTAAGGCACAATTCAGTAGCCAAAAGGCATTCTTACCACTGCGGTCTGCCTGAACCACGCATTATCGCAGGCTCCACAAAACCGACTCTACCTTACTGTACCACAGCTCATGAACCCTTTACGATAGAATTTTCGGTGTATTATTTCACATGTAGTGCTCTTACCTTTGCACACCAGAAGTCATAAACCATTTATGATTGAATATCTTTGTATGATGTCATGATTACTATTCTACTTGTTACCAACAGCAACCTAATAAAATGGAGTTGAGCACACGTGCCCATACCCACTTCAACTATCTGTCTGTGTCTGTGTATTTATTATGTTTGTAAAATGCTGCTCTTGTGCCCTACCACATTATATTGTGCTGTAAACAGAGTATGCAACCATCTTACCTCTGCCAGTAACAAAAACTTCGATTATATAACTTTCTCTTGCTCATTCTACAAATATGAACGTACAAACTGGATCATTACAATACTGCGAAGAAAGTGTATAGTAAATATATAAGTGTGTGCTATTGCTCGATTATTTATTTTTTAGCATAAACATATGGCTTTTATGTGTGCAACTATGGATGAATATAAGGTCAGTGATACCCCGTACCTTCCATGTTGGCCATGTTGTGGGACTTCACAGACATAATGACACATTTGTGTTTCAGACCCGAGTGATGGCAGCACTACAACACGGACACACGAATCAGTTGATTGCTCTTATAGCTCACGACGGCTACGCGTCCATAGCTCCGGAGTCATCATTCACAGCATCGGGCAGCACTGGCATACGTCAGTCCAACCCACTCTGCTTACGCTACCAGGAAAACACAACAACGCTACATGGCCCAGATTTACATTGTAGTGATTTCTTAGTTGAGGGTCTAGTTGTCAGAACGGCACACACACACTCCCTCATGGCTGGTATACACCCACACCACACCCATCCAACACATGCGTCACAACACACGTGACCCTACCAATAAAAAAGACGAGGCGCACATGCGCTACGCCATTTTAGAGTTGCACCCATCGCAAGCGATGTGATGGCCCATCCTGGTGGTTCGGACACCGCATGTAGGCCCCACCACCACGTGCATGGCCTCTTTGGTCACTGAGTTAATGGTACTGCAAGGACTGAGCGGGTGAGGAACCTGCGATGATGATGGGAGTACGTCCTTTGCCATAGTGATATCAAGACTCAGCACCATATCTGAGACTTCTTGGTGGCAGAGCGGGACTGCATGATGTAGAACGTACCCTGTCCACAAAAAGGTGAGCAGTGAGGCCTGGGTGCGTACCGGAGGGAGTAGATGGGGTGCAGCAGACTGGATACAAAAAGGCGGCACCGGGATTTAGGCGTACGCAGTCATATATACCGTATCTTATTGCATTTGTATTTTTTTTCCTATAGCAGAAAAGTTTTTATAGTCGGTCAAAAGTCTGTCGTTCATGATGATTACAACTACGTGTATCACTGCGCACCACCTGTTTTCACAACCGGATGGAGAACATTACTACTCTACAAATTTTTCATAAATGGAAGCCCATTAAACAAGTTGGAACTGTACAAATAGTTGTATTTTTAATGCGGAAGGGAAGGTGTGTGAAAGGGTGATGTTATTCTACTTCACATTAAGATAGTGACAATTACCAATCATAACATCTTTTTTTTACTATCTTTTAGATGTAGAGCTTCAGGGTGCACTATGTCATCAGTGATGTCATTTGCGATGTCATCAGTGATGTCATGAGTGATGTCACTGACCATGTCATGAGTGATGTAGTATGTGACGTCATCAGCAGTGCATTGTGGGCGCGCAAGTTATAGTTAGCTGAACTAACGATAACGGGGGAATTTCAATAGTTTTGTATGAGTGAAATCTCCAGCTAACTATGACATGTCTGAAATCTATGGTTTTTTCTATGAATTTGCAAGGTAATTTCTAACTATAACTTGGCTGAAACCTATGTTTTTTTTCAGTGAATATATATATATATATGTATATATTAATTCCGTTTTCCCCGGGAGGGGAGTTTTGTCTTCATGCACTCTCGGGTATTATTTCAATTACCACCATACGCATCGTTTGCAGATCGGTACGGTTTTATTTCTCCAATATAACAGCAAGCTAGCAACACCTTACCACTAAAGGGGAGCATACCATGGGGAAAAAAGAATGACAGTTTCAAAAAAATGTAGCTGTTTTAAATAAAATATCTCTGTGTTGTTTTTTTTTTTTTTTATTAAGTACCTACATGTAGAGACTTAGGGGCAGATTTACAAGCCACTTGCGCCACTTTTGCGCCACTTTTCAAATGTTAAACGTGACGCAAAGGTGGCGCAAGGGGCTTGTAATTCTGCCCCTTAAATTACTGTTTTCCTCTCACTCCACTCCCACACTCACCTTCTTTCAGTCCCCCTGCTTTACTTCCCTTCCCCTCTCTTCCCTTCATTCGCTCCCTCAGTAATTCCTCTTCTCTCACTCACCTTACTCCACTTCACTCACTCCATCCCTCATTCCCTCTGACCTCTCACTTTCTCACTCCTCTTTCCTCATTCCTTCTGTCTCACCCTCACTCCCTCTATCCTCTCACTCTGTCACTCCCCCTTCACTCACCCTCACTCACCTTGCATTCCTCACTGTAATCAACTCACCTTTACTCACTCCCCTTCTGTCATTGGATCCATCAGTCTCTTTCTCCCTTTCATTCAGTCATTTCATCCAAACAGTTATGCAGTACACATTCATTGAAAAAAGAACAACACAATATGTAAGGAATATAGCTCTTTTTGGAGAATTGGAGGTAGTTTTTTTTCTTCACATATTACATCACTCATGACATGGTCAGTGACATCACTCATGACATCACTGATGACACCATCCTTGTGGCAGATGACAGACCTCCTTTCACTGTAATGTAACCCTTGAAACACATATTCAAAAATAGAAACTAATTTTTTTTTAAAAATGTAGATAACCATATCAGTTACAACAACCAATTCAGTAATTCCACCATCTATATTATACACATCTACTCATTCACAAACTGTTCAATATACTCACTCATACATTTACTCACTCATCATATGTAGTGATACACCTATACATCCTGTTACACACTGACAGTCATCCAAAAGTTACTCACACACATACTCGCACATGCAAATAAACAATTGAACATCCATTTATTTGCAGATAGAGCTATACACACACTACCACCTTACTTCTATTGAAATTAAAACATATTTATTCTCTTAAACAATCCCTTATAGAAAGACATACTTATTTAAACAGGAACTCTTACAATCTCTTACTCTCACATATACTCACTTATATACATCAATATTCACATATACTATATTAAAACATATGTAGTTACTGATAAATACAATAGTGAGACAGTCATTCACTCACTAACATACACATATACACATTCATTCACCCATACAGTCCTGCACATATGCTGTCTTCAAAACTTATACAAACAGAGAGTCAGTCAATCATGCATCTATGTGCTAAGTAATACCCCCACCAAACCATATAGACACTCATACTGATACTAAAAAAACATCTAATAACCCATGTACATACACATGTAGCTACTCACCAACCCATGCAGCTACTTATACACAAAGTGAAACACTAATACATATATTTAAAAATGTAAACATTACTCACTAATATTTATTTTTCAGAAAGACACACATTCACTGGATGGTGTCATCAGTGATGTCATGAGTGATGTCACTGACCATGTCATGAGTGATGTAATATGTGACGTCATCAGCAGTGCATTGCACGCTCAAGTTATAGTGAGTCCAACTAACTATAACGTGGGAATTTCAATGGTTTTATGTCAGTAAAATTTCCAGTTAACTATAACTGGTATGAAACCTATGGTTTTTTCAGTGAATATATATATATATATATATATATATATATATATATATATATATATCCTTTTGCACTTTCCTTGACTAGAAACCGGGACACTCTGCGCGTCGGTGCAGCAAGTCAGGGCTCAAGGTAACCCTGTTGAATCCACACCACCTCGTACTTCCAAAGTACAGTTTGCACTCCAACAATGATCTCCGCCACACAGGTAAGTGGTTTAGGAAGTCTTTATTCCATATTCAGCCAAACTAGGACAAGAAACCCAACGCGTTTCGGCGACACACTCGCCTTGGTCACGGGTTAATTGGTTTGTTTAACAGCCGATATTTAAATAAAGAAAAAAGTGCAAAAAAGTGTCAGGAAGTGCAAACATAAACATAGGACTGCTGTATTTACACGGCAACCTCGTCGGCCATCTTAGCATGGTGAAGTACAACCACATTCTATATCATATAATGCAGGTAACTAGTACAGAAAGAAAACTGATAACACTAGCAAGTTTTCATACAGAAATTAATGGATACATATTTGATAACATATGGAATCCAATTCATACCACCTTATTAGTCGAAAAGCGGCATGCATGATATAAACTTTTATCAGCCAACCAGATATATATTACGTAAGAACATCCCAAGTGGGTATAACGTCACCTATCAATAAGCACCAGTTGTGCACGAAGGAGGCAAAGAGCTGCAACCATGTTTGTCAAACAAACAGGCAAAACAAATACAAATGTAACAAAGGATTCTACCGTGACCTCCCTGAATCAGAAATATTCAAGATTGGAAAAGCTGATGCGCAAAGAACTTTCCAAATGGTGGGAAGCGATCACTCTGGAGAAATATCAACAAGAAAAACGTGTACCCAGAGGTCTTAGAATACTGATTGCGCCCTCGTATGAAGATCAAGACCCAGAATTGGCGAATGAATGGGCAGCCAATCTGATGGATTGTTCGAATCGCATGATGTCTATCTTAATCAAGTTTGCGTGGAAGGAACACGCATCTCTGCTGATAACGATTGCTGAATTAAAAGAAGAAATCGAGAAAGAGGACAGCGATGAAACCTTCAAAAGCAAAATGGAGGAGATCTCCAAAAGGATTCTGAAACACGAGGAGGAAATAATCATGAAGAAGGAGCGTAAATTCCTAAGAGATCAAATTGATTACTTGTCCGGTAGAATCTTTACGTTCAGTAAAAAATATGATAATGTGAGCAAAAACACCAGCAAGAGCAACACAACAATGGATGGAGCAGAAAGCGAGATAAGTGAGAGTGATATCTCAGATGATGGAACTTTACTATCTAATGAACCATCTAGCACTCTGCCAAATTTTCGGGAGGAATTTCGAAAAATGAATCAGAAACAAAATCTACAGAGCTGGCAAATAGATCGAGGCAGGGGGCGAGGAAGAGGCCTTACAGGACGCAGCAGAGGAAGAGGAAGACAAACAGGAGGAACACCCACAATCTCAAATGTACAAGGAGGGGCGGCTGGTGGAAAAAACACGAGCCAAGCATTGGGAGTGGAAACGAGAGGCTAAAAGAAACAACGAGGAAAATAAAGAACACGAAGAATGTGGTAAATCTTTCTAACAGATCTCTTACTGATGTTGAGTTTGATGTTTTAAGTTTTGGTCTATCATTTTGTCCTACCTCTGATTTTTCTTATTCTCAAGAAAGAATAGACTTGTACAAATTCACACGTAAATTGAGGCTCCGCAAATGGCACAAGTTGAAAGCTAGAAATACTGTACCATCTAAGAATGTTGTGCCAGCATCTGAAACGGTAAATGAGGTTGAAGCACTTATTGTGTTGAAGGAATTAGAATTTGAGGAGTTAGATTCATCCCCCTGTGACGCGACATCTTTGGGCTTTACGGTTAATCTGAACTGCCCGAATGACTTCAAACCTAAATCTACTTTCAACCCTACCCTCCCGCCCTGTGGCATTGACATCTTTGAGGAATTGGTTATCAAAGACCTAAAAAACATGGCAAGAAAAAAGAGGAAATGGGATAAAGATAATCTATCCAAACAAGAGAGAATGGCCATTAAGGATTTACAAATGGATCAGACTATCACTATCCATCAATCTGATAAGGGTGGCAATGTGGTGGTTCAAAATGTAAGTGATTATATTAACGAAGGTATGAGACAGCTAATGGATACTGAATGTTATGAACAAACATCTATCACTGAAATCAAGGAATCCACCACAAGATATCATCAAATGCTTAAAGAATGGCATACGAGCAAATTGCTAGAATGGGAGGAATATTCTTTTATGCTCAACCGCACACCCAAGGTAGCAATTTTATATCTTTTGCCCAAATTACATAAAAACTCTGTGGCACCTCCAGGGAGACCAATTGTCTCCTCTATGGACTCTCTCTTGGAAAAAACCTCGCAATACATTGACTTTTTCCTCCGTCCATTTGTAGAAGAACTCCCCTCCTATCTCAAAGACAGCCGTGACTTTCTCAATAAAATCAGAGATATTACATGGGACGAACAATTTTGGCTGATTACACTGGATGTTAATAGCCTATACACGTCCATCATACATTCGGATGGACTTAAAGCGTGCGAACACTATTTGAAATTTCGCTCAATCTCTTTTCTTGACCAT
Source organism: Lissotriton vulgaris (assembly GCF_964263255.1). Taxonomy (NCBI): domain Eukaryota; kingdom Metazoa; phylum Chordata; class Amphibia; order Caudata; family Salamandridae; genus Lissotriton; species Lissotriton vulgaris. The sequence continues at coordinate 340,021,725 of NC_141685.1, read as the reverse complement.
AACCACATGTTGTTGCAGATGATACAATTTTGTCTAGAAAATAATTTTTTTATTTGTAATGAAATGTTTTTTAGACAGAAACAGGGGACTGCGATGGGCACCTGCTTTGCCCCAAGCTATGCCAACCTCTTTATGGGGTGGTGGGAGCGGCAGGTGCCCAGTCGCCATGGCAACCATTACATCCATGTAGTTTCATGGCTCCGCTATATTGACGACTTATTTGTCGTCTGGAGTGGAAGCCATGAACAAGCTCTACAATTCATTGAAGCATTGAATGACAATGATTTAAATCTGCGTTTTGAGGGCACCATATGTAAGGAAAGGGCAGTGTTCCTAGATCTCGAAATCTCTGTAGTCAATAACTTGTTGACTTCGTGCCTACACCGGAAAGAAACCGCAGGTAACACTCTGTTACACGCGGAAAGCAGTCACCCCAAATCCTTAATCTACAGTATCCCCTATGGGGAATTTCTTCGGGCTCGGAGAAACTGTAGCTGTGACACTGAATTCCAAAAAGAGTGTAAGGTTATGAAACAACGTTTCATTGAGAGAGGCTATGGGCAGAAGTGTATTAAAGATGCACTTGCGAAAGCATCCAAACTGACCCAAGCAGATCTATTAACACCTAAGGATAAAGCTTGTGATGATTCCACCATTAGATACATTTCTACCTTTAACTCCAAATCTGGTGATCTGCGGAAGTGTCTGAATAGACACTGGAAGATACTGCACACTGAATCTACCCTGACTGATGCATTAAAAGAATCCCCTAGTATCACGTATAGGAAGAACAACTCCTTAAAAGACAGGCTTAGCAAGAATGAAATCTCTTCACGTAAAATGTCGTCCAGGGAAATCCAAGGGTTCTATGTTTGCATGAACTGCAAAGCATGCAAATATAGTTGCAATGTAAAAACAGTCTACTTTCCTCTTTATGATACTGAGAGGAAAATAGAGAAACATCTTACATGTTTATCTGATTACTGTGTTTACATATTGTTGTGCCCTTGTGAAAAGAAGTATGTGGGCAGCACTATGTTCCCCGCAAAGAAAATAATACTGGAACATATGCGGGCCATCGCCAATAAAGATAAGCTGTCCCCTATAGCGAGACACTTTGAAGAGAACATAATGCGAACCGTAATCTTTTAAGATTTTTCGTAATTGATAGAGTCCCTCAATCCAACAGGGGTGGGGACCGTATACGTAAACTGCGACAAATGGAATCTAGATTAATCTTAGAGCTTAATTCCAAGATCCCAGAAGGATTGAATTCCGAAGAAGAAATGAGCTGGTTTCTGGGAGAATGATATGGTTAATTTCTACAAATAGTCGATGTTGTTGCAAATGCTGGGGTTGCCTCACATTACCGATTAAGTGTTTAACTGAAACTGAGTATCTTTGCTTTTTCTTGTCTGAGACTTCCTTCATTGTTTTTAACATACATTTTAATTCACTGAGTTGGGTATGTGAACATTTATGAGTTGAGCCATCACCAGATATTTCATTTTTTTGCAGGTATGAAAGAAATGTTGTAACGTTTATCAATGCATGACCATCAGCCCGGATGACCATACTTGGATGAACCGTCACCTGTGGAGTAGTTATTTGGAAAACTATTTGGTGTCTACTGACACTTTTTTTGTTCTATACATGAGTTGTATAGAAATTAGATATTGTGCCCGAGTAGACTATGCCTTCACCCACCTGAACATTTACGTTGCATATATTTTTTGTGGATACAATAGATGTGGATATGTTATCACCCACTTGGGTATGTACTGTGTATATATGATTTGCTGGCATAGCGGTTTTTGACAAGAACTCCTTTACCCACTTGGGAATTTGCTACTCTGCTTTAAATTTACACCGTATACAACTGGTGCTTATTGATAGGTGACGTTATACCCACTTGGGATGTTCTTACGTAATATATATCTGGTTGGCTGATAAAAGTTTATATCATGCATGCCGCTTTTCGACTAATAAGGTGGTATGAATTGGATTCCATATGTTATCAAATATGTATCCATTAATTTCTGTATGAAAACTTGCTAGTGTTATCAGTTTTCTTTCTGTACTAGTTACCTGCATTATATGATATAGAATGTGGTTGTACTTCACCATGCTAAGATGGCCGACGAGGTTGCCGTGTAAATACAGCAGTCCTATGTTTATGTTTGCACTTCCTGACACTTTTTTGCACTTTTTTCTTTATTTAAATATCGGCTGTTAAACAAACCAATTAACCCGTGACCAAGGCGAGTGTGTCGCCGAAACGCGTTGGGTTTCTTGTCCTAGTTTGGCTGAATATGGAATAAAGACTTCCTAAACCACTTACCTGTGTGGCGGAGATCATTGTTGGAGTGCAAACTGTACTTTGGAAGTACGAGGTGGTGTGGATATATATATATATATATATATATATATATATATATTCACTGAATATATATATATATATATATATATATATATTCACTGAAAAAACATAGGTTTCAGCCACGTTTTTATTTATATATATATATATATATATATATGTATGTATGTATGTGTGTATATATATATATATATATATATATATATATATATATATATATATACATATATATACATATATATATATATATATATATATTCACTGAAAAAAACATAGGTTATAGACCATATATAGTTAGGGATTAGCATTTAAAAAACCTTATTTTATTTGCACAAAACCATTGAAATTCCATATATAGTTAGTTGCACTAACTATATATCGCGGACCCGCAATCCACTGCTAATGATGTCACATATTACATCATTCATGACATGGTCAGTGACATCACTGATGACATCACTGATGACATCTCAAATGACATCACTGATGACATCACTGATGACATCACTGATGACAACACCCAGTGACTGTATGTTTCTGTAAAGTTAAAATATGTCTTACATATTGAAGAATGAGTGGATGTATAAGTGTCTGGATGAAGGATTTAGTAGGTGCATGACTGACTGTATGAGAGAATGATTAAATGTGTCTCACTGAGTGTATGGGTTAGTGATTAAAGTGTCTTAATTTGGCAATCATTATTTATGTTGTTCTGTAAACTGCTGCATGTTTAAATCAGTAGCTATATCAGTAACTATATGGGTTATTGAATGGTTGCCCAAGTATTTGTATGGGAGACTGAGTATGTGTGTGGGTGGCTGGGAGGTGTATAACTCTGTGCATAGATGTGTGAGCAGTTGATTCCCTAGGTGTATGGGTTCAAAAGTGCATGTAGAAACAGCTGTATGGACAGTTGACTGTGTGCATGAGTATATTGGTGAGTGAATGGATATCTCAGTGCTACATGTCAAAGTAAGTACATATGTAAAACACACTCCATGTGAGAGTTGACATATATAAATAACTGAACATAAGAGCCAGTGAATGTGTGAGTGGCTGTATGAATCATTGTGAACTTGTATCAAGGATTGTATAAGAGAGTAAATATGTGTTACTATATGTTTGAATAAGTAAGGTGTGTATAACTGTATATTTGAGGAAATGGAGATGTGATTGATTCTTTGCATGACTGACTAGGTGTGTGAGTAACTCCATGGATGTGTGACAGTCTGTGAGTGCCTGTTTACACTGAGTGTATCTAAGGTTATATTAGAGTCTGAAGATGTATTATCACATAAATGATATCATCAGTGATGTAATCAGTAATGTCAAATGAGATGTCAGTGATGTCATCAGTGATGTCATTTGAGATGTCATCAGTGATGTCATCAGTGATGTCATTTGAGATGTCATCAGGGATGTCATCAGTGATGTCACTGACCATGTCATGAATGATGTAATATGTGACATCATTAGCAGTGGATTGCGGGTCCGCGATATATAGTTAGTGCAACTAACTATATATGGAATTTCAATGGTTTTGTGCAAATAAAATAAGGTTTTTTAAATGCTAATCCCTAACTATATATGGTCTATAACCTATGGTTTTTTCAGTGAATTTTCAAGGTTTTGTAAATGCAAATTCCTAACTATATATGGTCTATAACCTATGTTTTTTTCTGTGAATTTCATTGGTTTTTTAAAAGCTAATATCTATAGCTGTAAAATATATTCTTTATTAAGTGACGTATCACGTAGCCCGTGAGACGCCTCATGATGCATCGCATAACCGTGACGTATCGTCTCTGCAGCGCAAACCAAACCCAAAACGTAAGCGCGCCAGAACACGCTTAAAGATATATATATATATTTTTTTAACCTTAATTAGACAAAATCCACACGTGCACATATCACAAACGTTCAAAAAACACAATATGTCGGACTCCCGTTACGCTGCCGGTTAGCTGCCCGGTTAACGTACCAGGAAGCACCTTTACCGCGAAAAATCGCAATTTTTTTTTCTTTTGCCCCGCAGGGAACTTTAATAGCCCCCTCATCAATCCTAGGGGTTCAGGAGGGGTCTGCCTTACCCCTTTCATTCATTTACACCTTTTTTTTTTCCACCTCTTGTCTCTCGATCCTACCGAGAGACAAGATGGCGGCCGCTCTGGACTGTTTACAATGTTGACAGCCAATCAGCTACTCCTCAGGATTTTTTTTTTTTTTTTTTTTGGGCCCCGCGTGGTTTTATAATATCCCCCTCATCAATCCTATGGGGTCAGAAGGGGTCTACCTTGCCCTCTTTCCTTCATTTCCCCCTTTGTTTTGGTCTCCTCTTGTCTCTTGATCCTACCGAGAGACAAGATGGCGGCCGCTCCGGACTGTTTACAATGTTGACAGCCAATCAGCTACTCCTCAGACTCCCGTTACACTGCCGGTTAGCTTCCCGGTTAGCTGCCCGGTTAGCTGCCCGGTTCGCTTACCAAGACGCGTCTCTACAGCGAAAAAATCGGATTTTTATTTTTTATTTTTTGGGGGCCACGCGTGGCTCTATAATATCCCCCTCATCAATCCTAGGGGGTCAGAAGGGGTCTACCTTGCCCCCTTTCCTTCATTTCCCCCTTTGTTTTGGCCTCCTCTTGTCTCTCGATCCTACCGAGAGACAAGATGGCGGCCGCTCCGGACTGTTTAGAATGTTGACAGGGCCAATCAGCTTCGCATCGCAAAGTTCCGATACGCGAAAAGTTCGCTAACCGGATCGCTGCCCGGAGCGCTGTTACAGATATATATCTTGATTTAAACGTTAATTTATCAAAATCCACTGAAGCACATATATTGAGACCTAGCAAAGGCACATCCGGCTAACAGTCCCTACAATTTTGCCAAGTTTCGTGGAAATCCATTCAGCCGTTCGGGCTAAAAGTGAGTCCAACCGCCCTATGGAAATTAACATGGGAAAAACGCGTTTTGGGACCCCCCTTTTTTCTCGGCCCCCCCTTGACGAACCCCCCCAAATTTCCAGGAGCTGCTCAGAAACAAAATGTGCCATTTTCCTGAAAATTTCAGCCGATTCCGTCCACAAACGCCAAAGTTATTAGACATAGAATTTTCAGAAATCCCATAGGGAAAAAATCCTAACTATATATACCTACTGGCGACCGCCAGTAGGTAATATATATATATATCCAAAGTATACACATGCAAGTCCTACACTCCCAGGACAGTATGAAGTACGGACGCAATCAGCGTTTTTCAAAAGTTCATTTATTTAGCGTATTTCAGCAGCAAAACATCAGTCACTCGACGCGTTTTTGGGGCTCCTCCCCTTAGTCACGAGTCAGTGAATGCTCATAGGTACGATGATAATGTAGTCACGGTCACATGATTATTCATAAAAATAAACAAAATACTTATCGTGCTGCATACACGAACAATTTTCGAAATGGACGGTATAAATTGCATTAAATGACCTCAAGTGAAAAATGATACTTTTTCACACTTTTGAAATGTTTAAACATTATTACCAATCGACTATTCAACTCTACGATTACCACACTTTCATCGTTGTTGGCCATAAAAATAAATAATGGACTTAAGACCATTGGGATTCACATGTAGGCTAACTATTATCTCGAGAAGTGTCCATGCTAATAATCATATTCAGTCACGCCACAGTGGGCGATACAATCTCATAATGCGATTCATAAGACCATGCATTGCAATTCAAAATTAGAATGAATTAAAATAAAGTAGAAAATCACTCCCAAGTGGGCAAAAGTGCATTCAATTCTCATAACATCAGTTGATAATGTGTTGCATTCAATGAATCACAGTTCATATTAAATCACGCCCAAAGTGGGCCAATTAATACATTATCATGTACTAACTCTATACTTGATGTATAATAGCCATAGTGGCAGTAAGGTCCTTTAAATGGTCGAGTCCCAGTCTTAAGCCATAATTGTTTTAAATCTTCCGGACTGGAACTTCCATCCGGTCTAGGTTGAAGTGAATTCAGGTCTTGCAAACAACCGTCCCTATTGAACAAAGCTGTAATATTGTGCACTCCAGGCACAACATTACAGCTTTGGATTGGTAAAATACCATCCAAGCGATCCTGAAATGAATAAAAGCAATCCCTGACACGCGTTTTGCTGTCATTACAGCTCTTCAGAGAGGTTTAGCTTTGTCTAGACACAAGGGAGCACCCAGTATACGTCAAAACAAAACCCTTGCAGGCATAGGGTGATGCATAAATTATTCAAAAAAGAAGGAGAGAACTCTGGGTAGTTCCAACATTTAGGTGGAAGGCAGCTCCTGCAAAGAGCACCCTCAACACCAGCGACACTCTAAATTTGCTCACCTCAAATGTCTGCTTTTCTATGAAAGTTTTTAAGCACAGGATTAGCATAGTGCTATCCATACCGAGATAGAAATGGACACAGTACTTGGGTACTGACTGAATAATTACAGTTCTGCAAAGAGAGTGTCTGGCTGAATTTATAACTGCTTCACTTTTAGCACAGTGCATAGATAAACACATACTGCTGAATGGCTTACTACTACAATACTGAAAGATGAGTGGCAGAGTGTTTGGTGGAAGTGTAAGGATACAGACTGGGCAATTGAAGATATAAAACACATGTTTGCAGGTGCATAGAAGAGTGCATGCATAGTGTATAGGGGTTTGAAGAAGTCCATGCCCTAAGGCCTACTTTGGTGCATGACTACCTAGGTACTGAATGAATGATTACAGTTCTGCAAGGAAAGTGCCTGGCTGAATTTATAACTGCTTCACTTTTAGAACAGTGCATAAACACATACTGCTGAATGGCTCACTACAATACTGAAACAGCATTGTCGGAGATTGTTTGTGGAAGTGTAAGATTATATACTGGGCAATTGAAAGTATAATTGCAAGTTTGCACGTGCATTGAAGAGTGCATGCATAGTGTATAGGAGTTTGAAACAGTCCATGTCCTAAAACCTACTTTGCTGAATGACTACTTTGGTACTGACTGAATGATTACAGTTCTGCAACGAGAGTGTCTGGCTGAATTTATAAACTGCTTCCCTTTTAGCACAGTGCATACATAAGCACATACTGCTGAATGGCTCACTATAATACTGAAAAAGTAGTGACAGAAAGGCTTGGTGGAAGTGTAAGGATACAGACTGGGCAATTGAAGGTATAAAAGACAAGTTTGCAGGTGAATAGAAGAGTGCATGCATAGTGTATAGGAGTTTGAAACAGTCCATGGCCTAAGACCTACTTTGCTGCATGACTACTTGGATACTGACTGAATGATTACGGTTCTGCAAGAAGAGTGTCTGGCTGAATTTATAACTGCTTCACTTTTTGCACAGTGCATACATAAGCACATACTGCTGAATGGCTCACTACAATACTGAAAGAGCAGTTGCATAGTGTTTGGTGGAAGTGTAAGGATACAGACTGGGCAATGGAAGGTAGAAAACACAAGTTTGCAGGTGCATAGAAGAGTCCATGCAAAGTGTATAGGGGTTTGAAGAAGTCCATGCCCTAGGGCCTACTTTGCTGCATGACTACTTGGGTACTGACTGAATAATTACAGTTCTGCAAGGAGAGTGCCTGGCTGAAATTATACCTGCTTCACTTATAGCACAGTGCATACATAAGCACATACTGCTGAATGGCTCACTACAATACTGAAACAGCAGTGGTAGAGTCTTTGGCGGAAGTGTAAGGATACAGATGGGGCAATTAAATGTATAAAACACAAGTTTGCAGGTGCATAGAAGAGTGCATGCATAATGTATAGGGATGAGAAAAAGTCCACATCCTAAGGCCTACTTTGTTGCATGACTACTTGGGTACTGCCTGAATAATTACAGTTCTGCAAGGAGAGTGCCTGGCTGAATTTATATCTGCTTGACTTATAGCACAGTGCATACATAAGCACATACTGCTGAATGGCTCACTACAATACTGAAAGAGCAGTGGCAGAGTGTTTGGTGGAAGTGTAAGGATACAGACAGGTGCAATTGAAGGTATACAACACATGTTTGCAGGTGCATAGAAGAGTGCATGCATAGTGTATAAGGGTTTTGAAACAGTCCATGCCCTAAGACCTACTTTGCTGCATGACTACTTGTATACTGACTGAATGATTACAGTTCTGCAAGGAGAGTGCCTGGCTGAATTTATAACGGCTTCACTTTTAGCACAGTGCATACATAAGCACATACTGCTGAATGTCTCACTAAAATACTGAAAGAGCAGTGGCAGAGTGTTTGGTGGAGTGTAAGGATACAGACCGGACAGTGGAAGGTATAAAAGACAAGTTTGCAGGTGCATAAAAGAGTGCATGCATTGTGTATAGGGGTTTGAAGCAGTCCATACCCTAATGCCTACTTTGCTGCATAACTACTTGGGTACTGACTGAATGATTACAGTTCTGCGAGGAGAGTGTCTGACTGAATTTAAAGGGCTAATATAACTGCACACATTCCAGAAATATAAATACTGCATTTTACTGTACAACCACGAGTCATTTTGCAAATAGAAAGGCAATAACTATATTATGTTTCAATCAAAACCTGAAAAAAGGATAGATTTTGAAACACTTATGTGTCTGCAAACACAAAACATACAAAAACGCTTCACTCAGAATGATTCCTAAATTCACACAGACTCACAGTGTAATTCTAGACAAATACTATTAGACCTTGCATTTTATCAAAACACATTTACTAGTCTAGAAACTATAAACTGACTAAACACAATCTATATATATATATATATATATATATATATATATATGACTAATGCATTTTACTTTACAATCCTGATTCATTTTGCAAATACATAAGCAATTTACTACATTATTGGTGTCAACATTACATAAAAAAGTGACACAATACAACCACAAAGAGGTACAAGGGACTTGTAAATCTGCCCCAGAGTATATGCAGCACTGTATATATGCTGACTGGGAAATTGTAGATTTGAAACACAAGTCTGTAGACTGGCAACACTATTAATTACTCTTGAAGACCTAATATGACTGCACACATTCCAGAAATATAAATACTGCATTTTACTATACAACCATGATTCATATTGCAAATACAAAAACAATAACTCGTTTCTAATTCTATTAAAACTTCCCTTACCGAAGTGGAATACTACATTTAGTGGTTAACCTGTCTTTTTATAGCATTCGAAGACTACTTTATGCCAATTTTAGTATTCAATAGTGTTCTTTTTGTGAAGGCTAGTGCATGAAGACTACTGATATGTTAGTGGTACTTCTTGAATATTAACAGAATACTAGGCACCTACTTATTTGTAATCGCATAGTCTTCATTTACAATGCAGAACATTTAGTGAATACAAACAATTTGAATACTACTGGACTTTATCCAGACACACAGTGTGATTCTAGACAAAAAATATTAAACCTTGCATTTTACCAAAACACATTTACTAATCTTGAAACGGTAAAGGGACTGCACACATTCCATGTGTATACCTACTACATTTCACTGCACAACCCTGACTCATTTTGCAAATACATAAGAAATTTGCTGCATTATTTGTGCCATCATTACATCAAAAAGTGATGCAATGGCAGCACAAAGATGCGCAAGAGGCTTGTAAATCTACCCCAGAGAGTATGCAGTAGTGTATGTATACTGACTGGAAAATTATAGATTTGAAAACAAGCCTAATTCTAAACAAGCAACACTATTAAATACTCTAGAACTGAAAGAGTGACTGCACACATTCTACATTTTTTAATACTACACTTTACTGCACAAAATTGACTCACCAAACACATTAACTTACCAAATGGTTTTATCACAATGGTCATCCAAATGCTGACAAACTCAGAATGTGATTCTACACACTTTAGAAGAATAAACACATTACTCTTACTAAAAACAAAATGCACCACATACATTCCCTTACAAGTTATCAACTCACCTTTCACATTGATTTGTAGATTAAAAAGAATGCCAGTCACACAGCAGATATTCTTATACAGATTCTCTCTACTTCAGTGTTCTTAGCAAAATCAGAAAATGGCACACTTTCCCTCTCAATTTACACATATATACATGTTAATAACAAATCAAATTGCTTTGCACATTGATTCTAAACCAAACACACATTTCTATTGGCTGAACATTTGAACCCTTTCCAACTGACATTACTTTGAACCCTACCCACAATTCGATTTGTATTGTTACCATAATAACAGATCATGCAAAACTCAACTGACGACAGAGGGTTCAGGACACTGTAAAACGCTCCTTCTCAACACGTTTACACTCTGCATAGGTATTTACTTATAAGTACCAATAAAGAGAAAAGCTCTAGTTAGAACCTACCAACATCTAAACACATAAGCTTGATAGGTATCTGAAAAATATATTTTTTTCATGTTTTTTTCTTGCTAAGGTATGAATACGGGAGGACTTAGAAACATCGCAGCATACGTGGTACGACTGCGCATGGTACGCGTACTCTAATTTTATCGTAAAAAAATAGCTCCTAACACAAATTTTTATTATCCCTGGGGACCCCATTCCGGGGGTCATACAAAACATTGGGGACCGTGGGGGGAGCCCCAACACCCCCACGGTCCCAGCCGGCTCCCCAAGTCCTTCTGGAGCCGGCATTGCTTTTCTGCATAGGGAGCAGCTAACATGCTGCTCCCCCTGCAGAAAAGCAATCAGCTTTGATTTTTGGAAAAGAGAGCAGGTTAACCTGCTCTCTCTTCCAAAAAATGAAGCAGTTTCCTATGGTAGGGTGGGAGCCGCGAGGCTCCCACGTATTATTTTAAAAAAAGCCCCGGGGGTGGTGGTCCCCAGGGCGGGAGGGGCCCTCTGGCCCCCCCCAACAATAAACACTTTGCCACCGGGACTTGACCCCCTAGGGGCTAATTACCATGAAAGTGACCTTCAGGATTTATTTTCTTCATGGCGTACCGTATGCGTATCACACAATTGTTTTTTTTTTATTATATTTTTTAGACCTTGAAGATCCTTATAGGACACCCAGAGAAGGCCTAGGGGATCAAGAAATCCTATGGCAAATAACAAAGTTTTCCTCTCAATCTACACACTCAACCTACACATATATACAAATAAATAACAAATCACATTTATTCCCACATTAAATCAAGAGGAAACACACATTTCTATTGCTTAAACTTTTGAACCCTTTCCAACTGGCAAAACTTTCAACCCTAACCCCATTCTGCCTTCTGCCTGTTAACATAGAAACACTTCAGAGAACACTTAACTGAGCACACAGGTGAAAAGTTCATCAAACAATGTTGCAAATCAAAACAGCAAGTGTGCTTGACTTTTCAATATACCAGCTTATCTTAAGTAATATTATTTTCTATCAGTATTTGTTATTTAATAAATATCAAGCTTTTAAAAAACTGAAAATGGCACCCTAGTTTTCTGTGTAAAATGTTTTGAAACAACCAATAATTTCTTTGCTTTTTTCAAAACTGCATCTTATCAACCATTTTAGACAATCTTACTTTTCAAACTGCCATTTCATTTACAGATACCATCTGAGTGCATCCAGACCTCTCTTCAAGATGCTTAGAGTGTGGATTGTGGGACAAAGCAATATTTTCTAGAGCCAAAGGTACGCAGAACAGAAAGGAATTCACAAAGACCTAGATTTACCAATTGTAGACATTAAATTATTGGACAGAGAGGGTTAAAGTGGCACCAATTGATGCCATTGGTTAAATCCTTTTTACATCTCCAACACCCTGACCTCCTAATTGTGCACTGTGGTGGCAATGACCTAGGCACTTTGACTGAGGTAGGTCTGGAAATGTTTATGAAGGACACCTTTATAGAACTGATGTCACTTTTCCCCCAAACTGCCTTTGTGTATTCCAACATATGCCAAAGACAGAAATGGAACTGGTCCAATCAATTTTGTCCACAGATTGAGAAAGCTAGGAAACATGTGAACAAATATGTTTCTGCTTTTCTCCGAGACTGTAGAATGGGGTCCATTTACAACAACAATCTGCATTTCAATAAGTATGGCATCTATAGGACAGATGGTGTACATTTTATAGATGAAGGGAACAGAGTCTTCCTCATGAACTTTAGACTCTGCATCGGTACTTACGTATAGGTACTAAAATCTCCCAATAAACACAAGGGCTCTTTTTAGAGCCACCCAACATCTAAACACATAAACTTGATAAATATCTGAAAAATATTTTTCCTTTTCTTGCTTAGGTACGCGTACGGTACGCCTTGCCAATCAGGCAGCATAAGTCATACAGTACGCATACCAAATGCGTACCCACCAGAAGTTATACAAAATATAGGCAGGGGGCTGCGTGGCCCCCCTCCTGTGGCTTCTTTTAGCTCTGGGGACCCATCCCCCGAGCTCTGTCTCATTTTTAAAAAAACATTTTTGGGGAGGAGGGGGACTCCTGGCCCCGGGATCCCCATCCCCCTGGGCCAGCCTACCTACTTGTTATTAAAAATTAAAAAAGATATGTATATGTATATGTGAGGAGGGGGGCCATGTGGCCCCCCTCCTGGGCCACTTCTTGCCCTGGGGACCCCATCCCCCGGGGCTGACCCACCACGTTGGGGACCATGGGGGGGTCCCCAATCCCCCAACAGTCCCTGTCAGCTCCCCATGTCCTTCGGGAGCCGGCATTGCTTTTCGTCAGGGAGAGCAGCTAACATGCTGCTCCCCCTGATGAAAAGCAACCTGATTCCTATTTGAAAGAGAGAGCAGGTTAACCTGCTCTCTCTTCCAAATAGGAAAGCAGTTTGCTATGGTAAAGTGGGAGCTGTGAGGCTCCTGCCCTACCATAGCACACTACAGTGTCCCGGTGGTATGCACCCCGGGACACTGAAGGCGCCGGCCCTGTGGGGTGGTGGTCCCCAGGGCCACCACAAGGCTCCAGGAGGGACGACATGCAGCCCCCCTCCAACAATTGTAAAAAGCCCCGGGGTGGTGGTCCCCGGGGCTGGGGGGTCCTGAAAGCCCCACCCATTTTGAAATAGCCCTGGGGTGGCGGTCCCCGGGTCATCCTATTTAAATAAGCACCAGGGGTGGCGGTCTCCGGGGCTGCGGGGGGCCGTGAGCCCCCCGCATATGTAACATGAAAGCCTCAGGGGGTGGCGGGCCCCGGGGCTGGGGGGCCCCTCTGGGTCCCCATTATCATAAACTAAAATGCCCCCGTGATTTGGCCCCCCAGGGGGCTAATTAACAAAAAAGCGGCTTCAGGGTTTTTTCTTTTGTCTTTCGCGGGGTACGCGTACCTACGTGTATCCTGCGATTAAACCCCCTAGGCTGAGCAGGCCTAGGGGTCAGGGTGGTTCTACCCTGCCCCCTTTTTGCATTTCTTTTACTGTTTTCTTGTGCCTCGGTCCTACTGAGACACAAGAGGGCTGCCAACACTTCCTGGTTTGGAGTGTTGACAGACAGTTGACAGCCAATTAGCATGCAGCTCATGCTTGTAATGGTACGCCTACTGTTCTCGGATGCTACTAGTACCTTACACGTACTGTACTTCGTCTATAGATATATCTATCATTTTACTTTTGATTTCCTTAGTAACTACTGAACGGATTTACACCATTTAACAAAAAGCGAAATCTGCAAACCAAACTCTATCTTTTTGCCAAATTTAGTGTAATTCTGTTCTGCAGTTCGGGCTATAGCTGTGTCTAAAGGTCCCTATGGAAAATTGCATGGGGAAAACACGTTTTGGGACCCCCCTTTTTTCTCAGCCCCCACTTAACAAATCCCTCTGAAACTTTCAGGATAGGAGTGGAGCGCCCCATCTTCTTGGAGAATTTCACGAAGATTTGTCGGCCGGCGCCAAAGTTATTCCAAATAGAATGTTGCGGATTTCCTATGAAAACTAGGTCCTAACTATAACTACCTACTGGCGATCTATATGTGTATATATATATATATATATATATATATATATATATATATATATGTGATCAAGCTGTAAAGGCGAAACGCGTTATGGCGGCGGCAGGCTTGCTGAAATAAACACGAAGGTTTAAGCACTGAAAATTTGGGTCCGTTCTTTCGTCAGCGCTGGAGTATTGGGCTGGGGCGGCTGCCTTGGCTGGTGACGAATTTTCGTTCATATATATATATATATATATATATATATATATATATATATATATTCCATCGTAAAAGGGTGTCCCTTCAAAGGAAGCCAAACACGCAATGAGGGTAATGTATCAGCGTTTTATTGCAGGAGCAGCAGCTAGATGGCAGGTCCCATTTCAGTAGTTCGTATGCCTGGCCCGACGCGTTTCGCGCACACCTGCGCTTAATCATGGGCTCGAAAACACTTTGCATCACCTTCCGATGTTTTAAATCCTGATGACCCGCCCCAATGGGCGTAGACAGTGCCACTGCCAGCTGGTCATTGTAGTTCGTAGCTCTCAAGTGAGTGGTGCCTGCCGTGCTTGTAATGTTCACAAATTAAAACCCCAGTGGGTAGTGAAATAGTCCAGTAAATCGTAGTTGCCCAGTGGTGCTTCTGCTACGCCCCTCATGCCCTTTCACCTGCTTCACTGCATACAGCGTCTGCAGAGGTCCGATAATACGGCAGGGCTCCCTTCACGGCAAGACTGGCTGTACAGATTCTATCGTAAAAGGGTGTCCCTTCAAAGGAAGCCAAACACGCAATAAGGGTAATGTATCAGCGTTTTATTGTAGGAGCAGCAGCTAGGATGGCAGGTCCCATTTCAGTAGTTTGTAAGCCTGGCCCGACGCGTTTCGCGCACACCTGCGTTTAATCATGGGCTCGAAAAGACTTTGCATCACCTTCCGATGTTTTAAATCCTGATGACCCGCCCCAGTGGGCGTAGACAGTGCCACTGCCTGCTGGTCATTGTAGTTCGTAGCTCTCAAGTGAGTGGTGCCTGCCGTGCTTGTAATGTTCAAAAATTAAAACCCCAGTGGGTAGTGAAATAGTCCAGCAAATCCCAGTTGCTCAGTGGTGCTTCTGCTACGCCCCTCATGCCCTTTCACCTGCTTCACTGCATACAGCGTCTGCAGAGGTCCGATAGTACGGCGGGGCTCCCTTCACGGCAAGACTGGCCGTACAAATTCCATCGTAAAAGGGGGTCCCTTCAAAGGAAGCCAAACACGCAATGAAGGTAATGTATCAGAGTTTTATTGCAGGAGCAGCAGCTAGGATGGCAGGTCCCATTTCAGTAGTTCGTAAGCCTGGCCCGACGCGTTTCGCGCACACCTGCGCTTAATCATGGGCTCGAAAACACTTTGCATCACCTTCCGATGTTTTAAATCCTGATGACCCACCCCAGTGGGCGTAGACAGTGCCACTGCCTGCTGGTCATTGTAATTCGTAGCTCTCAAGTGAGTGGTGCCTGCCCTGCTTGTAATGTTCAAAAATTAAAACCCCAGTGGGTAGTGAAATAGTCCACTAAATTGTAGTTGCTCAGTGGTGCTTCTGCTATGCCCCTCATGCCCTTTCACCTGCTTCACTGCATACAGCGTCTGCAGAGGTCCGATAATACGGCGGGGCTCCCTTCACGGCAAGACTGGCCGTACAAATTCCATTGTAAAAGGGTATCCCTTCAAAGGAAGCCAAACATGCAATGAGGAGGGTAATGTATCAGCGTTTTATTGCAGGAGCAGCAGCTAGGATGGCAGGTTCCATTTCAGTAGTTCGTAAGCCTGGCCCGACGCGTTTCGCGCACACCTGCACTTAATCATGGGCTCGAAAACACTTTGCATCCCCTTCCGATGTTTTAAATCCTGATGACCCGCCCCAGTGGGGGTAGACAGTGCCACTGCCTGCTGGTCATTGTAGTTCGTAGCTCTCAAGTGAGTGGTGCCTGCCGTGCTTGTAATGTTCAAAAATTAAAACCCCAGTGGGTAGTGAAATAGTCCAGTAAATCGTAGTTGCTCAGTGGTGCAACATCGGAAGGTGATGCAAAGTGTTTTCGAGCCCATGATTAAGCGCAGGTGTGCGCGAAACGCGTCACAATGGTAGCACTCTACGTGATTGCGAGGAGGATGAGGATCCATGCAGCAGGCCAGAAGGAGAATACTGGAGAGAATCTTCTGCCTGAGCATCACTTTGTTGGGACAAACTGCTGAGAAAATATATGATAAGTACAGGCTGAATGCTGCAATGATTCATTACTTAATAGCTGAATTGGAACCACTAATGCAGCGCCAGACACTTAGGACCCATGTCATCCCAACTCATGCCCAGGTGCTATGTTACCTGCACCTGCTTGCGTCAGGCAGTTTCCAGGGTGTAGTGGCAGAAGCTGGAGGGGTATCACAAAGCTCCCTTTTGCGGTTCTTCAAATCCTTCCTGGCCGCCATGATGGTTATGATCTACAACCACTTCACCTTCCCCACAACCCAACAGGAATGGACCCAAACTAAACTCGACTTCTACCAAGTTGCCCAGTTTCCACACGTGATCGGATGCATAGATTGCACCCACGTAGCCATATGTCCCCCAGCAGAAAATGAGTATATCTTCCGTAACCGGAAATCGTATCAATCCATCAATGTTAAAGCAGTGTGCAATGCGAAAAACATCATAACCGACATTGTAGCGCAATACCCTTGGAGCACCCATGATTCATACATCTTTCGACATAGTGGCAGTCACACACGTCTGCTCATGGGCGAATTTGGCGAAGGACACCTGCTAGTTAATTAAATACATATACTCATCACTGAAGCATGAAATGGCAATGCATACCTGACACTAACACCTTGCTTAATACCCTGTAGGTGGCAGAGGAACTTTATCATGACTCCATTATTGAACCCAGCCAGCCCACAACAACAGAGGTACAACGCAGCCCACATCAGGACACGTAATGTGATTGAACGGACATTTGGATTGCTCAAAAGTCGCTTCTGCATCCTGCATAAAACTGGAGGAGCAATGCTGTACCAGCCGGAAATATGCTGTAGGATAGTGGTTGCATGTGCAATGTTGCACAATATAGCAACAAGGAGAGGTATCCCCATAGAGGTGTCTGACACTGAGGACAACCAGCCCCATCACACCCACGACGGGCCCATTTGGCCAGTTCAGCAAGGGGCAAAGGAATCGTACAGACAACACCTAGCATTATTTCTGAGATATGAAATGATGAGACACAACACTTAATTTCAGGAAAGGAAAGGTATTTGTTAGCACGTGAACCGGTAGGGATGTTTAGTTAAAAATAGCTGGTGGCCATTAGCACAATAACTGCATGCACTAAAGGACAAATGAGACACACAGAGGACTTGATACTCAGTCACAAAGAATGTCTTGGACATGGTTACGTCACCATGGAAAATTCCAGTAATCTAATTTTGTTTAGCGTTTCCTCCCTCGCACACCCAAATGTCTTTCGTCTGCATCTGCATCATCACTCCTGGATCCCCTTGGGCTAAGTTGCGCAATACAAGATTCCCTTCATTCATTCATTCATTCAGCGGGAGGTGTTGATCTACGGGTACTGCACCTCCTGCCAGTGCTGACTTGCGCAGAGATGCTGCTAAGGCTGGATGCCTCACTACCCTCTTCCCTTGTAACATT
The DNA here is from genome assembly GCF_964263255.1 of Lissotriton vulgaris. Lineage (NCBI taxonomy): Eukaryota > Metazoa > Chordata > Amphibia > Caudata > Salamandridae > Lissotriton > Lissotriton vulgaris. Next base: position 340,003,743 of record NC_141685.1, on the reverse strand, counting down.
GCCGTGCTCACCAGTACTAGACTGCATTAGGTCACCGGCAATAGTCATTTGGCCAAGTGCTTTGGAGACATCCCCACAACAATGGCCCATATCTATTTGCATTGCCACCGACCTATGTGACAGCAGTGCAATGCTGTTGCATATCTTGTTGTTAGACCTGGTATAGCCAGCCATGCACATCATAAACTGGTGATGCCTCCTCCTCTGTGTGTTGTGTCCCTCCTGCATCACACGAGCCATCTCCTGCAGTGTGTTGTTTGACTGTCTGTTTGCTTCCACAACTGCTGTAGTCAGTTCCCTCACTCTCTCGGCCATGACTGATATGCTCTTATTCATTTTTGTCATTTGCAGGTTACTGGCTCCCATATGCCTCGCTTGCAGGTGCTGCACCCACAACATCTGTGACTCCACGCCACCCCACATATTGGGATTTCCTGCCTCCTGTGCCCCGATAAGCATCCTTGCCCTGGGTCTTCTACTCATCCGGACATGTGCCTGAGGTGTAGTTGTGGGGCTAAGACTTGGATGGCTTGTCTCAGGAGCTGTTTCATGTTCCTGATCTGTCTCCATTGGCTGCAGTGGTGTGACTGTGACCCTGTGTTTTGGTGGTGCCTTGGGTATGGTTGGTGGTGCCACAGGTTTCGACACAGCAGCCTCTTCAATAGCCTGTGTGCTGTCTCCACATTCACTGTCATCAGTGTCTACTTCTGCTGCATCTGTGATGAGAAACAGTGCAAAATTATTTTGTGTTGGTGCTAATGTTGTGCCACATTAAATTACTTTACATTTAAGCTCTTGTTGTCTCTAATCACTGACTGTACTGCATTTTTGTGGCATTTAAGCTTACAATGTTGTATTATGACTAGCAATTTAGTTATGCAGCCTACAGGTCCCATAATGGATTTGGGTCCCTATGTGAAATGTAGACTGGACTTAATTACTGTGATTTTGGTGGTTAATTACAGATTGGGCACAATTAGTATGTACATTGATATGTTAACTTTCATGCATCTTACCTTGTGTACTACTGGCTGCCCCATATGTATCTAGCTGCGTTACTCCCACCACTGCTTCAGGCTGGATAGTGCCCTCAACCAGGTCCTCCAGGGCTGTGCTGTCTGGGACTGTTGAGGTTCCTCCTCCGGTCCCCTTAGCCTCCTTCAGCCTTTGCGCTAACCGCTCCGTGGCACGGCTACACAGGTCATACCTTCTTTTCTTTAAGTCATTTATGCTGCGGTGTGTCACCCCACTGCATTTACTTTGTACTTGATCCTGTTCCATATTCTTTGTTTTTCTGCTTCAGGTACTTTCAATGAGAGCTTGTCAAAAAGCTTATCATGGCTCTTTGTCACCTCCTCAATGAGGTTCTCCAGTTCACTCTCACTAAGCTTTAACTTTCTCTTCCTGGCCACTGCACCCCCTTCTGTTGTTATTTAGGACATTTTGGCTGTCTTCACCTGTCAGCAAACAACAATTTGTATTTTTTACTCTCTCCCCAGCACTCTGCTTCTGCCTCTCAGTTCCTCTGTGCATAGAAAGCAGCATGGGCTGATTGACTTCCTGGTTGTGAGGTCATCAGCCTGCTCCCAAAGCGACTCTGGAGTTTTCCCGATCTCACAATTTGGGCGATCTCAAATTGCGAGAATACAGGTTTTACACATTTGCGATTCTTTATTATGAAATCGCGAATGTATTTAGAGATTTTTACCGAATCTTTATTTTTTTACATTCGGCATCATGCATAGATCCTTATTTGTGATTCCTTAACAATCGCTAATAAGGATTCTCTATTTCTTTGCTTGATGCATATGCCTGTAAGTTTATTACTTTTCGGTATTCTCAAAGATAAACTTCTACTAGTAACTTTACTACTAGTATGTTTACTAGTTGTAACTTACCTGTGTGAATAGTAAAGTTTTCCTTTGTGAATCGGGCCCTTGGTTTCCTCAAACCCATGCAATATGAAAATCATAGACATGCTCCTTGGCTGCTTTTTTGTTTGTTTTTATTTCTACAGTAATAAGAGACCAGGAAATAAATACAGTAAAGCAGGCAATTTATTGAGGAATAGGAGTGAGTAGCAGCGGAGCCAAAATTAAGGCAGTGTCATCAACATATTCTCTACAAAGAAAGAAAGTTGTATCTATGAAGGAGATAGAAAAATACATTCTTCAGTGGTGTCACAATGCTCCTCTGACTGCCCATCCTGAAAACAGACACATAGAAGAATTAATTGCACATTCATTCTGGTGTTGAAAATGAGAAACACTCTCCAAGAATACAGTGCCACATATGTTGCCTGTTAACAGTCAAAGAATGTTTGTGGAAACCCTGTAGGAATATTACAACCCTTGCCCGCTCCTTCTCAGCCATGGTAAGGTATATCTATGGACTTCATTGTGGAGTTACTTTCCTTAAATACGTATGCAGCGTTATGGGTGGGCACTCTCTCATTCACTAAAATTAGGAATTTCATAACTTTAACATCACTTCTAAAGGCTCTTGCTTTGGCTAAAATCTTCATGCAGGAGAATGTTGATCTGCATCGCCACCCTAGAGCTGTAGTGTCAGGCAAAAGGACACAGTTTATTTCCATGTTTTGGTCTGCAATAATGCATCTCTTGGAAGTGAAGTTAAATAAATCCAGGTGCTGCCATCCTTAGTCTGATGGCCAAACAGAAAGAGTGAATCAAGAAATAAAACAGTAATCTGATGCTTTTTTGAGACAGTATAAAGATGAGTAGGGGGATTTCTTTCCATGAGTTTAGGTAAAATAACTCACTACACAGTTCCTTGAAATCACCACCATTCTATTGTTCCTATGGATTTCACCCTCACATGTTAACTGCTCAAGAACTTTTAAGCTCTGTTCCATCTATACAGTAGGAGGCTCTCCAGAAGTAATCCACACCTTCCAAGATATCATATGAGGTTCAAACTCAGATATGTCGATCACTTCCCTACACTTCTCATTGCCCAGAGACTGCCATATCTACATACTTTCCATGTCTCATTATTAAAACCATCTCCTTCATGCCATTTCATTCTACCCTACCACCTTCACCAGTAGTTGACATTGAAGAACTTGAATATTAAGTTTGTTCCAACCTCAGTTCACATAGAGTACAAGATCAGCTACATATTATCTCATAGACTGGGTGGTTCATGGGCCTGCTGACAGATCTTGATAACCTGCCTCATTTGTAAATGTTCCTCGTCTAGTTAAGGTTTTTAAGGAGCTTCTGAGGGTGGGGCTACTGTCAGGGCATACTCAAGAATAGGTCCCAGGGGTTATGAATTTAAGGGAAGGTTAAGAACCAAAGGGCAAGTTGGCGCTTGGGCCCCTAAGGAGATTGAAATTGGGAAGTCATGACCACAAGTATTAGCATCCTCCCTATTTCACTATGGCGGAGGTTTCCAGAATAGGGAAAAGAGGTCAGAACCAGGCTAGATGACATTTTGGTTTCCTCCAGGGTCAGGATAGATAGTGCTTTAGGTAAGGACTACTTTCCCAATCCGTCATCGCCTGGAAATGTGCATGTAAATGAGTTATCTGCTCTTCATTCCACATCTGGCTCCCCTCCAGTTTGCACTCTGATTGTTTTCTTGCTTCCCTGTGAGAAGGTTCCCTTGGCAGGAATTACCATGCTATTGCTTCTTTCCTCCCACTCGTTCTCCTTCAGCCGCTTTTTGGCACAGAATCTTCAGATTTAATCTGCTGGTAAAGCTGTTCCATAGCCGTCAAGTGATGTCTGCATGACAATGACTGTATGTTATCAGACTAAAACCTTCGAGTTGCCAGGCATATTCAAAGCTTGAATCTATGTATTTTTTTTACAGTTGGCAAAAGGGGCTTCACACTAAGAAACTTTATAGTGTTTCTTCCTTACCATTCCCCCTCTTCCCTATTTCACCCAGGGCCTGATTCTAAGTGTTTGTTGTCCTTGTAATAAGTACAAAGGATCTTAGGTTTCAAGGAGGCTTGGATCCATCTGCTTATATTCCAGTTTAGCCTTGTTTGCGACATGTATCTTGAGTTCCTTACTACAAATATGTACTTGCTTATATATAACTAATGTTGCTATGTTTTAATAGCCAATTCTTGAATTGCAATACTTTTACATATCAATATTTTTGGGAATATTCCGCTAGCATACAATTGTAAAGGGGCAATACCTGGAGCTATGATGCAAGAGACCTGAACTACAGCTATTGCGCCAAAGATGACAGGTGGTACAGAGGTGGCCATAGTGTTTGTCAAAGTGGTTTTTGCAGCAGGCAATGGTAATAGCAGGTACAGAGGCTGCACTGATTGCTCTAGCCATGGGAGCAGTGCCCGATGTAATAACAGTTTTTCTGACTTCAGTAGTGGGTATTTTTTGACTGTAGTGGTCGATGCAGTTCTTGAAGCAGTGGACTATTTCTTTGATTGCAGAGGTTGAAGCAGTCTTCAAAACAAAGCTGAGTATCTTTGCTGAAGTGGACGATACATTCTTGGCTTTAGTGCTGGATGCTGTGGATGTACCTTGTGTGACAGTAGAACAAGATGGGTGTTTATCTCTAGTCAGTACAGAATGAGTCACATGCAATTGAAGAGTGGCCATTGTGGTCCTGATTCATAAAGAGCCTCCACACTAGTGCCAGAGGCCCCGCAGTCGTGGGGGAGTCTCCACACTCGGTGGAATCTCTGCAATGAGGATTCTCATTGCAGAGATTCCCCCGAGTGCAGAGACTCCCCCATGGCTGTAGGGCCTCCACCAGGAGTGCAGAGGCCCTTGTGAATCAGGTCGTGTATGTTTGCTACTGTGCAATATCAGGGACATATTTACTAGAACATTTTGCAGCTCTGCAAGCCATCTTGCTGCTATGAGCTGTGCCATTAGGAAAGTGCAGGGATGCATTGTATTTACAGCAATACGACACACCCCTGTGCTTTCCTCTGCCCTGGCGCCTTATTAGCTGCCTAGTGCCAATGCAGGTACCTTTGCACCATGGTGCAAGGGTGACTGCATTGCAGGGATGATTGTTTTTGAGAAGGAAGGGACAATAATGGTGTTTTCCTTCTCGGTGTGCTGCAGAATGCAGCACACATAAAAACAAGAAGAAATAACGGTATTTCTCCTTCTTGCACCACTTTAGTGCCTCCCCTGGGGAGGTATTAGAATCTGATGCATTCCTAGGTTTACAAAACCTTGTAAACCTGGGAATGCGTCAGAATCCATGGGTTTAATACACCCTCAGCAACAACCACTGAACTTCTCTTTCACACAGAGTAATGCGTGAAAGGGGGCCATATTTGCCAGGCCATGAAAATCCACCCAGGGTGGCTTTGCATGGCGTTGTAAATATGGCTCAGCATTGTGCATCACCAGAGCACCAGCTTTGCTTGGCCTTGTAAATATGACCCTCATTCTAAGCATGACATACTGCCGAAACTCTGGGGAAGTGGTCTTCAGGGGCACACACATTCTCAAAGGTGGTGACAGGGAGTAAGTGTGTTCATCCTCTGTTACTTTATTGGTATCATGGCTGTTGCAGAGGATATATGTGAGCCAGTTGATGGCGTACTCTCCAGTCATGGGTAGACCGTGTAATGGTTGTCACATGTCATCTTGCACAGGCCACTTACTCCCAGCCATGCTGAGCATGGTAGCAATTATGGAAGCAACACCACTCCATTTACAGAATTCACAATTGCTCTTGATATAAAATCACCGCCATTTTATTGGTTGGTTGGTTGGTTGATTGCTTTATTTCGATATGCATATATCATAAAAGCAGTACAAAAGATAAAAACAGCATGTCGAAAAAAGTATGACTGTACATTAAAGGGAGGAGTAAAACACATTTGATCAGCATAAATTAGTTAAAAAAGAATTAAATTGATATGGACAGTCTTCTAAGTCTAATCAACCAAGCCCATTTTAAAAATTTGGAAACGGCACATACAATGGAAGGGGCTGTATTGGTTAAAAGAATCCGAAGGGCAACAGAATACTGGCGGGTGCCCAATTCTCTGCATATAGGTCCAAGCCAACGTGATCTGGGGCGTCCATAGTCCGGGCATTCAAAGAGAAAATGTGGCACCGTCTCTGGTTTATCAGGACAAAGGGCACAGTGGCGTGCTGAGGGTTGGGATTTATTCCACCTGGAGCAAAGGTCAGCCAAGGGTAGGGTTCCTAACCGGAATTTGATATACAAGGACCGGTCCATGGCGATTGTTATTAGGTCCATGTAAGGCTCGTAGGCAACAACATCTTTTATCAGCAGAAAGGCTGTGGTGGTTTTGCAGTGCTGCTGATTGCTGATGCGCTTCGCACGAACCCACTCCCAATAAAGTTTTTTTAGGGACTCCTTTGGAGGAGCGGAGTGGCTAAGCCAACAGGAATCCAGGCCAAGGTCCCCTAAAAGTTGTTTAATTTCCTTCAGCCATTTAATGCTGTGCCAACCGTCGGAGTGCATCACCTCTGCTAGACCATCAGCATAGGGTTTTAGCTCCGGAACCCTCCACAGGCGAGCCCAGAGCAAGAGGGGTCGAAGACGGGCCTGATCCCCTATTGCTTTACAGCCAGCATACATAAGGACTGGAATTGTCGGGCTGCTCGACGGAATGGCAAGGAGGTCTTTAATGAATTTGTTCTCAGCCTTGCTCAGTGAGTCCACTTTGCCTAGGCCCCACAGTTCAGCTCCGTAAAGTGACGCGGAGACCGCACGTGCTTTATATATATCTATTAGAGGGGCGACACAATGTTTGGTTGAGTTATTAAACTCCTTGAGGAGGGCCCCCCCCCACCCTTTTGTGAGCCATTGTCATTTTATTAATATGGGCGGTCCAGCTCATCGCATCACTTAAACGAATTCCCAAGTAATCAAATTCTGCCACTCTTTCAAGGGGTGTGGAGTTCAGAATGGGAGGACGACCAAGTTTGCGAGGTGGATGCATAACTAAATACTTGGTTTTTTCCACATTGATGACAAGTCCTCTGGTGGTGCAAAAGTCCTGGAAGCGGTTCAGTAGTATCTGGAGACCTTGGGGGGTTTTAGAGATGAGGAGGGTGTCATCGGCGAACAGCAAGGTTGGAATTTTTACGCCTCCCAGGGTGGGAGCGTCTACTGGTTCGCCGAGTAGATGTTCTACCACCCCATTAATATAGAGGGAGAATAGGGTGGGAGCCAGGACACAACCCTGCCTTACTCCCCTCTCGACCCTGATCTTGTCGGTCTTTTCCCCGTTCAACCCCCATCTGACCTGGGCATAGGTGTTGTTATGCAGTTTGATGAGGAGGTTTAGTATGTACGGAGGCATCCCTAATCCATGTAACACCCTCCAAAGTTCCTCCCTAGGAACCAGGTCAAAGGCAGTCTTTAGGTCAATAAAAGCCAAGTAAAGACTGCCTTTGCCTAGCTCCACCACCTTCCAGTACAATAACAGGAGCCTAAAAACCTGTTCGATAGTTCCGGTGCCGGAACGAAACCCGGCTTGCATGTCAGACAGAATATGGTTTTCATCCACCCAATGTGAAATCCTCCCCAAAATGGCTTTCCCCGCCAGTTTCTGGCTCGAGTCTATTAGGCTTATAGGCCTATAGTTCCCGGGTAGGTCCCGGCTGCCCTTTTTATAAATGGGGACTACCTCGGCACCTCTCCAGGAGTCTGGCACAGGACCTCCCTCAATGATTGCATTAAGAAGTGCAGAGATTAATACCCCCCAGTCTTCAGGATAGGCTCGGAGGATGTCACCTGGTAGGCCATCCGGACCAGCTGCTTTTAATGGTACCAAAGTTTTAATCTGCTTTGTAACATCCAAAACAGAAAACAGTTCCAGGTCTCGAACTAAGGTATAGGGAGGGAGAATGAAGGGGTCATTTAGTGGGCCTTTAATGGCAGAATAAAGTTTTTGGAAGTGGGAGAACCATGTCTGAGCATTGATACTACAGGTCCTCAGTGTGTCATCGGGACGGTTCCTTTTACCCACCAAATCCCAAAAACCTTTGGCGTCTTTCCCACGACTGGCAGCCAGGAGGTCCTGCCAGAAATTATCCTCCCACTCCATCTTGGCATTTTTTGGCAGAGTGAGTAGTGCCTCCTGGCCACCCTAGTCCTAGATGGTATTTTGGACTTAACCGCTTCAATAAGAAGCGACTTCGCCTCCCTGCACTTCTGGTTGAACCAGCCCTGTCTAGCCCGTGAACACGGTTTCCTGCTGTTTGTATTAGCTGGAACTACGAAGAGGTCACTGATAGCCTGGGTTATGATGCAGAACCTAGAGGCCACCTCCAGCAACCCATCCTCTTGGAGGTCAAGATTATCTAGGGCTGAGGCAAGAAGCTGCCTAATGGCAGAAGTTTTCTCCTCTGAAAGTGACAGCTTCGCCCACTTTAACCGCCGTCCACAGTTAGAAACCGCTGACAGGTCCGGGGCGGGGTTACGAGTAGTTCTGGTCGCAGTGCTAGTTAACCACCTATGAGACAAGGTGAGTGAGACGAGATTGTGGTCACTCTCTACAGAGGGTATGATCACCATGTCCTGTACCATACTCCACAGGTGTACGTCAAGAAGGAAGTAATCAATTCGTGACGTGTGCCCTGGCCTGTTGTAAGTATGGACCCCTGCTTTATCAGAACCAGTCCTACCATTGGCAGCCCTCAGACCAAACTCCATAGATATGGAGTTGATCTGAAGGGCCACTTCTGTCCACTTTTTGATAGGGCTAAGTTCTAGGGACGGTATCCCCCACCTGGTATCATATTCCTCTTGGTCTTTTAGGATTTCGAGGTCCAGGGGCTCAAAGGTGCAATTGAAATCGCCCGCCACCAGATGGCAAAACCTGTAAGGTGATGCGCGGAGCTGAGCTTCTAGGCAAGTTATTGCTGGGGATTCTCTACCCCCCTTTGTGCCTCGGGCGTAAATGTTAAAAATGTTTAGGATGACTCGGCCCTGGGGGTTTTTCAACAGTATGTTAAGGAGGTCCGGGCATTTAGTATCCCGCTCCACCACCCTGCAATTAAGTTCAGAGGCCACCCAGATGAGGAGGCCACCAGAAGGGCGACCCCTGCCAGATCCCGCGTGGACTGCTGGTAAAAAATGGGTGGAGTATCCTGCCTTATGTAGGGGCTCCTTACTCCAGGTTTCCTGGAACAGGCATATGGAGTATTGCTCCACAAGCGAATTCCAGTCTGGCAACGCTAGCTTCCTCTCGAGGCCTGCTACATTCCAGCTGAAAACCCTAAGAGGTGGGTCCGTCACAGCCGCAATGCTACGGTTCTCGACAGGAGCCAGCGTGTCCGCAACGCCCACAATAGGGAAGCTAGCTAGTGGGTCAGGAGATACCCTCACCTCCCCTTGGCCCTTTGCAATCTCGGCAGTGACCTGGCATTGTGGTGTGGTCAAAGGGCTACGGATTTTGTAAAAAGGGGTAGGCTCGACGACGGGACTCCAAGCCACAGGAACGTCACAGAGTCAACAGTCCCAGGGACCCCAATTCCGCATTAGTGGAACTGGATGTGACTGCTGTAGGAAAATTCCCGGGGGAAGTTGGCCATGGACGCTGTTTTGAGACAGGGGCCCAGGAAGGGAGAAAGGGGTAGTCGAGGCCGGCCTCAGGTAGAAGAAAGATAGGTCGACAGCATCAACTACCGGACCGGCCGTTCGCCCTTGAGAGCATATTGAGAGGGCGGCTCTTATGTCTTGAAAACTGACCACCACGCAGTCTCCCTCAAAAGGTTTTTTCCCATGTCCAATCCAGCCCACCCTGCGCACCCCAAGAATTAGGCCATCTACACCCAGTGGAAGGGGTCTATTGGTTTTCATCCAGTGGATAACTTTGTTTTTTAGCGCTTGGTGAGTTTCCTGCTGCGTTTCTTTTAGAGGGGGAACTTTGGTAAGAACAACAACATACGGGTGGCATTCGGGTGGGAGATTTACCGGGGGACACTTGCGTGGCGGAATCTGCTGGGTGGCCAATGGGGGGGGGATTTTTAGGCAAGGAGGGATTTTTAGGCGAAGAGGTGGAAGGGATAACCTTAGAGGTTGTTGCTGGTCCGTTGGTTTTAACCAGCGCAGCGGACGGCGAATGCGCATTTGGACCAGCCACTCCCTTCTGTGAATTCTTATGGGCAGGGTTCGGCGCAGATGCTATCACTGCTCGGGGGGGAGTGCCGTGCACCTGGGCTACATGAATGGAATCACTCGGCCTTACCTGCTTCACACTGGCCTGGGAGGCTGAGGTTGGCGCTCTCCCAGTAGCCAATGTTTTGGCCGGCAGTGTCGACTGGTCTCTAGGTAGTTGGCTCACTAGGACCTCTTTAGCAACATTCCTGTCTGGGCTGATCTCACTAGGCTTAGGTTGCAATTTCAGCAAAGTTTTCAGGGAGAAAAAATTGTCCCTGGTGGCCTGTTCGAACTTGTCCAGCCTATCCCCCAGGCTCTTAACTTGGTCAAATAATGGAATGAGCAGAGACTTTACCAGTTTCTCGAAAGGCTCGAGAGAGCTATCCTGTTTTGGTGGGGAAAGTGCTGCTGGAACCAAGGGGAGAGGTATCAGGGAATCAGCTGCGTGCTGGGGGGGGCTAGGATTCCTGGGGGATTCGAGCTCTCCGGCGTCTATGTATGAGGTACCCCTGTGGAGCTGTGTCCTAAAACGCTTGTAGAGCATAGAGTGGCTTCCCTTCCGAGTATTAGTCCCCCTTTTCCTATTCCTATGTACCCGTGGAGGTCTAATCTGGGGCAATGGTTGAGGTTCAGGTGTGGGAACAGTAGAATCAGTTTGAGACCTATTACCAGGTAAGCTAGCTATAAAGTGAGATGAACCAGAATCTATAGCCTCAGTACAGCGACTGCCTGGGGAAGGGGCTGATATGAGGCTTTCTATCCTATCTATTCCAGCCTCTAGCGCTACAATGTGTTGCTCATCAGATGGGGGCCCAGGCGGAGGTGCGGTTGGAATGGAAGTAGGTGGAGACAAGGCATGTGCCGCAGCTCCCAAGGATGAACGCTTGGATGGAAAAAGGTCAAGTGAGAGGCGGCGTTCCGTCATTGCGATCTCCTTTTCAATGACGTTGGCCACCCTGGTGATGAATTTGTCCATTGTGCCAATCATCGTGGAGCCCCCCGAGGCACTTACTCCACCGCCCCTCAAGGCTTTGCCGGAGCGAGTTGACATGATGAAAGCGGATCCCGCAGTTGAACTACAAGGGCTTGGACCCGTGGCAGAAGATGTAAGGGGGGTGGCCCAGCCCAGCCTCTGTCAGCCCCTGACGGCCACAGACGGCCCGCCCTCTGCCCGGGCTCCGCCCGGCGTTGCCCGCACGCGTCCCGCGACGCGGAGGGGAAGGCTCTGCTTTGTAGCGCCTCTGGGCGCTAAGACAGCGGGGCACAGGAAGTCAGCGCAAAGCCCACTGGGAGCTGTAGTCTCCAGCTGCTCCTGGATGTTGATGGCGGCGAGACCTACAGCGTTGGCAACCCAGGGGCAGAAGCTGTGTGCTGGCGTCTGGTCCGGTAGGTGCGTGCGCTGTGAATTGGCCCCCGCTCCACCGAGGGGAAGGCTCTGCTTTGTAGCGCCTCCGGGCGCGAAGACAGCGGGGCACAGGAAGTCAGCGCAAAGCCCACTGGGAGCTGTAGTCTCCAGCCACTCCTGGATGTTGATGGCGGCGAGACCTACAGCGTTGGCAACCCAGGGGCAGAAGCTGTGTGCTGGCATCTGGTCCGGTAGGTGCGTGTGCTGTGAATTGGCCCCCGCTCCACCGAGGGGAAGGCTCTGCTTTGTAGCGCCTCCGGGCGCGAAGACAGCGGGGCACAGGAAGTCAGCGCAAAGCCCACTGGGAGCTGTAGTCTCCAGCCGCTCCTGGATGTTGATGGCGGCGAGACCTACAGCGTTGGCAACCCAGGGGCAGAAGCTGTGTGCTGGCGTCTGGTCCGGTAGGTGCGTGCGCTGTGAATTGGCCCCCGCTCCACCAAGGGGAAGGCTCTGCTTTGTAGCGCCTCCGGGCGCGAAGACAGCGGGGCACAGGAAGTCAGCGCAAAGCCCACTGGGAGCTGTAGTCTCCAGCCGCTCCTGGATGTTGATGGTGGCGAGACCTACAGCGTTGGCAACCCAGGGGCAGAAGCTGTGTGCTGGCGTCTGGTCCGGTAGGTGCGTGCGCTGTGAATTGGCCCCCGCTCCACCGAGGGGAAGGCTCTGCTTCGTAGCGCCTCCGGGCGCGAAGACAGCGGGGCACAGGAAGTCAGCGCAAAGCCCACTGGGAGCTGTAGTCTCCAGCCACTCCTGGATGTTGATGGCGGCGAGACCTACAGCGTTGGCAACCCAGGGGCAGAAGCTGTGTGCTGGCGTCTGGTCCGGTAGGTGCGTGCGCTGTGAATTGGCCCCCGCTCCACCGAGGGGAAGGCTCTGCTTTGTAGCCCCACCGGGCGCGAAGACAGCGGGGCACAGGAAGTCAGCGCAAAGCCCACTGGGAGCTGTAGTCTCCAGCCACTCCTGGATGTTGATGGCGGCGAGACCTACAGCGTTGGCAACCCAGGGGCAGAAGCTGTGTGCTGGCGTCTGGTCCGGTAGGTGCGTGCGCTGTGAATTGGCCCCCGCTCCACCGAGGGGAAGGCTCTGCTTTGTAGCGCCTCCGGGCGCGAAGACAGCGGGGCACAGGAAGTCAGCGCAAAGCCCACTGGGAGCTGTAGTCTCCAGCCGCTCCTGGATGTTGATGGCGGCGAGACCTACAGCATTGGCAACCCAGGGGCAGAAGCTGTGTGCTGGCGTCTGGTCCGGTAGGTGCGTGCGCTGTGAATTGGCCCCCGCTCCACCGAGGGGAAGGCTCTGCTTTGTAGCGCCTCCGGGCGCGAAGACAGCGGGGCACAGGAAGTCAGCGCAAAGCCCACTGGGAGCTGTAGTCTCCAGCCACTCCTGGATGTTGATGGCGGCGAGACCTACAGCGTTGGCAACCCAGGGGCAGAAGCTGTGTGCTGGCGTCTGGTCCGGTAGGTGCGTGCGCTGTGAATTGGCCCCCGCTCCACCGAGGGGAAGGCTCTGCTTTGTAGCGCCTCCGGGCGCGAAGACAGCGGGGCACAGGAAGTCAGCGCAAAGCCCACTGGGAGCTGTAGTCTCCAGCCGCTCCTGGATGTTGATGGCGGCGAGACCTACAGCATTGGCAACCCAGGGGCAGAAGCTGTGTGCTGGCGTCTGGTCCGGTAGGTGCGTGCGCTGTGAATTGGCCCCCGCTCCACAGAGGGGAAGTCTCTGCTTTGTAGCGCCTCCGGGCGTGAAGACAGCGGGGCACAGGAAGTCAGCGCAAAGCCCACTGGGAGCTGTAGTCTCCAACCGCTCCTGGATGTTGATGGCGGCGAGACCTACAGCGTTGGCAACCCAGGGGCAGAAGCTGTGTGCTGGCATCTGGTCCGGTAGGTGCGTGCGCTGTGAATTGGCCCCCGCTCCACCAAGGGGAAGGCTCTGCTTTGTAGCGCCTCCGGGCGCGAAGACAGCGGGGCACAGGAAGTCAGCGCAAAGCCCACTGGGAGCTGTAGTCTCCAGCCGCTCCTGGATGTTGATGGCGGCGAGACCTACAGCGTTGGCAACCCAGGGGCAGAAGCTGTGTGCTGGCGTCTGGTCCGGTAGGTGCGTGCGCTGTGAATTGGCCCCCGCTCCACCGAGGGGAAGGCTCTGCTTTGTAGCGCCTCCGGGCGCGAAGACAGCGGGCACAGGAAGTCAGCGCAAAGCCCACTGGGAGCTGTAGTCTCCAGCCGCTCCTGGATGTTGATGGCGGCGAGACCTACAGCATTGGCAACCCAGGGGCAGAAGCTGTGTGCTGGCGTCTGGTCCGGTAGGTGCGTGCGCTGTGAATTGGCCCCCGCTCCACCGAGGGGAAGGCTCTGCTTTGTAGCGCCTCCGGGCGTGAAGACAGCGGGGCACAGGAAGTCAGCGCAAAGCCCACTGGGAGCTGTAGTCTCCAGCCGCTCCTGGATGTTGATGGCGGCGAGACCTACAGCGTTGGCAACCCAGGGGCAGAAGCTGTGTGCTGGCGTCTGGTCCGGTAGGTGCGTGCGCTGTGAATTGGCCATTTTATTGTTCCTATGGATATCTTCTATTTGTGTACCCCAGCAAAAAATATAAGGCTACATTACTAGTAGCATATTTGTAAACCAGTCTGCTCCCACTTGCATACTTTTGGGTAATACTAACCTACCTTCCTTCACTTGTGATTTCATTTTTAAACATGTCAAGTGACAAAGGCACCTTCACCACCCACGTTTTGAGATACCTCTCTGTTGAGGTCTCACGACTCTCTCCACTATCTCCTGTTTGTGATGCTCCGACAAAGTTCCATATGCTTCTTTTGAGTACTGCCCAAGCCACTCATATTCAGTGCTTTAAATGGAAATACAGAAGTGCAGGTACTCCCTCATTAGAGTACCTGTTTTCTCATGAGAAGAGCGGGTACTCCACTAATAAATGTATTGCAGCAGTGCAGAGAAGTGCAGGTGCTCACCCTTTCAAATTAAAGAAGTGCAGGTACTCGTAAGGAGGACCTTAATGTCATTAATGCACCCCACACCCCAAAAATAAACTATAAAAGCTATATTGTTTGATATGCTCACGAAAGTCACACTAACATTCACTCAGCAATCAGTATTAATTTTTAGGTACATATTTTCTAATATTGCAGTAATTATTGCTGGACCTTACATTAAACAAAGGCTAAGTTAGTGCACCTATCTTGAGTGAGTGCACTCAGAACTGCATAGATTACAATTCCTGATGGACTTTTAAAATTAAAGCAGCATTTAACATTATACACATGCAATGCTTGCTTGGTTAATGTTCAAAGGTACTATTGCAGATATGACTGTTTTGAATCATCTTTTGACGTTTTCTTTTTTAAATGGAAGGATGAGCTTGAAAGTAACTGATAGTGACGAGGTCAGTTACTCAGACTCAAACCTAATTATGTGACACTGTCTCTCACCAAGCCTCTGATGAAATAAGAGTTGCCATCCTACAATTGTGGGAGGAAACCATGGAGAGGGGTATACTCTAAATTATTTGAAATGAGGGCACACAGAAAATCCCACAAGGGATAATGGTGTGCACTATAAATTATTTCAAGAGAATGCCTACAGGAATTCTCCTAACGGTATATTCCCAGGGCCATATTCCTGCCAGAACCCAGGTGGCTCTGTGTTCTTACAGCATTTTTTTTTGTGTTCAAACGTTTTATTAAATGAAGTTTTCATAAGTATTAAACAGAATACAAAGAATAATAACGAACAGTAAAGTATTGCACCAAAAGGAATCTAAACATCCCTTAGTAATTAAATAGAATACCTATACCCTCATTAATAAATACATAATAATTATAAATGATAGTATAAGCAAAAAGAGCTACATTGAACAAAGATTGACTGATATAGATTCAAATAAGTATTTTAAATTGTAGAGGAATCATTAGGAGAACGTGGAAAAGAACATTGCCCACATCTAAGAAAAATAATCCATTCACTCCATGCATTAACTCAGAGTAATGTAGCATTTTTCCAATTACAAGTAATATATTTGATTGAAGTAGAAATAAGGAAATCAAACAATGTACAATCCATAGGGATAATGTATATTTAAAAAGTGAAGATTTGAGGATTAGAATATGAAAAGATAGAGTTCTTTTGATTTTAAGGAACCCAGGTTATAATATTCCATATGTCGGATAAAAACTGAATAATAGAACATTTGAAAAATGAATGTTGTAGGCCACTATTTGTGGACTGACAATGCCAACAATTTGGAGTATCTAGAAGTTTAGCTTTAAATAATTTGTCTGGAGTCCAAAAGCATTGGTAAAGCAGATAAATATTAGTTTATATGAGAGAAGCCAGAAGATAATTAGCCGTGTTGGATTTCCAAATATCCTTTCAGGATACTCTAGGCGATGGAAGATTTATGTGCGGTGACCATTTCTGATTAAGATGTGTGAAGGAGAAATTAGGAGTGGTAAGTTTTTTATTTACTTTAGGGGCTATATGTCCTGAGCGGCTGAACACAGAAATACAAAACTCAATACCAGAGGACTGAGACATAGAAAGTAATTGTGGATAATCATAAAGAACAGTATTGCATAGTAATGTATATTTGGACAAATCAGACAGAGGTAGATTGTATTTATCTTGAATAACATCATGTGTAAAACATATCATATTGACATATGTCAGCAACAAAAAAGAAATACCAGCAGTAATCCATAAGTTCCAGAAAGAAATATGCTTATGATATTGGAGTTTAGGATTGAACCAAAGAGAAACTATTTTAATGGAAGTCAAAGTAATAGAAAAGCTACTATCAAATGATAAAAGGGAAATTTTGGAGTCAGCAATAATGGGCGGCATTTCCCAAAGGAGCTATTTGCCAGGGAAAGGAACGCAGGTAATGGATAAGGAGCCAAGTCATTTAGGTGCATTAAAAGGAGGAATAACATGGAACCATAAGGAAAATTGTGTCACAAGGAATGCAAAATGGTATTTTTTTAAATCTGGAAGACCAACCCCACCTTCACATTTGGGCAGTTGTAAAGTCTTAAGGCTGATTCTTGCAGGTTTATTATTCCAGATGAAATTAGTAAATAATATATATAATTTAACATAAAAAGTGGACGGGAAATAAAAGAGTATCGTAGACAATGGGTAAAGAATTTATGGAGTAATAGACATTTTATTGCCTCAATAGGTCCCCACCAATGTAAATGAAGAGAAAACCATCTATCTAGTTTCTCTTTGGTATTAGCTAAAATGTTGGAACAATTGGTTTCAACTGTATCTTTAACCAAATCAGTGAAAGATATTCCCTAATATTTTAGTTTTTTTGGAGACCATATTAAATCAGTATTTGCCAACATAGTAGAAGTACAAAAGCATTTAATGGAAAAAAATGATTTCTTGTTAGTTTTCAGGGAGGAACCAGAAACATCTTATGAATAATTTCGAGAATAATAGGTAGAGAGATAATGGGACCATTAAGATATAATAACACATAATCAGCGTATGCAGAAATGTTAATGTTAGTATTTTATAATATAACACCTGTATATATATCAGTAATATGGAGAGAACATAAGAGGGGTTCTATTGCAATAGGAAAAAGTTAAGGAGAAAGAGGACATCCTTGGCGAGTGCCTTTATATAAACAAAATAAGGAAAAGCACACACCATTGACAAAAATGGTAGCTCAGGGGGCTGAATAAAATGCTTTAATCATATTAATAAAAATCGGACCACAATGGAATACTTCTAGAATTTTAAATAAAAATTGCCAATTAACCTTATCAAGTGCCTTGTCCGCATCTAAGGCCATTACACCAATTGAACAGCTGGATTCTTTGGCAAGAGATAGTAAATGACAGAGCAACGGGGTACCATGAGAGGATAATCTACCTTTCATGAAGCCAGTTTGTATAATATAGGATAGTAAGGGTGATAATCTATTCGCTAAAATGTTGGTATATATTTTTCAGTCCTGATTAATTAGAGAGATGGGATGAAAATTTAATACTAAGGTATGGTATTTATTAGGTTTAGGAAGAACAATTATAGTGGCTTCATTAAATGATCCCCCATCGTGCAAGTACGCTGAAATTCTGTAAAAAGGGAACGGGAAAAAGGGGATAATTGGTCCTGATAACATTTATAGAATTCAGCCAGAATTCCATATGGTGTATAAGAAGGTGAGTAACCCAATATACCCTTGCGGGCTCGGGCAGAGTTTAATGTAATATAAAGTGGCCAGCAAGGGGTTTTGTTTATGTAAAGTTTCAGCACTGGTTAGGACTTGTTTAGGGGCAATCAAAGTACCAAAACCTGAATTGAATCAACGGCTGTTCAGTTAAATTAAAAAATGAAAAAGTTCCTCCAATAAGAAACACAAGATGTTACCACACTAACATCATAGGTACAGTAAATAAGTAATAAAACATGAAACCAGGATCATTTGTTTGTCTGAAAAGTTATTATTTTAAATTCAAGACAAAGGATATTTCTGTACAAAAAATGAACATTGACATGGGACAGGGTACATACATAGATATATTTTGGATATTAAAGGTATTGGTTGCTTTTCCTATAACATATCCAAAAATACAGTCCAGACTGCTGGGACGCAATGTTAAATTGATTTCCACTATCAATCAGGAGAAAATCAAAAGTTGATGTAAAACAAACAATGCAGAATTGGACTAGGCAAGTCGACGTTTCGGTCTTATCTTGATCAATCACAAGACCATCATCAGGACGAAGTGATAATATATACAATTGATGACCCTTTTTTAGATTCAGAATCACGTCACTTTAGACTATGTGACAGCATCCGCTTCTTCATTTAAGGCGGGCAATGCGCTAGGTCAATTTTAGGTAGCAAGCACTTATGCATACAGCAGTGCTGCAATGAACAAGTTCTGGTGATTTGTCCGATTTGTATCACTCTTCCAAAGCGCTCACATTTATTTGGAGATTTTCCTAACGGGACGCCAAATTGGTGCGATCCGGAAAAAAAAAAAAAAAAAAAAAAAGTTAAAAGTTTTTTTTTTTTTTTCTCCCGCTTGGCCGAAACTAATCTGAGCTGACAGCTTATTATATATTCTGGCCAGGAAATGAATAATTGCAACAGGGGCTCCCATTTCGAGAAATGTGGTCCACAGTAATGCATGATCCACCAGGTCGAAGGCACTGGAGAGATCTGCAAAGCAGAGGAATAGAGAGCCCTGCTTGGCTTTAGTATATTTGCCAATAATTATTCTATATTAATACACTGTTTTCGCGAGGATACCATTTGCCTCGGCCCATTCCTCCAAACGTAATAAAAGAACCCTGCTCAATATTTTTAACGAATAATCGAGAAGGGAGATAGGGCGGTAGTTCTTAGCCTCTACTCTATCTCCCTTCTTGTAGATCGGTAAAATTATGGATTCACCCCAGGTAGATGGAGTACTCTCCATTACAGACGCATTAAAAACCTGGGTCAGAAGGGGGCTCCATAATGAAAGATCCGTTTTGTATAGGTCAACCGGGATCCCATCAGGACCTGGGGCTTCTCCTCCCTTACTTTGCTGTATAGCCATATCAACTTCAGGTAATGTAATCTCGAGGGGTAGTTTGGGCCTAGTCAATTCAGAACTGGAACTTATAGAATCTTCCCCAGCCGGGTCAAAGATTCCGGTGAAGTATTGGACCCAACTCTCCTCGCTAACCTGAGCAGTTAAAACCGGGAATTCCTCCTTTTGGAGGAAAGGCTTATTAACAGTGCTCCAAAAGAGCTTACTATCTCGCAGCTCCGCCGCTTTGGTCAGGTTGTCCCACGCTTCTTCCCTTAGTTCCTGTTTTCTACGATTCAGATGGTGTTTGCATGTTGCCCTAAGATGTTTAACGGCTTCCCTGTCCCTAGGGTGGTTAGAGAGGGCTTTCTTTAACTCTAATAGGGATTTCGTACAAGCTCTATCAAACCAACCTACAGTAGCCCTTTTATTTTTGGCATTAGTAATGGTAAGAGTCCTTTTAATAATAACGTTAAGTTTTTCCAATTTCAGTGACAGTACATGACGGGACAGCGTCATCATCTAGACACCGTTGCAGCTCTTGGAAACTGGCCACCACGATTTTACGCAGCAACTTTTCAGAATTGTCTCCACACCATTTGATCCTAATACCATTCTGCCTACAAGGTATTATTTCGGCAACAATCCCACAGTTGGCTATAGACTTTGCCCCACAAATAGATGTTGACATAGTGATGGCATTATGGTCACTAAGGCCTAAATCAACAATTTCGGGAATAGTACAATGAGGGCTAATTTTAACTGAAACTAACAAATAGTCTATTACAGATGCAGAATTCCTCCCTACAAAAGTGAGTACTATGTTACCTTCGCTATCGTCAGCAGGCTGATATATTAACAAATCTAGGTTAAGCATGAGTGTATTAGGGAGTCACCATAAGTTGTGTGGACAAAATGGGCCCGGTCCTCCCCATTTGCCCCAGCAAAACCACATGCATTTGTAAATGAACGAGGACATGTATGGATATTAAAATCCCCTCCCCATAGGATGTCATAAGGGATATGGATAGCCCGACCAATTTTCATAACAAAAGTCTCTAGTTCATTAACAACACAGGAGCTGGAGGGGTCGAACACATTGTTATAATGGTTAAACAGCAAAATATCACAGCCCCCACTTTGCTCCAGCCATAGTACTTGCGAATGGAATCCGATGGTGGTATGGGATTTTACTCGAGCAGGGAAATTAACAGACAGTAAAATCACCAGCCCGCCTTTTGCCCTCCCCATGATGGATTCTTGGGCAGGGCAATTATAGGACACAAATCCATACAAATATATCTCTGCCGTAGACCACGTTTCTTGAAGGCAGAGGATATCATAGTTAGTAATAGACTCCCTCCAACCAAGAGACTCCTCCTTCTGACGCCAACCAGCGATATTCCAGCTCATTAGTTTATAACCAGGATCACAGGGGGCTACCTCAGGGACCAAAGGGTCCTTTGCAGGTACTGGATTCAATAGCAACCGCTCTATATTGTTATTGGTAGTGGGGACTGATGGATGAAGGGGATCCCGATGGACTACAGCCACCGGTGAGTACTCCAGGGAGTTAGTGCTAGTAGGATCCAATGGAGGAGTTATCACCGGTAGAGCTACAACTATAGGCAAGCACTCCGCAGGCGTAATTCCATGGGGCTCATCAGATTCGCCTGTTATTATTTTACTCATGTCGGGGGGTCCCTGCTCTATTAGGTGTTGGGCAGCTGAGGGTAGTCAATCAACTGCATCCAGACAACTGAACCGGTTATAATCACAGAAGGGTGCATTCAGGGGCATTGGAACCAGTCTCACATCATATCTTCTATTTCTGCCCCTCCGCTCAACCCTGATCCAGTCGTCCCTTCCTCCACCATAGGTCAAACAATTAGGTAGGAAAAAGAAGGTCAATGGGAGAGTCTGGATGGTGGAGTCAAAAGATCTATTAAAGCCAGCACAGATATGGGAAACAGTTCTAGGGTCTCTAAAATTTACGGTTATACAGTCCCCCATTATGGTCTTAACTGTTTTACCCAACCAGGGCACCCTTCTCACCATGATGATTTCATTATGTAGGTGGGCCGGTAGAGGTCTATTCCAGTTTAGCCACCTGACATCCTTACTTTTTAGGGAACTAAAAGTTTCTTCTTCCCCTTCTTCTAGTGCGGTTGCTCCCACCAGAACCACCATGAAGCGGTTGGCTTCGTGTGGGAGGTCAGGTAAGCATTGTCTAGTGGCTCTATACTCTTTGACTAAGGCCGGCGGGCCTTGTTGGCCGTCATCGGTTTTCCCCTGGGCACAACTATCCCCTAAAAGGGGGCAGATATTGGCTTAGATGGTACCAGGTTCACCGGGTTAGGAGCTGAGAGGCCTGTGGGTCTATTGTTATGGGTTTGGGCCCCACCATCTACTTGAGTGACAGGTCCCCCGGACTGAGATATTAGAACAGGGGGATGGGGAGCACTCGGCTTACAGGGCTTATTAGGGTTCGCTAGTATGGCAGATGTGACCTTCTCTATATTTGTCAATCGGAGTTCAATTCGCTCCAGTTTGGCTTCTAGGGGGAATAAAATTGATTTAAATAAAGCTCCCAAGCTTTCGATTGATAAGTCTTTGCCCGGCTGGTTAATGGGAAGGGATTGGGTTAAAACGACAGGCCCTTTTTTAGGAGCTATTAGCCACTAAGTAGGAATTGATTGGGAGTTACTGTCATGTCGTAGCTTAGCTGATTTTGCCTTACTTCCATCTTTCTTATTATAGGCCCTCTTTTTTTTTGGGATCGCTCCCTCATTGGCCCCCTGTGACAAAATATTGTTGGTGGTAGTACCGGCATCGGAGGAGGTGGATACATGATTATCAAGAATTAGATTAATTTCCGGTGATATTTCATTGACTAAAATGTCCAGGTCCTGTGTTGCATGTTCGTCACCTTTGGGAATAGTGAGTTGGCCTGTCACACAGGGAGTTGCAATAACAGTAACAGTATCCAGATACCTTTCGAGTGTTTTGGCAATAGCAATAGTCCCCAGAGAAGATCTTTTAATGGCCGATATTTCTTGAGACAAACGTTTTTCCAGGACAGTGATTTCCGTGTCAATAATAGAATTAGCGCTGATCAAAAAAAATTCCATACCTCCCACTGTAGACCCTCCGGCTAACGACGTTTTACTCCTGGTTTCACGTCCAGCCATGGTTTACCGTGTTTAACGTGTTATTTATTTATTTATTTATTTATTGACATTTGTAGAGCGCGGCGAATACCCGTGGGCGTCTCGGCGCTAGTTAAGGGATGGATCAGCAACTGGGGTAAAGAAGATATACAAGGCTATTGGTCAAATAACCACGTCTTTAGCTGTTTGCGGAATGTGAACAGGGAGGGACTTGCTCGGATATGTGCAGGAAGGGTGTTCCAGAGTCTAGGGGCGGCAACCAGGAAACGCCTGTCGCCCCAGGTGACTGTTCTAGTGCAATGCACAGCCAAGAAGTTCTGAATAGAGGAACGAAGAGATCGGGTTGGGACATGATGGAGAAGATTCTGTTTGAGAAAGTGGGGACCTTGATTATTGAGTGACTTGTAAACAATACACAGCGATTTGAATTTGATACGGCTGCGTATCGGGAGCCAATGGAGATCCCTAATGATGTTTGTAACTGGTGCGAACTTGGGGATCCCAGCCAGCATTCGTGCGGCTGCATTTTGGATTGACTGCATCTTATTTTATCAGGTAAAAGGTCGATAACAGATGTTAGGGGGGTGGCCCGGTCCGGTCTTGGCCGGTCAAGAACAGGCAAAAACGGGCCCGCCCTTGGCCCGGGCTTCGCTCGGCGCCGTCCTGCGTCGCGGGAATAGAAGGGAGATTATATCCCTATTGGCGGTGGGTGGGAACACCGAGGGAAGAGGCAGCAGATGGGTGTAAGAGAGGCTGCTGGACCTCGCAGTCCCTCGGTGTTGGTAGTTCCTCGGTTTCTTCCCCTTACAAGCGCTCGTGAAGCAGCAGGCGTTACCAGTCTCAAATAAAATCCACAATGTACTTTTCACTCAGGGACCAGGAGTGTCAGCATGAAAATCCTGAAAGCACAGTGAGCGGCTCCCGCGGAGCGGGGGCCGCGATAAGTATTTCAAGAGTCCGGGCGGGGGGCGGGAACACCGAGGGAAGAGGCAGCAGCTGGGTGTAAGAGAGCCTGCTGGACCTCGCAGTCCATCGGTGTTGGTAGTTCCTCGGTTTCTTCCCCTTACAAGCGCTTGTGAAGCAGCAGGCATTACCAGTCTCAAATAAAATCCACGATGTCCTTTTCACTCAGGGACCAGGAGTGTCAGCATGAAAATCCTGAAAGCACAGTGAGCGGCACCCACAGAGCGTGGGCCGTGATAAGTATTTCAAGAGTCCGGGCGGGGGACGGGAACACCGAGGGATATGGCAGCAGCTGGGTGTATAAGAGCCTGCTGGACCTCGCAGTCCCTCGGTGTTGGTAGTTCCTCGGTTTCTTCCCCTTACAAGTGCTCGTGAAGCAGCAGGCGTTACCAGTCTCAAATAAAATCCACGATGTCCTTTTCACTCAGGGACCAGGAGTGTCAGCATGAAAATCCTGAAAGCACAGTGAGCGGTGAGGGGTATAGAATATTAGCCTGCAGAACCAGAAGGCTGAGAGTCCATGAGAATAGGATTATGCTGATCCAAGAATATGATTAAATCTTCAGGCGCTGAAAAAGACTTGGAGACATCATTTTTCCAGATGCGCATGACGGCAGGGTCAAAAAAGCCATATTTGTATCCAGCTTCTCGCGAACGAGGCTTCAATTCCGAAAATTGCTGTTGTATTTGAACTGTCTCTTTTGCTAAGTCCTGATGAATAAGGACTTTATTTCTTTCAATTAAGAGAGAAGGGATTTCTCTGGAAGCCTTTTGTAGGAGTAGGAGTTAATGGTGCCTCAGAACTTTAAATATGATTTGTTTTGGTTTGACTTGATGAGGTTTATGAATCAAGGGTATTCTGTGAGCTTTATCAATCTCAAAACGTTCTGGAAATTTGATATTTCATAGTTTAGGTAGAAGGTTTTCCAAGAAAAGACAGCAACTCTGTCCCTCAACTACCTCTGGGGCATTAAATATGTGTAAGGTGTATTGTCTATTTCTATTTTCCAAATCAAGTAAGGAACGTTGGAGAGAAGTAACCTGAGGAATAAGTGGAGCCATAGTTGTAATAGCTTTAGTATTATAACAAATTTTAATCTCATTATCTGCAACTCTCATCGATAATAAAGCCATATCTCTCTGAATATTTTTGATATCTGAAGATATTGTGTCAGTATTAATAGGAATAGCTTGAATTTCCTCCAAAATATTTGCCAATTAATTAGCTTGTGAATCAATAGATTTGGATTTGGTAGGAGGCGGTGAAACAGCTTGTTTATGTTTATTTGACACCATTTTGGACTGCATACTATTAAACAGAGAGCAGGCAAGTAACAAAAAATAAATTTCACCACAAATAGCAAAGATTTTGAAGAGTTATATGGTCTTCTGACAATATAATTAATGAGACAAGAAACAGCTCCAGGAAGTCTTAAAGCAGTGTTTTATTAAAGCTTAATGAAGAATAAAAAAGACGCAATCCCTTTAATCCTGTGCAGTAACAAAAGTTTTGTCAAACAAGAGGCAGAAAAAAATACCCTTTAAGAGTGGAAAGGCTTCTGGAGGGAGGAAGTGACCAGCAAGATATGCCCACCTCCTCTGTGTGTGAAACTCACAAAGAAAGCTGTTGGAACCAAGAGCCCTCTCCTGAGGAGAAAACCAAACTGCCTACCGCTCTTCACACAAAGGCACCAGACCTCGGAAATTCAGCCTATCGCCTCCGTAAGCTTCAAGGAGCACGTTGGCCAAAAACGAAGTCGCAACTAAGCCCCTATCATCGTGAGAAAGTCATCGGTGATGCAGGTGAGATCGGAGCTCAAGGCGCGGCAGCCATCTTGTTTCACATGCGCTGCCGACTCCATTCTTACAGCACCTTAACCTCACTTCAGCTCTCACTTTAAAAGACTTACATCCTGGTTCACCTAACATTATCAATGTCTGGTTACCCAATCAACAAGCAACCATTCAGTAAAGGCAGTACCACACTCATACATATACCAAAAACATCTCATTTGAAAATACAACATCATATTTACTTTCAAAATAAATAAAACTCAGGTCAATATAAGTTAACGATACATATAATTCCTGCTGACCTGCTAGGTCTCTCCACCATAGTTCCTTTTCCCCAGTTGTTCTTTATTAGATTTTAAGAGTTTGTATAGTACACTACTCACTAAAAAATGCATGCAGCGCTTTCAAAACATATTAGTACGTGTTACCCCAAAGCCCACAGGGTTTCTGGAAATAACATATACATTTTAATACAATGGTAGAACGGTAATAGCCGTAACAAGCAAGCACGGTCATGTCCTGTCAGTTAGGCAGAGTTTATGGGCCTCAGTTACCTGGATTCAACCTCATATTATGTCTGTTTCTTTCCAGTACCCACACACCGGGTTTTTATAGCTATTCAGCTCTGGAGCACATCTGAGGAACTTCCATAGCATCCATTGGGTGAACCGGTTCCTTCAGTACAGCAATACCTACAAGATGGAGCTCTAGGAATTCTCTAATCAGGTTTTGCTCCCAGCTGTGCTAAACAATTTTCGATAGTTAGCGCCTCCTCCAGTTGCCAGCTGTGCACCAGATACTAAGCCTCCCTCTGCATACACCCATTTCTTCAGACCCCACAGTCCCACAATGATGGCTGGGGAAGATGGGGACTACTACAGCATGGAAATGTGTCACTTCTACCACCTCATAACACCCTGGCCAGTGCTACAAATGTAAATACTGTTTAGTTTTCTTCGTTCGGGGGATCAGATTCAGAAGACATTGAAGTGGATCCCTAGGTATCAGCCTACCTGTCACATCCACCAAACATTCCAGGATGCCCTTCCAAAACTGAGACACGACAGGATACAAACACACAATGCGATAAACGTTAGCCTCTGTGCACTTGGGGCAGATATCCTTGACTCCAGAGAAAAAGAAACCGATCCGCTTGGGGGACAGATATGTGTTGTATTGAGAATGGAACTTGGTGTATTTCAACCTAGCACTCCTGAAAATCGATTTCACTGTCCATATTAGGTAATGTAAATCCTGGTCCAAATGGGCCTTCCACCATTCTCTAAGGTCACCCAGTTTTGTGTCTCCCGGGTTCAACAGAGTTCCATATAAACATGCAAATTCTCTCCTGCTAAGGCCATGAGTTAATATGGATTGCAACAATAGAAACACATTGGCATCTCATAGACGGTGACCCAAATCTGTGATATTTCCCTGACCAAGGTGGTATACCTAAGGAATTGTGCAGGTCCCATTCTCTATACTCCCTTCAGATTATCAAAGGATTAGAGTGCCTCTTTTTCAAACATATTCTACTGTACCATGATACCATTTGTTGTACAAGGTCATATATAATATACTGCTCTCAGCCCCACACAGTTTCAAATTGACCATAAGTGCAAATCAGGTTCACAAAGAGGTGACTGGGTCCTAACCTGCACTGTCAAGCCACCTTCAGGAACATATTATCCTCTTATGTGGCCAGCCTTGTCCCCAACAGCCACTCCAGTACAGTGTGTCCTTCTAACTTCGCAAGTACATCCTCATGTTCAGTATCCATCCAGCGCATTGGCCGCTGTAATGGCGCTGCAGTGTAGTAGACCCAAACTTCAGCCAGCGGATCATATAATTGCAACCTTCCATCTGCCCAAAGCCTAATTCAAGAAGGCAAGGAATAACTGTGTGTCTCTAAAGACTGCTCTTAGTATCACCACTGGAACAGCCGCAAAAAGTACAATAATATAGGGAGCATTACACTTGCATCTTAGAAATAGCTATCCTTCCCATGGACGAGAGTGGCAGTGCACACCAAAAAGGGGGGGGGGGTGTTGTGCTGCTATCAGCTCTCCCTACGTTTCCATCCATCATATTCTTCTTAGAGTGATAAATATTCACTCATATGTACTTGGTGGTATCCAGCTCCCACTGCAACCGTACAGTAGACAGCACTGTACTGTGTGCATAATTTAATCATAGGGAACACACATGACCTTTCCCAGTTGAACCTCAATCCTGCTATCTCCCCAAACTCATCGAGGCACCACAATAGTACCTTGAGGTGGACCAATGCGTCATTGACATACATGGATATAATATATCACCTACCATCCATATTTATCACCTTATCCGGCCCCTTGTCACTTAACAAGCGTACCAATGGATCCATGATGAGTGCAAAGGTGGCAAAGAGAACCCCTGCCTGGTTCCTCTTTCTCGGTGAATGATGTCAGTGACCGCCCTACCAGAGCGAATCCTGGCCATCTGTGTGGTGTATAGCAATAGTGCACAGCACAGAAATGAAGGACCCCAGCTAAGTTTGCTGAAGACAGAGAACAGGTAAGACCACATTCGTGTATTAAAAGCATTATCTATGTCTAAGGAGGCTACCCAGTTCTTGATCACCCTACATACCACCCAAACTATAACCCAGAACAGTCTTCATAGATTCAAATGGGTGTCCCTGCCTGGGATTAATCCGTTTTGATCTGCATCCATCACTGCCTGCACTGCAGTAGTGAGACAATTAGCCAGAACATTACCAAGCACTTAGTAATCAAGGTTTAAAAAAGACAGAGGACAGTAAGAGCCCACATTGAAAGTGTCCCTTACAGCCTTTGGAAGGACCTCCCTCAGTAGGGTCCCCTGTTCCTTAGCCACATTAAACAAATCCAGAAGGTGGAGCACCAGACACGAGCTGCATGTGGACCAAATTTCAAGGGATAAGCCATCTGTACCATGGTGTTTTCCTCCTGCTAACTGATTAAGCGGTAATTTGATTTCCTTAAGCATTATTGTATATAATTCCTAATACTGTAATGAATCCATATGTGGCATCAGGATATGTCGTAGCTTCAATTGAGTGGTCACCCACTTGTGGAGGTGTCCTATATTGCTCCCTGTGGTATTTCCCAAATACCTGATTAATCTCATTCTGTATATTCACCAGATCACTGTGTAGGGCACTGACAGCACCTATCCATGTCTAAACAGGTCAATGCCGTCTCCTCCTCCTACTACAATACCCTCCGCATGCTCCGCAGGATCTACAAGTGGATCCCAACCGAAACAAGAACAGACTACGGAAACGCACTCTACGCAGGAATCCCGGCCAAACAACTAAGACGACTTCAACGCATCCAAAACGCCTCTGCCCGACTGATCGTCAACGTCCCCCGCAGCAGCAACATCACCCCCCACCTGAGAGACCTACATTGGCTCCCCGTCGACAAGAGGATCACCTTCAATCTTCTCACCCATGCACACAAAGCACTCCACAAAGCCGGACCAGCCTACCTGAACAGCAGACTCAACTTCTACACCCCGACCCGTCAGCTCCGCTCCGCCAGCCTCGCCCTCGCCGATGTCCCCCGCATCCAACGAACAACCTACGGTGGAAGATCCTTCTCCTACCTCGCCGCCAAGACCTGGAACACCCTCCCTACCCACCTACGGCAGACCCAAGACCTACTCGCCTTCAGAAGACTCCTCAAGACCTGGCTCTTCGAGCAGTAGCGGCACCCCCTCCCCTTAGCACCTTGAGACCCTCAGGCGCGCTTTACAAGTACTCTGATTGATTGATTGATCAGAGACCACACAAGCAGATTACCTGCCTTGTCCCCTTCAGCATGTTGGGGTGCAATTTACTCCTTGCAATGTAACATGGATAGGTCACTTAGTGTCTTCTTATGTTCTATTCTCAATTTGATAAGTGCTTTAAACTACTTGCCATATGTAACACTTTTGTTTTTTTTAATCCTGTATTCGTGATTCTTTAGCATTCAAAAACCCATAAGCTGTCTTCATGCAATGGCCCCTCAGTACTACGTTTAAGATGTCCCATTCTATTGTGAGATATGTGGTCATGGCAGCGTTTTCAGTAAAATGCAGATCTAAAGTTTCCCCATTTTCTCCTGGAATGCAGTGTCTTGGAGCACCTCTTTTGTGAGATTCCAGGTTGTTATATTTGAGTGAGGTCTACCCCAGGCAAGAGTTATTTTAGGTGGATTATGATAGGATATAATTCTGCCCAGATACTCTGTGTCACATATCATCATTCCCGCTTCATTATTGCAGTAGACTAGATCTGTCCTGATAAGCAACAAATGCAACCCAGAGTAAAACAAATACTCATTGTCATATGGATGCATTAACCTCCATGTGTCTGTTAACTGGTCAGTGTATGCCAACTGTGTTGTGATGAGAGGCTACAATAGATCGAGTTCCCAGGATGGGGGTGGATCCATGCTAATCCACTTTGGGCACACAATTACAGCCCCTAATCCACATGCAAGGTGCCTGCATGTTACTGACAAGAAACATTCTTAAGTTGTGGAAGAGTATGACATGTTTCACATTACTGGAGAACAACACAAGCAGGGCAAAGCACTGATTGTCTAGAGCCTCTCCCATCACACAATATTTGCTGTTAGGGTCTATGGTGAAGTGCTGTAAAATAAATAGAACCCCCTTGGCACTTCAAATAAGCAGCCCCCCCCCCCAGGAAGATCCTCAGTAGGTTGTCCCAATGATCGTCCCCGACCATCACTTGAGAGGTATTTGAAGTGCCCCATTTGAATTTGAATTTGAATTTAAAAACATTTATTCAGCGCACTTTTACCCAGCGGTTTCATGGCGCTATGTGTAATGCAGTGGGCAACAGCAGCTGGGAGAGGTTTAGGCAGTGTAGGCTTGCGCAAATAAGAAGGTTTTAAGATCCTTCCGGAACTGTGGGTAAGAGAGAGATGTTCGAAGGGCAACAGGTAGGGAGTTCCAGAAAACTGGAGCAAGGGCAGCGAACTTTGCTCCGCCCGCCCTCTGTTTTTTTAACCGAGGAGTGGCTAGAAGGGCCATGTGAGAGGAGCAAAGCTCTCTGCCTGGAAGATAAGGCTTGATAGCAGAGCATATGAACTTGGGGGCGGTGCCCGACCTTGCTTGGAAAGTGAGGCAGCCAAGTTTGAAAAGGGCGCGCTCTTTCACCGGCAGCCAGTGCAGTGCTTTAAGCAATGGGGTGGCCCGATGGTATTTAGGTAGGCCATGAATCAGGCGAGCAGCCTGATTCTGTACCAGCTGCAGGCGGTGGATCGCATAGGCACGGGCCCCATTGTAGATTATGTTGCCATAATCGATACGGGATAGTACCATGGCCAGCACAATAATTTTTAAAGCAGGAGGGGAAAAGAAACGAGAGACTTTCCTAATTATTCTAAGGGAAAAAAAACAAGAGGAAACCACTGAACCAACTTGTGAATGGACAGAGAGTTGTGGGTTTAAAAAAATCCCAAGAGTTTTAACTTTAGGTACCGGGAGTGGAGGGACACCAAGGGACGGGGGCCAGAAAGAGGGGGACCACGGACTGCAACCACCTCCGGTCAAGACCAACTCGGTCTTGTCTGGGTTGAGTTTGAGGTGGTTGCAGTTCATCCAGTCCTGAATGAGCTTCATGACTGTCTGGACATTCAGGGCAGATAAAGGTGAGTGGGAAAGGTTAAAGATTAGCTGGAGGTCATCGGCGTAATTAAACACCGTGACCACCAGCTGCTGTAACATAAAAATGAGGGGGTAGATGTATAGGTTAAACAAAAGAGGGGAAAGTGACGATCCCTGGGGGACCCCGCACTCTACCTTGCGGGAGGCCGCGGCGAAGCCAGCCAGCTGGACCGCTTGAGCTCTCCCAGCTAGGAAGGACTCGAGCCACGAGAAGGCCAAGCCCTCTATGCCCGCCGCCCTGACACGGTTGAGGAGGATGGGGTGGTCCACCGTGTCAAAAGCGGCGGACAAGTCCAGGAGTATCAGGGCTTGCGGAAGGTTGATGTCAATACCTTCACGCAGCATGTCCATTACTGAAATCACCACCTTCTCTGTAGAGTGCAGGGGACGGAAGCCAGCTTGACGGGGAGAGAGGCAGTGATTTGCCTCTACCTGAGTGCTCAGAGTGGTCGTGATATGAGTTTCGAGGACTTTTGCTAAATAGGGCAGGAGGGAGATGCGACGGTAGTTGGAGGGGGAAGATGGGTCGGCGTCAGGTTTTTTCATGATAGGAATGACAACCGCAGATTTATGAAAGCTGGGGACAGTGCCGTGTGTGAGTGAATCATTAAGAAGGGTCAGGGGCGGGTTCGGGCAAGCCAGATAGATTTTCCTGAGGATATGAGCAGGGGCGAAATCCAGGGGGGAACCTGATTTAACCCGGCAGAGCAGCTGGGGAAGTGTGTCGTTGGTTAACAGCGGGAAGGTGGTCAGTTTAAGGGCCGTGGGGGGTGGGGAGGGATTGGCAAATGTAGGGGAGGGCGGGGGAATGTTAAGTTTGATTTTAGCAACTTGATCAATGAAGAACTCGTTGAGCGAGTCGCAGAGGGACTGGGAAGGGGGGATGGTGACCGTGGTTCTGCTAGATGATGCCAGTTCGTGGACAGTAGAGAAAATTTCCTTCGAGTGGGACTCTGCTGCCATTATCCTGTTCGTATAAAACTCGGTTTTAGCCTCGAGGATGCCCTTTTTGTAGGTTTGTAAAACAGACAGATAGGTAGTCTTTAGCTCGGGGCTGTAAGTTCTTCTCCAGGCTCGCTCGACTCTCCTTGCAGCTAATTTCTTTACTTTTAAGTCTGGGGTAAACCTGCGGTTGGCTGCATGGGCCCGCTTGACTGTAAGTCGCCTTAGGGGAGCGAATTCGTCACCTGCCAGGGTCAGCCAGTTGTTAATGGCAGTCAGCTGGGAAGTAGCTGCAAGGCCTGAAAGGTCAGGGCTGGTTTTGGCCAAGGTCGAGCAGAGAGAACCCATCTGTATGGTGTGTTTCCTGCAAGAATGCAAATTGTATGCAATGCCATCTGAGATAAGCATGCATCCTGTATCTTTTTGTGTGTGTAGCCATAGCTCACACATTCTATGCAAGGGTTCTGTACCTATTTGAGGTCAAACCAAGTCTATCTCCCATATAGTCTAAACAGAATAATCCTCAACCCATGGGTGTTCCTCTATATTGCCTTCATATGGACTCATCTGCCCTCACGACCACAGCACATACATTGACTGACTTGCCTGGAGCATGAACAAATTCCCAACTCCCCTTTCCTGGCAACGGTTCTCGACTACACTCAGACAAACAAACCGCATTCAAAACATGTGCAACCAAACCATAGTCCTGGGGTAATGGGGAAGCTTTATTCTCCGCAAGGATATAATCCTGATGTATATGCACAACCATCCCCACTCCTAACCTTCAGCAAAGAAAAGAGCCCACAAACGTACCGTATTGAGGCATGTTAACCTCCACATCCTGTGGAGACATAATGATCTGAAGTGCTAACAAGTGATCCAGGAGCCAATCAAGAATATATGCAACTATAATCAATGGACGATTTCTGCAGTCATCGGGGTGACTTCTGCTTCTCACCTCAATTCCTGTTTAGCTCCTTCGAGTGCATAATCACTTGTGCTTGCTGGTGCATCCAAGTCCAGCTCAGAGGAGTCTATGCTAGAGCTGTTATGATTTTCCACTACGTCCAAAACCTGTGCTTGTTCTTTAACCACCTGTTACCTGGTGGGTCTGTCCTGCACCCTCATACTGGACCGATGTCCGCTCCTATATGATGACCAATCCTCACTGTTGTCTCGAAAAACCGAGCTTTATCGATGTTTGCCATTTTTAGTTAAGCTGGTAACATTAATGCTTATTGCTTCGAGAGAGAATTGCATTTGTTTCTGAACCTCTGTTGTCTAATCTAGGAATACGTTTGCATTGCTGTTTTCCAGGCGCAAGTGACATCTGGACTTACAATCTGTAATAAATAGTCCTCGGCCCAATAGCTTAATATTCTCGCCACCTCAGGCCTGGGGGATGAACCCAAGGAGGGGCAGCAGCAAACCTGGAACTCTATGGGTCCACCCCACCGAGAAGAAAATTGATGTTATACCTCTTAGCACTGTGTTGCCCGTCAATTCATTAACATCTAGTTTCATCCTTAGGCCCTCGAGCTGCTATGAGATTCACATTATCCTGTTATTGTTGGATGGTGAGTGCCCCTTGGCATTGTCCTCTTCCATTTCGGGAGTTGCACTTCATCGTTCATTGCTTTAATTTGAGTTTGCATAGTGGTCAGTATCGGTCACTTTTTCCTTTTCTTCAGTTTGTTATGGTTCGAGGAGACCCATGTCCACTGTCAGTACATTGAGCTTTGTTTCAAGGATCGTCTTGATATCAAGGCTTTCAGAATTTCTTCAAACTTGCTGGTGTGTTTATGAAGGGTTTTCTCCACCATTATGGGAGAGGTAGCCATTTCTCCACCATCAACCCCTCTAGGACCCAACTCCTGCAGGAGGCAGCCCAGCCTGGAGCCATTCAGTTCAACCACGGTCCGGTCTTCTGCACGTGTTCAGAGTCTAGGGGGTACATAAGGCATGTTTCAAGCTCACTATACATATAAGATCATCCTGTCTCAGCCTGTCTACTCACACATGCCCAACGCTGAAGAGCTGATGCTGTCGTATCGTATCTGCCTGACCCACAGCTGGGACAGGGCAGTCAGGAAGGGAAGGGGCGGGGAATGGACAGGAGGCGGGAAAATGAGGGCAGTTGTAAGGCAGAAGGCAAAGAGTAAAGATGTGCCTTCCATGACTCCTGGCTCCGAGTCTTTATTTCAGGGAGGGATTCTACATTGGCGACGAGGGTGGAATAGATCAAAACCCACATCACCCGCACCCGCCGCAAATCGCGGCCGAAGACCGAAGAGCCGGCAGCCCGCATTCATAACGGAAAAGAGTGCGAAAGTCGCGGAAAGACCCGCACGACGCCGGAATGCTGCCCAACAGGAGCTCTGCACACCAGGTGCAGCCCAAGCACACAGAGTCCACGCTGGGATGCAAATTGCAGTGAAAAGTGAAGGGACTCCAGCTGAGACGCGCAAGGAGTGTGGAGACGACCAGGAGATCGTATCACTGTGAGTTGCAGCGCATGAGCGGGGTGTGCCTGAAATTCTTCATGAGAGTGAAGATACCGCAGTCTGAAGACCTTCACAACAGAGTGAGAGATATCTTAAATTACTGTGGGGGAAGAGTTTGTCCCGAGCGGCGGCCATTTTAAAGTCAGGCATCGCTCATAGGACCCTGTCGGATTTTCGGTGGTGGCCATCTTAAGGTCAGGCAAGGCCCAAGTGAAGGAGACACAAAAGGGACTGCGCCAAACAGCAAGTGGTTGGATGAACTAACTAACGACCTCAAGATGATCACCCAGCCTGACACCTCGAGCACCGGAGTGGCGGCTCAACCTCCACAATTGCTACAAGTATTTATGGGAATATCCTATCTGTGCCCGCCAGATCCCCTGGAGCTGACATCCGAAAAAAGGATGGGACCTAAGTGGAAGAGCTGGGCAGAGGATTTCGAGGATTTCATGACCGGATCCCAAGCGCAGGACTCCAAGCAAAAATGAATAGCCCTGCGAAACCTAGTAGGAAAAGACATTGCGCAGAACATCAAAGAATTGCCCGCCGCCACATATGATGACGTAAAAGGGGCTCTGAACCGGAAATTCCTACACAAGTGCAATTTGGACTATGAGCGTTACACATTTAACCTAGCGTCACAAGAAAAGGACGAGTCCATGTGTGATTTCATTGTACGCATCAAACGTTTGGCCCGACATTGCGAGTTCGACACCTTTAACACGGAAGATGCGCTGCGACTGCATATAATTGAAGGCTGCCAGTCCGAATCCCTGCGACGTCGCCTGCTAAAGAAACACTACACGCTGGAAGAAATAGAGGAAATGACGAGAATAAATGACCAGGTGGAAGATCACGCGAAGAAAATGGAGGCCACCAAGCCTGAAAGGAAAGAACAGGCCTTTAGGATGCAAACTCGCACAGACGTTAATCGTCGTTCGGATCACCCCAAGTCCAGAAAGTTCACGCAGACGTCCAAACGAACGTCATCTCACCAAGGAACGTCATCACGGTATGAGCCACATCATGACAGAAGTAGTAAACCTGCAACGAGATGCTACCGGTGTGGACAAGAATACCCCCACTCGGGGCAGTGCCCCGCCATCGTTCAACAATGTCACCGATATGGAAGAGACAATCATTTTGAAGTGGCCTGTCAAACGAGACCGGAAGTCAATCACATCACGGCCGACTACACGCCATCATGCTCGAGCAGTGAAAGGGAAAGAAGGACACTCAGGCAGCTCATCACGATCAAGCGATCGGTCAATCAGTTCATACCAATCCAGAAGGTCAACGTCCAGAGATTCATTGCCACATACTCCCGTGTCACAAGACAGTGACGAATACATATGCATGGTGTCAGATCCGGACAGATTAAAGAAATATCCCAAATTAGACATTAGGATCGGAAACCACTCAGCAAAATTCGTGTTAGACTCTGGGGCGTCTTTGAACTACATATGCACTCTTGAATACCAAAGCATGACGCCCAGACCTAAACTAGAGCCCGCTGCAGTACGAGTGTACACCTGGATGTCCAGAAAACCGCTGCCAGGCCTAGGCAGATTTAGTACCACACTAACGTACAAAGATCGACAAATCGAAGCTCACATTCATGTGGTTGAAGGTCCCGACGCAGCAGACTGCCTCCTTAGTCTGCCAACGGCAGAACGACTCAAACTCATAGACCTTCTCTACATGGTTGATGACGCCCCTGACAGCGTTAGCAAATTTCCAAACCTTTTCAAGGGTCTAGGAAAACTCAACCAATTTAAGGTCAGACTACACATCGATGAGCTAGTAACGCCTGTGGCGCAACATCACAGGAAAGTGCCATTCCACCTGCAACAGGCCGTAGACGATGAACTACAGGAACTACTAAGGATGGACATCATTGAACGCTCTTCTGGTCCCACACCTTGGGTATCGCGGATGGTGGTAGTACCTAAAAAGGGGCAAGACAATAAAGTACGCCTATGTGTGGACATGCGTGCGCCCAACACAGCCATCGAGAGAGAAAGGCATCCAGGACCTCACATTAGTGATATGATCGCCCGCCTCAATGGAGCGACTGTCTTCCCTAAACTTGACCTCAATAAGGGATACCATCAATTAGAATTACATGAGAAGTCACGGTATATCACAACTTTCACAACCCATCAAGGACTCTTACTTTACAAGCGCCTCAATTTCGGGATATCCTCGGCTGCCGAGATATTTCAAGAGGCCCTCAGGCGAGTAATTCAAGGCATCCCCAATGCCTTCAACTATAGTGATGATATCCTGGTATTTGGGAATAATCAGACTGAACATGACACAGCACTAGACAGAGTTTGCCATGCATTGCTCAATGCCAACCATACACTGAATCCTGACAAGTGTGAATTCCACAAATCGCCCTTAAAATTCTACGGACACATCTTCTCCAAAGACGGCATGAAACCTGACCCAGAGAAAGTGTCAGCCCTAGCCGATACACCACAACCACAAGACGTCAGTGACCTCCGATCCTTCTTAAGGGTGGCGAGCAACTGCGCACGATATATCAAAGACTATGCAACAATCAATTATCCACTCAGGGAACTCACTCGCCAAGGACAACCCTTCCTGTGGACACAGACCTGTGACCAAGCCTTCAACAAAATCAAGAGAGTGGTGAGCTCAGCCATCAACCTCGCATACTTTGACACCAAACGAATGACTGAAGTGACTGTTGACACCAGCCCAGTCGGACTAGGCGCCATCCTCATGCAATATCAAGAAGACTCTGAGCAACGACACATAATCGCCTATGCCAGTCGCAGTCTCACGGATACTGAAAAAGCATACTCGCAGCCCGAGAAGGAGAGCCTCGCAGTTGTATGGGCCTGCGAACACTTCCACCTCTTTGTATATGGGAAACACCTCACCCTCATTACGGACCATCAAGCCCTTGTCACGATATTTGGAAACCCCAGAGCCAAAATGCCCCTGCGCATCGAAAGATGGGGACTGCGCCTCCAAAACTATGTCTACACCATCATCCATAAGCCTGGAAAATCAGAGAATCCAGCGGATTACATGTCACGACACCCCCGTCCACACACCAAGGAAAGAAGCTCAAAGGCCGAAGAGTATATTCATTTTGTCATTGACAACGCATGCCCTCCAACACTGGAAGCCATCCGCGACGCGTCAATGCAAGACCCTGTTTGCTAGATGTCATGAACCGCAAACACACCAACTCGTGGAAACACCTGCAGGACAGCTCTCAAAATGGAAGCCACAACACCCAAGAACTAATGCCGTTCAAACACATACAGGAATAACTATCTGTCAGTACTGAGGGCCTCCTGCTGAGAGGGGGAGGATAGTGATCCCGCAGAAATTACGACAAGGTGTCATCAATTTGGCACACGAAGGCAACAGAGGAATAGTCGCTCCTAAGAAGGCACTCAGAGAACGCGTCTGGTTCCCACTACTGGACCAGATGGTGGAGAACACACTTAAAGACTGTACCCCGTGCCAACTGGTGAGTCGTGAGGAACCGCCGGCCCCACTGCAGATGTCAGACCTACCAGAAGGGGTGTGGCAGCAAGTAGCCATCGACTTCTTTGGGCCTCTGAAGTCGGGCAAGTACATCATTGTCATCATGGATGAATATTCACAATTCCCCATCGCACATCAAGTTTCCTCCACCAAAGCAACAGCAGTCATACCCATCCTTGATGAAACCTTCGCAGCCTGGGGCATCCCCATGAGCGTAAAATCAGACAATGGGCCCCCGTTCAACGGACACGAGTTTGCTGAATTTACAACGCATCTTAATTTCAAACACAAGAAAATAACACTGTTATGGCCACAAGCAAACGGCATGGTGGAGCGATTTATGGGAACACTCAAGAAAGCAATCCAAGAAGCTGAGCTCGCTCACTGCGACATACAACAGGTCTTGAATGAAGTACTGCGGGCATACCGCACCACCCCTCACAGCACCACAAATCAATGCCCAGTCACGTTAATGCTAGGACGAGTTCCTCGCACCCGGCTACCTGCATTAAGCAACGCTTCACAATCTCGAGCTGTGACCACTGACCACGACACCTTGGTCAAACTAGACCATGACAAAAATGGAAAATGAAAGTCTATGCTGATAAGAGAAGACATGCAAAACACGCAGACATTCAGGAAGGAGACTGGGTGATGGTCAGACGAGATCGCACGACAAAAGCGGACAGTTGATACCTTGCTCACCCCCTACGAGTCTCCAGTCGGAAAGGGACTATGATCACAGCTGAACCCGCCACAAGCGAATAACTCGAAACATTTCACACTTCAAGAGATGCATGTCCTTGAAGTGTGATGAAACTCAAACCAACGACTTTAGTGCCAACTCCATGAGTCAGAGTGAGAACAGTGACCGAGATCATTTCAGCCCGGCCAGCCATGAAGATGTGAGGGATTGGCAGACCCCGGGGTCGGAACAGCCCCGCCGTCCACGACGACACATCAAGCGACCAGTTTGCCTCATTGAAGAACTTTAAAGACAGTAAGACTGTTTGTACAAAGGGGGGAGGTGTCGTATCATATCTGCCTGACCTGCAGCTGGACAGGGCAGGCAGGGAGGGAAGGGGCGGGGAATGGACAGGAAGCGGGGGAAACGAGGGCAGTTTTAAGGCAGAAGGCAAAGAGTAAAGAGGTGCCTTCCATGACTCCTGGCTCTGAGTCTTTATTTCAGGGAAGGATTCTACAGATGCAACACAGAAACAAAACAGCTCCACCACAGCCCAATTGTCCTGTACAGCACAAGCGCTCTCAAAGAAAGGAGTGGAGGAACCGGTCCTCAAAAGCTGCCTGAAACACAGTTAGAGCAATTTGAGGACAGTTCCTGTTATGAGCCCAATCTTAGCGCTGTGTCTGCGGTGAGACAATAACAGGTCTGCCAGCATTCTGTCTGGGGTACCAGGTAGCATCAATGGGAGTGCACTGCCCCACCGTGTCTCCAGTGAGCTCACAGTGGATCCGCTGGACGCCAGAGGGCGCAGCGTGACCAGAGAACGCAGCTTACAACGGCAACAAAGGCCACTCTCTCGGTCCAGCGGTCCTCCTCAAAGAGGAACAAAGACTACATAACATTGGGCTGTGACGGCAGGCTCAAATTTCAATGTCTTATAGGAGGATCAGAATACCATCAGGAGGACTGTGGCACCAGGAAGCGGATGGAGATCAAGAATATGTGACTATAGCTCCACTATACCTGACACATCATATAGCTGTATGAAAATGTTTATACATGCTACATTTACACTTTGTGCGACAACCCTCAGAATCCCTTCACTCCTTGTGCCATCCTGTGTTACATTTACTATTTGTTCTAAGACTTTGAAAGGGAAAGGTGGGCAATGAGGATTCTTTTTGGCACCTCATCTTACTGCACATTTCAATTGTGTTAACAATAGAAACCACTTGCTCCTCCTACATGCCCAAATTGAAGGCATTTACATGTTTAGACTTTGATTTGGATTTTATTACTCCCCTCTTTTCTAACAAAATTGAATGAAGCCCTCCTGTGGGCAGGAAGATTTTCTAGTGATGCAACACAGTGAAGTACTAATCACTGCTACACATTCCACTACAAATAGTAACAATTCCCAACAGGTATCATGTAGGATCACTTTAAGTAATGTATGCAGTCTGCATTACAAATTAATAAACAAGGAGTCACTGGATTTTTAGACAAAGGTGGTATTATTCACCAAATAGGCACAGGGAGAGGTCTTTCACATGGTAATACAGTTTAAACAGCACTGTACAGAACAGATCATGTGACAACCCTAGTGGCACTTGGTGCGTGGTGCTATATACAGTGATAATAGTGAAGGTGCAAGTGCTCTAGTGAATAGCGTGATCGGCGCATAAAACCAAGTTGATACATCAATCAAGGGCCCTGTGAACAACAAGTTGTAATCACTTAAAACATGTTTGCATAAATTTAAACAGGAGCACAGAGAGTGATATGCGTCGTATTATTTATGCTGTAGAGTCGACGGCGTTTCGATCCTAGTTAGTCGGGATCGTCATCAGGACAGGGTTGTAGATGGATACAGTGCTGTGGGGGAGAGAAGGGCAATTGAGACGAGGCCCAAGGACCGGATGCAGCGAGCGGGGGGGCGGGGGAAGGAGGTGGGGTTGTTTATAAGTGACTAGAGGGGGTGTTAAGCGGCTCGAAAAAGTAAAACTAGGTCGTGAGTGATTCTTAGTGGCAAAAAGGACAGTTGGTACATTTATGAGCAGGATAGGTGAATAGGGAGTGCCTATGAGAAGGAACGACTAAGGAAGTGATTTCAGAGTGGCTGGGGGTGTCGATTTACATAGAGGCTATAAATCAGGTGATCGATCAAGGGCGATCGTGGGTAATGGTGAGGAGTTAAAGTAGCGGGGGTGAGGGCAAGTGGGGAGCGCAGGAATGTATGGAAACTCACAGTGCACCCAGGCTGGGAGGCGTGGGCGTCTAGGGTCCAAGCAGTCAATGGTGACTCGTGAACTGCAGTGAGGCAAGGGAGAGATAAGGGCGGGGTTAAGTCAATCTGTTGATAGAGATGTCTCAAGCCTTCATAAATAAGAATTCCTAGGTGTTACCTGATCGTGTAGAAAATTCCGATCAGAGGGCAGGGTACGCGGCGCCTAAGGAAAATAAAGGCGCGGTGAGTGAAAGCCGTTTTCACATAGTTGCACAACTATGGGGCTTAACTTGTAACTTAACCCTTGATACCTTCCGTCCCATCTGACACCCCTCTGCCCTCTCCCCAGTTGGTTTACCCCGCTGTCTCCCTCGAAGGCAGCGATAGAACGTTGAAACAGGCACTGCCACCTGATGCGACAAGCTAGGAACACCGATGTTAAGATACTCAATAAATAAACCCAATGAACATTATCTGAATGGACTTCAATTACTATAGTATGTTATCATGTGTCGTGCATATGTGTACACAGGAGTCAAAAAATTCAATCCTGCATCAACATAAATGAATAAACAGACATCGCCATCAGAAGCACAGCTGCTGGCCCATCAGGGAACCTGGTAATATGGCGGGCGGGAGACTGCCGCCTCAACTGTCTTCTTGGGACTGCCGCCACAGTGGTCAGACGGTTGGACTGCCAAACTCATAATCGTGCCCTAAATAAAATTACTTTTTATTTCTCTCTACACTACATGCATATTCATTACATTCTTTTGAAGGATTCTTTGATACAGATCTAACTGTTTACACAACACATTAATGTGCAAGCTCAAATGTGGAGGTTTTAATAAATACGCTTAGCACTGCCTTGCAAATGAGGCCCCCATGCACGCTATGCTTTGAGTGAAAGGAAAGGGCAATAGGTGTTGCTGTGGGCGTTCTAACACAACACCCATAGATACTGATGCTGCCCCTTATTTTCAAGGGAAGCGTAAATAGGAGGCAGCACCAGAATTAAAACCAGGAAAAACCTGGTCTTAACTTGGCGCAATGAGGAGAAATGTTTTATTTCTCATAGTTTTTGCTGTTTTGCTGTTTTTGCTGTTTTCCTGTGTGCTGCACTAGGCCCTGTTCCTACCTCTGACTAGATCCAGAAGTGCTCCTCAGTCGCTCCTTCTTTTTTTTGTCATTGAGTTTATAACTTTGCTTCTATGGAAACAAGGAAGACTAAACCTGAGCAGTTTGCTGAGTGGTGTAAAAAGGGGTATTGCCTCGTACCACCTCTCAGCAGTTCCACTGTGCGGGGCTTACTGGAGGTCCCTGGTGGCATAGTTGGCCCCCAGGGACCCTCACTAGCGATGAAGACTTTATACACCAACCCAGAGAATGGCAGCAGGTGTGTTTGCAGAATGGTGCAGGTAGGGGGAAGGGCCCCCGGAAGTTGCTGCTTTCCTTTTTTTTTAAACTTATTTTTTAAGGGAGGGGGGCTCATGACCCCCCTTGCCAGGGCCACTTTTGGCCCCGGGGACCCCACCCCTAGGGGCATATTCAGCCTTTTCTTTTATTTTGGAGGGGGCCTGCGTGGCCCCCCTCCTGATTCCAATTTGGGCCCTGGGGACACCATCCCCTGTGCCCATCCTTCTTTATTATTAAATTAAAAAAGGGATGGGGGCAGCATGGCCTTCCTCCTGGGCCATTTTTGGCCCCAGGGACCCATCACCCTTGACTTGACCAATCCTTTTCTTTTTAAAGGGAGGGCGCCGCCCGGTCCCCCTCTCGGGCCATTTTTTACCCCGGGGACCTCATCTCTCTGGTCTTGGCCATTGCTTTTTTTTAATAAAGGGAGGGGGTCTAGTGGCCCCCTTCATGGGCCACTTTTGGCCCCGGGGACCCCATCCCCTGGGGCCTGGCCTCATGTTGGGGACTGCGGGGGAGCCCCAATGCCCTCGTCGTCCCAGCAAGCTCCCTGCCACCTGCGTGGAAGTGGGAGCAGGTTTCCTGCTCTCGCTTCCAAAAAGTAAAGCAGTATTTACTATGGCAAGGTGGGAGCCGTGCTCCACCCTGCCATAGCAAACAGCAATGTCCCAGGGGTGGGCACCCTGGGACATTGCAGGAGCCGGCCCTTGGGTTTGGTGGTCTCCAGGCCCATCTAGGGCTCCAGGAGGGGCTGATGCGGGCCCCTCCCAACTGTTTAAAGCCCCTGGCGCTGGTGGTCCCACGGCAGTGTGGAGGGGCCCAAGCCCCCCCAGCGCTTTGTTTTTGAAAGTAGCCCCAGGGAGGTGGTGGTGCCCGGGGTTTGGGGGGCACGCGAGGCCCACCAACCTAACTAAATTATAGCCCTGGGGAGGTGGCAGTCCCCGATACTTGGTGGGCCCACAAGGCCCCCTTGCCCTAAAATAACTTAATGCCCCTGGGAGGTGGTAGTCCCTGGGGCAACATTGGGGGCACAAGCTCCCCCATGCATTTTTTTAAAAAAGCCCCAGGGAGGTGGTGGTCCCCTGGGCTGCGGGGAGCCATGTGCACTCCCCGCATATCATAAACTGAGCCCTGAGGGTGCAGTCCCTGGGTATGCTGGGGATACCGCGGGCCCCAGCAACATACTTAGGTATTGTTCCCAGGATCTGGTCCACCCAAGGGCTTATAGAAAACGAAACATGGGAGCCCACGCTTCGCTTTTTAAAACATTCTTATGTAACCCCCAAAGCAGGCCTAGTAATTCAGGGTGTTTCTACCCTGACACCTTTGCTTGATTTTATCTTGTTTTAACTGTTTTCTTGTGACTTAGTTTTACTGAGTCACAAGATAGATGCCAACTCTTTTTGGTTTGGAGTGTTGGCAGCCAATCTGAATTAAGCTTGTGATCGGGAGGGTTTGTGAATCCTCCTCAACCCCCATATATTAATTTTTTTTTTCTCAGCAACTACTGAACAGGTTTACACTGTTTTAAAAAAAGCACTCTTTCTGAAGCAAAACCTACCTTTTTAGAAAATTTGGTGTAATTCCGTTCTGCAGTTCAGGCTGCAGCCTTGTCTGAAGTTGGAAATTAACATGAGCAAGACGTGTTTTGGGACCCCCCTTTTTTCTCAGCCCCCGCTCAAGGAATCACCCCGGAGCTTTCAAGAAAGGAGCTGACATGAGTGAACTATTAGTTTTGAAAATTTCGCGAAGATTCGTCAAATGGTGCAAAAGATATTGGCAAAAGAAAAAATGCTTTTTGAATCGAAACAAGTTGCTAACTATAACTACCTACTGGCAACCACCTGTAGGAAATATATGCATTAAAAGTAAAAAAAAACAACCAATTTACAAAAATCATAAACAACATAATTCAGTTTCAATTAAAAAATAAGTTACTTAATCATTACTTAATTAACTTGCCATCCTACACCCCTACACACCTAACAATGTATACCTAAAATACAACAAAAACATATGAGTTTAGCAGAATTTACAAAGTTGAGAATAAATTACATGACTAATTAACAATTAATAATTAATTGTCAATTATTACTTAATTAACTTCCGACCCGACAACCCCACAAGCCCATCAGCCAGCAGCTAAATATAAGTAAAATATTTCATTATTAAAACATGTACATAATTATTAATCCATTAAATATTTAATTATACATTAATAAGTATTAGTGTTTAAATTATTATTTAATTCACTTCCCACTCCATACCCGTACAAACCTAGCAGACTACTACTAAAGTATGACTTACATAAATCAGTATTACATAATGAACATATTTAATGATCAATTCAATAATGAATGAATTAAAAATTACTTGTTTATTAATTATTACCTAATTAACTTCCCACCTTATACCACTACAATACCAAATAGTCTGCAGCTGAAATGTAACTAAAATATAGGATTTTTAAACAATTTAATTAATTAATTAAATAATTAATTATACAATAGAAATGTATTGTTAAT
This sequence comes from Lissotriton vulgaris, assembly GCF_964263255.1. Taxonomy (NCBI): domain Eukaryota; kingdom Metazoa; phylum Chordata; class Amphibia; order Caudata; family Salamandridae; genus Lissotriton; species Lissotriton vulgaris. Next base: position 339,959,225 of record NC_141685.1, on the reverse strand, counting down.
TGTTACCTTTGTAACTTTCCACTTCATACCTCCACAATCATAGCAACCCAATCTTAAATTAAAATTAAATTAAATCACTATTACATACCATACATCATTAATATCAATCACATACATACTTAACAATTATTCAACAATTAATAATGAATTATTGCTTATATAATTTCCAACTCTATCCCTCTACAAACCCAATAATCTGCTGCACTATAAAGTACTATTAGCAATTAAAATAAACCTTTTAATTCCCTTAAAATCACGGAAATTAATAACAATTATACAGCCAATAATAAGATTTATGTAATATATTAACTAAATCAAATTTACATAATTAAAAATGATATTCTTTATAACTGTATTATTGAAAAAGATATTAACAACAACAATATTCTAAACAACAATATTACTCAACTGAAAAAAATGATACTTTTGACTACTGTATTTCTGCATCACAACATTTTTGTATTACAATACTTTTTGCCGATATTTCTGTATCCCTATATTTACGACTCAATATTTTGCCCAAATACCAATCAAACAGCTGAAAGATGATGATCCAAAGAGGCCATTATCTGATAGAGGGTGACCCAAACCCCGCTACAAGTGTTTATTGTATTTGTTTTACAAAAGTGAATGGTCCTGGATTATACCAGACCTAAACACAACATGGCTTCAATTGGGAGATTTTTAGTAACCCCGGGTGGAGCAGACATAGTGTCTCTACGCGAAGTTCCACAGAGTTGGAAATCAACTCCACGGAACATCGCTAAACTCCACTCCGCACCCTCCCCCTCCCAAAATAAATAAAATTAATTAAAATGCACTTACCTGCCCCGTGGCTGCCTCCTCCTTTACATCACATCTCTCCTGCTGCCTCCTCGCCGTCCTGCTGCACTGATGACCCCTATGTTGTACGTCTTGCAGCAGGACGGTGAGGACGCAGCAGGAGAGCGGCGATGTAAAGGAGGAGGCAGCCACGGGCAGGTAAGTGCCTTTTAATTAGTTTTAATTCATTTTGGAGGGTGAAGGGATCGGCTAACTATGCTCCGCGATGGAGTTGTAGTTTTGCCTGAACTCCGCGTTTGCAATGGAACACAGAGTAGGAAAAACTACGTAAACTCCACAGGCGGAGCATGGTTACCCGCCCGGGTTTAATTATTATCACTCTGTCAACCACACTAGGTTTTAAGGGCATTTTTTAAGACAGAGATATTAATTTTTCAAATTGTCACGAGTTAGTGTTATGAAATTAATAGAAATGTGTCCTTTATCTCAGCAAGAATGCACATGTTGTCATTTTTGCTGTTCACCTGCATCCTGTGCTTTATCTAGTCATGTGCTAAATTACATTTCTACACAAGAAGATCACAACATTAGCACATAATGATGTTGCAAAGTGTATGCACTTTATACATTTGCATCTCCTAAGGAAAGTAGTGGTGGAGAGATGATACCTACCTCCAAAAGAACTTTCAAAAGATGTTTTGAAAAACTATTGTGTTCACATTTAAGTACTTCCCTTTCAGCAAGTTCTTGGGTGTTGTGAGGTAAAATTGCAGATGTATGACGATGACATCCAGATACACCTCCATGTGGAAACAGCAGGGATAAGGATATGAACATAAGTGCATAGACAATATCTGCTTCTGGACAAATGAACACTACCTATGTCTGCATAGATCAAGAGCTGAATATGTACCTTAAAGAGGTGAGATCAGAGTATTTGCCATTCTACTGGCTTTCAAACAGTAGTCACCACTCCACATACCATGACAGCAGGTCATAAACCTCTGGATTATCTTGATTTGGACCTTAACTTCAATCCGTAAATCAACAGTGTTTAAGGGAACTAACTTTAATCTCTCCTTCAATCCATAAAAACTGACAACCCCATAGAGCTGACAAGGGTACTGGTTCTACCCCAAATAGCACAGTAATTTCCCCCAGCTCTCGCCTACAAAGAGTTAAAAAATCAAGCAGCCAAAATGTGCCAGCACATTCAGACACTGGACAATATTAAGACCTGTTTGAAGGTTCCCAGCGTTCTTAGTTGAATTCAGAGTCAAATTCGAAACACTATTATTTATACACCAATAATAGTGAGTCAAAGATCCTGGTTACCTTTAAAAAGTGTCAGGTTATTCAGTTCTGTCATAGAACCAATGATCCTTCTCAGCCCTTCTGATCCAACAACATTCCTTTGAAAGAATGAAGCAGGGAGGAAGTGTTATGGGGAAAAAACAGAATAAAACTTTGGAAAAACCTCAGTTCTAGACTTCAACCAGAAGCTCATTACTTTCAGTGACGGAAACGTCTGAAAATTGAACTACTTAAATAGGTTTACATTTTAGTTTTCCTGGAAGTGATTGAAGAATATCTGATCTCTACATCTGGCTGGACTCTAACTCTTGTGCTTTCAAAGCTGTCTGGGTAGTATTCACAAAGGCATTTTGAGCCCTAAGCATACATTTAAGCCTGAAAGTTCCTTTATTAACTCCTGTCAGGAATTCACCAAAGGATTCCTGGCAGGCATGAATGGCTTTAGATTAGTACTGTGGAGTTCTCTGACACAAAGGTGGAAAAATCCAGGGTTGTAAATCCTAAGCAAGTGGTGGAAAGGGGAAGGAAGAAGGATCGTTTTGACTTGCAAATTTGTGAATGCTCTCAAACAGGTATGATTGTGGGCATTCACAAACTAAAATACGACATATTCCCACCCAGGAAATGGTCAGAGATTGGAGTAACTCCCCTTTCAGGATAGAAAAGTGAACAGATCATGTCTACTTTTGGTGGGGGTATTTGAGACTGACTTTCTCCTTGGCAAACATGTTCCCCCATAAGGAAAACAAAATAAATGCAACAAAATGTGTTTTTGTATATTCAGCTGCCTTTCCTACTGTGAGGAATAGTACTCTGTGTACAATTCCGTACAGTGGCAATAGCCATCCAAAATTTAGTCAGGTAACAGATGCAAAAGTGCATCTGGAATCCTGTGAATAAACAAAGTGGAATCCACTCAAAGTGATAGTGATCCCTAGAGTGATGGGGAACACACAGTGTTGTTTAAATGCCCCTCACACACCAACAGGCCCCTTGGTGTCATGCTTCATCATCGGGGCCTTCGCACCCCTCTACGGGATGCGGCGTGCTACGACTCGCGGATACGCAGGAGCACTTGAAGTGAACTGTGTGTGGGGGTGTGTGTTTATTACAAAAGTGTGAGTGAGGTGAGGTGAAAAAGTGAGTGGTTAAGTGTTAGGGTATCAAACCACTGTTTTAAAAGTCAACATGTTTCGGAGGTCAAAGCCCCCTTCTTCAGGACAAGGGTTAATGCACTTACCCTCCCCTTACTCACATGTAAGATGTAAAAGTGAAAATAAAAATTACCACAATGTGTAATGTTCCTCACAATGTTAAATGTTAGTGAGTGTCGTTGCGCCCAATTGGCGTGAGAACCTGTGGAGACAAAATCATAGATAAACATACAGGTCTAAATTTCACAGGTTGAAGGAGAAGAATCATGCTTCTCTGAAATAACATCAGGTAGAACCAAAAAATAATTGGAACCTGGAAAGGAAAAAGAAAAAGGACACTACAAACATACACACACACAACACCAACATTACTCTCTGCTCAGATGGAAGGAGAGCAAAACAGAAAGGAATACAAATCTTACTTAAAGTTCCCAAATACAGGACTTCATGAGCCTTTAGCGTATATTGGGGAATCCTTCCTTTCTAATCAGAAAACCTAAGAAATCAATATCAGGGGTTCAGTAGGAAAACTTTGTCATCAAAGCGCCACAAGTACAGTGAGCAACTGCTTCTCTCAGTGGTCTATAACTCACGGTTACTGCAACAGCTAATCGCCTGCCTTCCCTCAACGCGGCTCCGATGAAGTGAGCTACAAAGGAATCGAGGCCCTTATATATGTTGTGCCTGTAGGTAATTAATGATGATTAATTGAATAATGCAACCCGGGGGAAGCCCAAATACGGAGAATACAACCTCCGAGCGTCCGGTGATGCGCTAGCGCCTTACGCTACTCTGTCGCGCATGCGCATTACTGCTCCAGAGGAGACGCATGCGCGGCAGGCGAGGCTGCCGCGCATGCGTCGACGGAGACACTCCGTATAGACACGAAGCAATCGGTTTTGCAGTTAAACGCCTGAAGATAAATGGCGCTTTAAAATAAATGCACAGGGACATGGATGGAAAAATAAATAAAATATGCGCTAATAAGGCAGGGCATTGAGGCAATTTTATGGCCAGAGGTCAAGCAAAGTAAGCAACCATTACAGCAGTGGTGAATCAAATTACTTTTTAGAGGTGTATTTGGATCTGCAATTAGATGGACTGCCTTCACGTTAATTGTTGTGAAGAGGGGGAACACTTGAAACTTGGTCCCGAAGGGATACATCCTCAATCACAACTCGGTGGTACCTCGTTGTACTGATGTATTAATCCATATGAACCCCGCAAAAACATTTGTTGTATGTAACCACATGTATACATCAACAAAATTATGATGGGTAGTCAGATCGAGTTTTATCTGAGAAGGTTCCATGGAATGGAATCGTTCAGCCCAGTGGTGTCGGTTCCCAACCGAAACACCCACCGTTGTTCTTTTTCTAGGAGACCTATCTCTGAGGGCAGTTGTTCAATTATTGTCCACTGTAGCTCATTCACACAGTGTTGATGTTCAATATAATGGGTTGACATCTTGGTTGTTAGTTTTTTACACCTGATGTTGCTTTTGTGTTCATTTAACCTGACCCTTACAGGTCTGGTGGTCATCCCCACATATTCCTTTCCACATGGGCAGGTAATTAGATAGACTACATTTTTACTGTTGCAGTTCGTAAATGCACGTTGTTCCCATGTTGTCCCATTGGTAAAGGTTAGATTCTGGCTCTTTTTCGTGAGGTGGCAGTTATTACAGTTGCCACACGGGTAGTGCCCATGTATGCCTTGCAACCTCGTCTGATCCTTGGTAGGAGGGGGTGGTCTTGTATGAACGAGTATATCTCTTAAGTTCCTACCCCTTCTGTGTGCAAAGAGAGGTTTCTCCAGAGTCAAGCCACCACTCGTTAAAGTGCGCCAATGTTTATGGACCAATTTTGTCACTTGGTTGCTGACCGGACTGTATGTGGTAACACAAACCGTCCTGTTTGCGGCATCCTCCCTACGTGGATTGTCCTCCAGAAGGGCATCACGGTTATTATTTCGTGCTCTGGTAAAGGCTTTTTTGATCACAGTTTCCGGATATTTCCTCTGTCTTAGTTTTGCACTAAGATCCTTGGCCTGAATTTTGTATCTGGCCACATCAGTACAGTTCCGCCGAAGGCGTAGGAACTGTCCATAAGGAAGGTTCTCTCTCAGATGACGAGGGTGAAAGCTGTCAAATCTGAGGAGACAGTTCCTCGCCGTAGGTTTGAAATATGTTTCCGTTTTTAACATGCCGGCTTCGTGGTAGATATTCAAATCTAAGAAAACCATGTTGGTATTAGATGCCTGGTGAGTGAATTTCAAAAAGGCATTTTGATTGTTCAGCCAGTCGATGAATTCAGTTATCATGGTTACATCTCCATCCCAGATGACCAGGATATCATCAATGTACCTTCGCCAGGTGCGAATCCTCGCCCTGTGAGGATTGTCTGGGTGCAGGATTTTCGTAGATTCCAAATGGTAGACATACAGTCCAGCCAGACTTGGGGCAAAAGTACTGCCCATGCTGGTCCCATGCTTCTGCCAGAAAAGAGTGCCCTCATATTCGAAAAAGTTTTTCGTGAGTGCCAAAGAGATGCACTCCATCACTACATTCCGTGGAGTGTGGTATTCCCAATTCGTAGAATGCAGTACCTCCTCAATGATTTGGATGGTCTCGTCGTGGGGGAGACTCGTATAGAGGCTCTCCACATCCAGGCTTAGCAGCATCTGTGAAGTTGGGTCAAAAGTTTGATTATTCAACAGTTGTAGTACTGCTTTGGTATCCCGTAGATAGGTGTCAGTAGCCTGTACAAGTGGCCTCAAGAAAGCATCCGCAAACTTGGATAAAGGTTCCAGGATGGATGAGATTCCGGAAACTATGGGGCGACCAGGGGGGTTCTCCAGGTTCTTGTGCACCTTAGGAATGGTATAAAAGTAAGGAATGCGAGGGTTCCTCTGTGTCAGGAACTCGGACTCCTTTTTCGTAATCCAGTCATGTGTAAGTGCCTCTTCCACCATACCACCTATCTGGACTCTTAAAGATTCAGTGGGATCTTCCGTAAGTATCTGGTAGTTCCTGTTATCAGAAAGAAGCCGCCTGCATTCCTTGTCATAGGCTATGGTTGTTTGGACAACCACTGCACCACCCTTATCTGCTGGTTTTATAACCAAGTTTTTGTTCATCCTCAATTCTTTAATGGCCTCATTTTCTGTTCTGCTCATGTTCTGAAAGACCTTATGTCTAGTTTCTAGACCTTTCAATTCCTGCATCATGGCTTTTTCGAAGGCCAGTACTTCAACAGGAAGCTGGTTGTCTAGTGGAGTAAATGTTGACTTGGGTCTTAGGCCAGTGTCAGAAGTCTCTGTGGGTAGATCCTTGTCTTTAAAGAATGCCCGCAATTTTATAGTTCTTATAAACTCCTGCATTTCCTTATGTAGTAGGAAAATGTCTGGTCTATTGGTAGGGACATAACCCAGGCCTTTATTCAGTACCTCCTTTTGCAGATCCGTAAGGGGCCACGGGGTTATATTGATAACTAGGTCCCCCTGTGGCTTGTTGACGCCTGATTGGCTGCCATGCTCCTTGTTACTACACGTGGGTCTGACTCCTCTGTGGGTTGCCAATTCACGTTGTTGCCCTTTTTGTTCCGCCCTCTGCGGGATCCCTGGCCCCAAGATAAAAAAGGTTGTTGATTTTGGGGTACATTGGTTTGGTCTGGGACCCACTGGGGGTACATTTGTCCCATTTGAGGTGGGACAAACTGATATTGCGGGAATTGAAAAGGAGGTTGATAAGGGTTAAATTGAGGACCTTGAAAACCACGCCAACCTCTTTGACGTGGGAATTGGGCTCTTTGTTGACGAAAGCCGCCTCTTTGCTTTCTTTGCTGGAAACCTCCCGATTTGTTACTGGAGTTACTGCCATCTGAGTTAACACTATCTGTATCACTCATGTTATCTTTCATGACATAATCTGCTCGAGTATAAGGGTAGGCTCTCTCAGGGGTAAAGCGGTCTTTGTCTTTTTTCAGTTTGTTAAATTTGCTTTGTTTCAAGCCAGCCTCAAATTCTTTCATTTGTTGGTTTAGTTCCTCTAAGCCCTTTTTAAGATCCGCTGGTGAAATGAAGGCCTTAAGCTGTACCTCAAGTCTTTGGATCTCTACTTTCAGCTCTACTGACTTCCTAGCTGCAGTCTGGACTATAAGTACCAGCCAATCCCTGGTGCAGTGCCAAGAGATAAGTGACCATGCCTTTTTAAAAACAAGGTCGTCCTGGAAAATAAACGGTTCAGTTTTGACCAATAAACCTTGCGGGGCCATCTTGTTTCTCAAGTATTCCCTCATCAGTAAGCCATGAAGGGCTGTCCTGATTTGGATCTTGCGGGTGTTCATCAGCTCATCCCAATCGGCTACTGCAGGCCCTGGGTCGCTATTACTGAGGCCTTCAAAAGGTTTATCATCTGCTAGAATGCGGTCAATATCATCCTCACTAAAAGTCAGTCCATGTTCATCCTCCATGTTGACAGATGAGGAGAGCAGGAAGGTTTTTCAAAGAAATAAAGTGGTTGCGTGTGAAAAAGTATGAGTGTAGGTCCAAAGGGAAAGGGAAGGGGATTCCCACAGCTGCACGCTGTCTATAAACAAATTTTAACAGGAGGGGGGAGAGAGAGAGTCAGTGGATTCAGTCTCCCGAGTCATACGAATAAACAAAGTGGAATCCACTCAAAGTGATAGTGATCCCTAGAGTGATGGGGAACACACAGTGTTGTTTAAATGCCCCTCACACACCAACAGGCCCCTTGGTGTCATGCTTCATCATCGGGGCCTTCGCACCCCTCTACGGGATGCGGCGTGCTACGACTCGCGGATACGCAGGAGCACTTGAAGTGAACTATGTGTGGGGGTGTGTGTTTATTACAAAAGTGTGAGTGAGGTGAGGTGAAAAAGTGAGTGGTTAAAAAATACCTGGCACGTGGGAGAAAAAAAACTTTATTAAATCCCCGGCTGGTATTATTAAAATAAAAGTGCAGAGCGTGGTTTTGATAGATACGTGTTAGGGTATCAAACCACTGTTTTAAAAGTCAACATGTTTCGGAGGTCAAAGCCCCCTTCTTCAGGACAAGGGTTAATGCACTTACCCTCCCCTTACTCACATGTAAGATGTAAAAGTGAAAATAAAAATTACCACAATGTGTAATGTTCCTCACAATGTTAAATGTTAGTGAGTGTCGTTGCGCCCAATTGGCGTGAGAACCTGTGGAGACAAAATCATAGATAAACATACAGGTCTAAATTTCACAGGTTGAAGGAGAAGAATCATGCTTCTCTGAAAAAACATCAGGTAGAACCAAAAAATAATTGGAACCTGGAAAGGAAAAAGAAAAAGGACACTACAAACATACACACACACAACACCAACATTACTCTCTGCTCAGATGGAAGGAGAGCAAAACAGAAAGGAATACAAATCTTACTTAAAGTTCCCAAATACAGGACTTCATGAGCCTTTAGCGTATATTGGGGAATCCTTCCTTTCTAATCAGAAAACCTAAGAAATCAATATCAGGGGTTCAGTAGGAAAACTTTGTCATCAAAGCGCCACAAGTACAGTGAGCAACTGCTTCTCTCAGTGGTCTATAACTCACGGTTACTGCAACAGCTAATCGCCTGCCTTCCCTCAACGCGGCTCCGATGAAGTGAGCTACAAAGGAATCGAGGCCCTTATATATGTTGTGCCTGTAGGTAATTAATGATGATTAATTGAATAATGCAACCCGGGGGAAGCCCAAATACGGAGAATACAACCTCCGAGCGTCCGGTGATGCGCTAGCGCCTTACGCTACTCTGTCGCGCATGCGCATTACTGCTCCAGAGGAGACGCATGCGCGGCAGGCGAGGCTGCCGCGCATGCGTCGACGGAGACACTCCGTATAGACACGAAGCAATCGGTTTTGCAGTTAAACGCCTGAAGATAAATGGCGCTTTAAAATAAATGCACAGGGACATGGATGGAAAAATAAATAGAATATGCGCTAATAAGGCAGGGCATTGAGGCAATTTTATGGCCAGAGGTCAAGCAAAGTAAGCAACCATTACAGCAGTGGTGAATCAAATTACTTTTTAGAGGTGTATTTGGATCTGCAATTAGATGGACTGCCTTCACGTTAATTGTTGTGAAGAGGGGGAACACTTGAAACTTGGTCCCGAAGGGATACATCCTCAATCACAACTCGGTGGTACCTCGTTGTACTGATGTATTAATCCATATGAACCCCGCAAAAACATTTGTTGTATGTAACCACATGTATACATCAACAAAATTATGATGGGTAGTCAGATCGAGTTTTATCTGAGAAGGTTCCATGGAATGGAATCGTTCAGCCCAGTGGTGTCGGTTCCCAACCGAAACACCCACCGTTGTTCTTTTTCTAGGAGACCTATCTCTGAGGGCAGTTGTTCAATTATTGTCCACTGTAGCTCATTCACACAGTGTTGATGTTCAATATAATGGGTTGACATCTTGGTCGTTAGTTTTTTACACCTGATGTTGCTTTTGTGTTCATTTAACCTGACCCTTACAGGTCTGGTGGTCATCCCCACATATTCCTTTCCACATGGGCAGGTAATTAGATAGACTACATTTTTACTGTTGCAGTTCGTAAATGCACGTTGTTCCCATGTTGTCCCATTGGTAAAGGTTAGATTCTGGCTCTTTTTCGTGAGGTGGCAGTTATTACAGTTGCCACACGGGTAGTGCCCATGTATGCCTTGCAACCTCGTCTGATCCTTGGTAGGAGGGGGTGGTCTTGTATGAACGAGTATATCTCTTAAGTTCCTACCCCTTCTGTGTGCAAAGAGAGGTTTCTCCAGAGTCAAGCCACCACTCGTTAAAGTGCGCCAATGTTTATGGACCAATTTTGTCACTTGGTTGCTGACCGGACTGTATGTGGTAACACAAACCGTCCTGTTTGCGGCATCCTCCCTACGTGGATTGTCCTCCAGAAGGGCATCACGGTTATTATTTCGTGCTCTGGTAAAGGCTTTTTTGATCACAGTTTCCGGATATTTCCTCTGTCTTAGTTTTGCACTAAGATCCTTGGCCTGAATTTTGGATCTGGCCACATCAGTACAGTTCCGCCGAAGGCGTAGGAACTGTCCATAAGGAAGGTTCTCTCTCAGATGACGAGGGTGAAAGCTGTCAAATCTGAGGAGACAGTTCCTCGCCGTAGGTTTGAAATGTGTTTCCGTTTTTAACATGCCGGCTTCGTGGTAGATATTCAAATCTAAGAAAACCATGTTGGTATTAGATGCCTGGTGAGTGAATTTCAAAAAGGCATTTTGATTGTTCAGCCAGTCGATGAATTCAGTTATCATGGTTACATCTCCATCCCAGATGACCAGGATATCATCAATGTACCTTCGCCAGGTGCGAATCCTCGCCCTGTGAGGATTGTCTGGGTGCAGGATTTTCGTAGATTCCAAATGGTGGACATACAGTCCAGCCAGACTTGGGGCAAAAGTACTGCCCATGCTGGTCCCATGCTTCTGCCAGAAAAGAGTGCCCTCATATTCGAAAAAGTTTTTTGTGAGTGCCAAAGAGATGCACTCCATCACTACATTCCGTGGAGTGTGGTATTCCCAATTCGTAGAATGCAGTACCTCCTCAATGATTTGGATGGTCTCGTCGTGGGGGAGACTCGTATAGAGGCTCTCCACATCCAGGCTTAGCAGCATCTGTGAAGTTGGGTCAAAAGTTTGATTATTCAACAGTTGTAGTACTGCTTTGGTATCCCGTAGATAGGTGTCAGTAGCCTGTACAAGTGGCCTCAAGAAAGCATCCGCAAACTTGGATAAAGGTTCCAGGATGGATGAGATTCCGGAAACTATGGGGCGACCAGGGGGGTTCTCCAGGTTCTTGTGCACCTTAGGAATGGTATAAAAGTAAGGAATGCGAGGGTTCCTCTGTGTCAGGAACTCGGACTCCTTTTTCGTAATCCAGTCATGTGTAAGTGCCTCTTCCACCATGCGAAGGCCCCGATGATGAAGCATGACACCAAGGGGCCTGTTGGTGTGTGAGGGGCATTTAAACAACACTGTGTGTTCCCCATCACTCTAGGGATCACTATCACTTTGAGTGGATTCCACTTTGTTTATTCGTATGACTCGGGAGACTGAATCCACTGACTCTCTCTCTCCCCCCTCCTGTTAAAATCTGGAATCCTGTGCCATTCAATGGGTTTGGAGTCATTCCATTTGCACTTGTATTGTGAATTAGAAAAATATGTAGAACTCTGCAATTACTTCTACACTTTGATTGTGATTCCGACCCTATGTGTTTATTTTGTCTTCCTGTTTGAGTGCTCTTAAGTGGCCTATGAGCCATACATCCCTTTAGGAAACTCAGGGAGATATTCTCAAGAACGTGTGATAATTATCGCAAAGTCTATCGCGGGAAAATAACACTGTGCCAACATTGTATTCTCAACCCGGCGACACCATGCGATAGTCTCACGATAATATACAACTGACCGCGTTAAAATTACTGTGACGCAGAAAAAATGCGAAAAAAGTTGCAATGCCCCAAATCGCGATACAAAAATCAGCGATAACCAGCTACAGGACTGCAATTCCCACGAGTCATGCGGGAAAATGCACTTAAAAGCCGAACAAAAAAAATAAGACAAAAAAAAATAAACTGCGTAGCACCATGGATGCACCCGGACCGAGTGCATAGGACAATGCAAACCCCACAAGCCCCACAGATGACCTGCAAGGAACGTCGGAGAAGGCCAAGGAGAAGAGCAAGAGGAAGATGCGGTTCAGCCTGCAGGAAAACAGGACCATCGTTACGGAGGTGATAGAACACTACCAACAACTGTTCGTTACGTCCAACATGTCATTGGCAACAAAGACGCAAATATGGCACACTATCTTGGACCATATGAATGCAGATGCAGTGTTGAGGAGGACAATGAAAGAGGTCAAGATGTTCTGGAATTATGTGGAAGGCAAAACCAAGAAGAAACTCGATGCCAACATGAAAGCAGTAACGCTGATAAGAGGTGGGGGTCCAGTGGCACACCAGGAGTTGGATGACATGGAGAAAATGGTGGCCAAAGTCATCAGTCGAGATACAGTGCCAGGAGTTGTGGATCCGGACACTGCTCAACATGACCTGACAAAACATCAACAGGGTGAGGACCGACCAGGGACTGGGGAGACGAGGGGAGATGGGCACAATGACGAAGCAGGTCAACGCCGTCTCCTCATTCTACTTCAACACCCTCCGCATGCTTCGCAGGATCTGCAAGTGGATCCCCGCCGAAACGAAAAGGATAGTCACCCAGGCCCTCATCAGCAGTAGATTGGACTATGGCAACGCACACTACACAGCCCCAGCCAAACTCCTGAAACGGCTCCAATGCATCCAGAACGCCTCTGCACACCTGATCCTCGACATCCCCACCGCAGCCACATCACACCCCACCTGAGAGACCTGCACTGGCTCCCCATCTATAAGAGGATAACCTTCAAGCTCCTCCCCCATGCACACAAGGCACTCCACGACACCGGACCAGCATACCTCAACAGCCGACTCAGTCTCTACACCTTCACCCACCAGTTCTGGTCCACAGACCGCACCCTTGCCACCGTCCCCCATACTCGAAGAGCGACTGCCGGCGGAAGATCATTCTCCCACCTCGCCGCCAAAATGTGGAACATCCTCCCCATCCACCTACGGCTGACCGAAGAGCTCCTAACCTTCAGGAGGCTCCTCAAGACCTGGCTCTTTGAACAATAGCAGCATTCCCCCCCACCCCTAGCGCCTTGAGACCCTCACAGGTATGTAGTACGCTTTATAAATGCTATGATTGATTGATTGATTGAATGGCACACATGCACAATTAAGTAGAGCACACTGCACACCCGCAATGACTCTGGATCATGTCCCTGATATCCGTGGCACACTACAGCATACATATAAACACCAAGTAGGCCCCCGTTCACCTTGTGCCCAAAGAGGTCCTACCCCACACATCACCAATCTCACAACCAACACATGCACACATGTGAAACCCTTCAAAGATGAGTATTTGTGAGCCACACTGACAATGCAAGTGACACTACTTGACGATTAGCATGGCTGCAGTCCAATCATCATGACATTGTGCACACCACAACACTTAGGTGGCTAAGTGTGGACCACATCCAGAAGGGAGCAGGTCACACTCTGACACATCCATGTGCACAAACAACCCCTGATGTCAACAACTCATCTGCAGATAAACCATGCCCAAGAGTTCAAAATACGAACAAGAGCCAAAATTAGCCAAGTCTGCAATATTTCAGCATTGTTGAAGCACAGAAGTCAAAAGCACACTGTCTCAAATGAATAAGGGGCAGCAAAATCACAGCTGCAGAGGCGACTCTCCCACAATGCAGCACACACACTAAGCAATAACATTGCACATCCACATTGACGACAATATGGTACAAAGTGCAACACTTTCACCACAGAACTGAAGACACAACTGGTTCCGCTTGTGCGCAGAAACTGGACAATCAAATCTGGCATAGCAGGAAACTGTGAGATGGAAATGTTCGTGTACAACCTCACATTCGGGTTGTAGTTCAAATGTCCACTGTCCCGCATCAAATTGTCTGCTCCTCCCAAACCACAATGTACATTGTCATGGAGTCTGTATGTAAACATGAACAATGCGTCGACGTACATGTCAATGCACTGTTAAAATGCATCTCCCTTCACATTGCAGAGGGAAAATCAATACCTCCTGCAGAGCAGGCCAGACAACTCATCAGTGATGATGAAGAGGACCTCCACACCTTCGACACCGACGCCCTACAAGAGCTCATGGACATCTTCGGCAACCCACCTCCAGGAGCAGGGCAGCCCAGCTGCATCAAGGTGACCCCGATCCCCTGCACAGACCACCCAGCAGGAAGCACCCACCACCGCGGCTGGGGTCCTGCACCTCACTGAAACACATATCGCATTCCAAGGCCAGGTGTTAGACTGCCAGAAGGAGGTGGCTGAAAAGGTGCGGATGGGGTTCGACCTCATGTCAGTTGAACTAGATCACATACGTGGGTGTCTAATTCCCATCAGGGACCACTTACACTCCCCAACGGACACCCACACTGCAACAGAGACACATGCATTTGCACATTTCTAGTACTGAACCACACCCAGAGCCCTGGGATAATCATTCACACCCCTATGCTGGACTTGCAAACGCAGGCCCAGTCCACTCCTCTTACGCATAAAGTGGGGGATGACATAGCTACATGTCCAACATCTTACCCACTGCCTGAGGTGACATGGTTGCGTCCGCTGTACACAGCACAATGTAATGTGGTAGGGCCAGGGGCCATCATGCATACGTAATGAGCACAAGGACACACTTTGATAGTTAGTTGCACTGGCTACGGGCACATGCACACAGCCACTTTTTATTACCAAGGTCACCTGACCAGTGACGACTGTGCTGGATGGGTGTGGGGTGAGTGTGAGCCAGCCCTCAGGGAGTGGTTGGTGCTGGCAACAACTTGAACAGTGATCACTTGTAAAGAGGAAACAGAAAACACCAACATAACACAAACAACTGCGAAGCATCATGGTGGTAGCCGGAACAAGAACAGAGGTCACCCAACAGGCAATCAGAAGGGTCTGTGAGTTGCAGTGCGCTGTGGTAGGGACACCAGAGCTGAGCGTGCTCATGTGAAGAAATTGTCTAGGATTGTGTCTCTTGGGGATATTCCTGCTGCAGCTGCAGTGGGGTGTGTTACACCTGTCTCATCTTCCTCATCATCGTCCCAGGTCTTCCCCACTGCCTGAGGTGACATTGTTGCATGAGCTGTCCCCAGTACAAAACTCAATCAGAAAGGATCCATGAGTTGTGGTGCACTGAGTTAGTGGCACCTGAAGAGCTGAGCAGGGTATCACGCTGATGATGGCATCCAAGACAGGTTTGAGAACTCTGAAAGTTTGGCTGTAAGACTCTTTCGATTCTGGCAGTTGTTGGTTGGAGGTGGTCCTGGCGGTGGTGGCAGGTGCAGCCAGCAGGGATGCGTCATCTGCGCAGGTCAGGACTTGATGTGATGTGTGAGCCCTGGTGGACTGCAGTTGTGGCTGGAGGCAGCAGTCAGCGCAGGGCCACAGACACATGGCATTGATGACTCCCAGGCCATCGACTTAGAGGCCATCCAATATTCAATCAGACAGGGTCCATGACTTGAGCTGCACAGAGTTAGTGGCCCTGGATGCAGTGCAGCCGGCAAAGGGACACAGCCACGGGACGGTGACTTACAGTGCACTGAGGTAGGGCCACGAGAGAGAAGGGGGCCTCGTAGATGTCCAAGGTGAATGCCACAGAGTGTTTCGGGGGACAGTGGAAGGTGTTCTTCCAGGGCATGATGCAGAGGGCAGAACCAAGCAGAAACAGGCAATATGGAGGAGATGAATGCTACGGACTCATTTTTTACACCAAGTCAGTATCAGCTACATGATGATGAAGACAACCCCCAGGCCATATACTCAGACTCAGTTCAACCAGAGAGTGTCCATGAATTTCAGGGCACAGAGTTAGTGGCACCAGAGTTGAAAAGGGATGCAGTCTGTGATGAGGGTACAATGATATAAACTCTACCATAAAGAAATAAAGACTCAGTTCCAAATGTGTGATCTACTTGACTGCAGTGTAGGCCGGAGGCAGCGGTCAACATGGGCCCACAGCCACGTGTCATTGGCTTGCGATGCACAGAGTTAGTGGCACCAGAGCAGTTGTGGTAGTGTTCGATCACCTCCATAACGGTGATCCTTTTTTCCTTCGTACTGATCAACATCTTCCTCTTACTCCTCTCCTTGCGTACAATGATATGAACTCAGCCATTGAAAAATCAAGACTCAGTTTCAAATGTGTGACCTACTTGACCGCAGTGTAGGCCGAAGGTAGTAGTCAGCAAGGGACCACAGACACATATCATTGGAATGCTCTGCACAGAGTTGGTGGCACCACATCGAAGGGAGTACAGTGTTGCCAAACGTCCCTTTAACATATGAACACAGCCATCATGATATCAAGGCTCAGTTCCAAATGTGGGACCTACTAGACTGCAGTGTAGGCTGGAGGCAGCAGTGGAGTATGTGAACGAGAAAGGAGTGCTGCGGGATGTGTTGTGGAGGCCAGTGATGGTCTGGGGAGCTACCAAGGTCGCGGGCCTCAGGTTTGGAGCTTGCACCCGCACGTGGTGGGCCCTCTTTGCCCCACGCTGGTGTCGGTAGGTGAGCAGTGAGGCCTGGGTATGCAGTGGCGGCCAAGATGGGTCTGTGGACAAGTGGCCTGGGGTGCAGCAGGTGCACAGGATCTCCGGCACCACTTCTCATGGGATCGGCCTCGTGGGGGGTGAGAGGCGCCGCCCTAGCAGACACGTTGGCCATTAGGGAAGAAAACCATGCCCAGAGGAACGTACTTTTTTTTCACACCCCTATGCTAGCCTGGCGTACACCGGGCCAGCCCAATCTGCTCATTCATACAGGGGGGGACCTAACAAGCTACATTTCCATGATCTTCCCCACTGCCTGAGGGAATATGGTTGCATCCACTGTCCACTACACTCCAAACACCAGTAGTGTATGTCGACATGGACATGTCTGTGGTCTGCATACTGCAGTCTGGCCTGCATATCCATGCCACTCTTGGCATTGTGTACATTCTCATTCATTGGTCACTTGCCTCCTTCGCACATGCCTGGTTCCTCTCACCTCACCCCCCATTCTGCTATTGTGTGGCTGAGGTGCCATGCTGTTGATAGCTCATGTACATGGCTAGCCCCGGGTACCACAGTAATTGTGCTGTCGTGTTTGGTAGGTGGGCATGTTGTTTGGCATATTGTATGTGAATTTGGAACATGTGCATTTCCAGAGTTGTGAGTTGCATGAGTGTGGAGTTGAGGTGTGTGGTGTGTTCATTTGGTACTTACCAATGAGCAATGCATTCCCATAGGTGCCAGCCTCAAAGCGCTGATTGACGATGAACTGTTGGAAGATGTAGGAATCATGCACACTGCCTGGGTAGTTGGCGACGACATTGGTGAAGAGTCCCAGGTGGGCCATTATTGCCTGTACATTGATGGAATGTTTGTGCTGGATCACTATCGGGTTGCCCAAATTTCACCACTCTTCACCTTTACTGAAGTCCCTTCACTGGCTGCCGATTAAGGAGCGGGCTTTATTCAAACTAGGTTGTACCACCTTTCAAGCCCGAGCAACAACGGCGCCTGCCTATATTTCCTCGGCAATTCAAGTTTATCAGCGTACTAGGGAGCTCCGCTCCTCCTCCATGTGCCTTCTGACAGTCCCCCGTTTTAAGAAGAGCCGGATGGGGGGCCTGAAATTTTCTGTCCTGGCCCCATCCTTCTGGAATTCCCTCCCGCTGGCCTTACGCTCAGCTGCCTCCTATATGGAGTTCCGAAAATCACTCAAGACCTTTCTCTTCCTGAAAGCTTTCCCAGCCTAAAATCTTCTCGTTCCCCTGTTTCTGGTTTTAGTGTTCATCAGCGCCATGAAGCCGCATGGCATACGTGCGCTTTATAAATTCTTTTAAATTAAAAATTAAATCACTGACTAAATATAGAGGGACAAAATATAGACTACCCAAAATATAGATTCCAAAATATCGACGGACAAAATATCGAATTCCTATCTACAAACAGGTAAGTACCAAAATATCGACCCCAAAATATCGTTTATATATATATACATTATAAAAATATCGAATTTTGTAAAATAATGTAAAATTTAAAAAAAATTAAAAATTAATAGCTAAAATATACTTAAAAATACTTAAATTACCTTAAAATTATTAAATAACTAATTTAACTTATAAAAAAAATACAATTATATCTGTTAAAACATATATATATATTAACATAATATTAATAAAAAATACACAATATTATTGCAGTAGGATAGCAGAGGTGTAAAATTACTATTCCCACTCCTGGATGTGCAACAGTAGGTACAGCGTGGGATAGCGTAGGGTTCAAAATTACTATTCCCACTCCAAAGACTGCAACAGTAGGGAAAGCGTTGGATAGCGTAGGGGTAAAAATTACTATTCCCACTCCAGAGAGTGCAACAGTAGGGAAAGTGTTGGATAGCGTATGGGTAAAAATTACTATTCCCACTCCAGAGAGTGCAACAGTAGAGAAAGCGTTGGATAGCGTAGGAGTAAAAATTACTATTCCCACTCCAGAGAGTGCAACATTAGGGAAAGCGTTGGATAGCGTAGGGGTAAAAATTACTATTCCCACTCCAGAGAGTGCAACAGTAGGGAAAGCGTTGGATAGCGCAGCGGTAAAAATGACTATTCCCACTCCAGAAAGTGCAACAGTAGGGAAAGCGTTCGATAGCGTAGGGGTAACATTTACTATTCCTACTCCAGAGAGTGCAACAGTAGGGAAAGCGTTGGATAGCGTAGGGGTAAAATTTACTATTCCCACTCCATGAAGTGCAACAGTAGGGAAAGCGTTGGATAGCGTAGGGGTAAAAATTACTATTCCTACTCCAGAGAGTGCAACAGTAGGGAAAGCGTTGGATAGCATAGGGGTAGATTTTACTATTCCCACTCTAGTGAAAATAAAATAATATAATTCACATAATTTTCAATTAATCAATTACTTAAATGTTATTATCAATTAAGAATTAATTATTTATCAATTGAAAAGTAATTAACAATTTGTTCTAAATAAATACCAATAAATTAATAAACATATTTATTATTATAATTAAATTCCTTCCCACCCTATTCCCCTATAATCCTACAACCCGCTACAGAAAATAAATTAATATTTTTCACATAATTATCATTTAATCAATTAATTAAAAATAATAATTTAAGAAATAATTAATTACCAATTAAAAATTATTTAACAATTTAATCAAAATAAATACCAATTAATTAATTAACATATTTAATTAATTATAATTAAATTACTTCCCACCCTAATCCCCTATAAACCCACAACCCGCTACAGAAAATAAATTAATATTATTCACATAATTATCAATTAATCAATTAATAAAAAATATTCATTTAAGAATTAATTAATTACCAATTCCAAATTAATTAACAATTTAATCAAAATAAATACCAATTAAATATTTAACATATTTAATTAATTATAATTTCTCACCCTATTCCCCTATAAACCCACAACCCGCTACAGAAAATAAATTAATTTAATTCACATAATTATCAATTAATCAATCGATAAAAAATAATTATCAATTAAGAAATAATTAAGTACCCAATACAAATTAATTAAAAATTTATTCTAAATAAATACCAATTAATTAATTAACATATTTAATTAATTATAATTAAATTACTTCCCACCCTATTCCCCTATAAACCCACAACCCGCTACGGAATTAAATTACACAATAATTAAAAACCATAAAATTATTTACTTAAAATAAATTACAAAAATATATACACTTTTCCCACATATACTAACATAATAAACACTTTAAAAAATGTGATATTATTAAAAATTCGATATTTTTTATAAACTATATTATGTACTTCGATATTTTGACTGTCTATATTTTAAAAATTGATATTACATTACTTACCTTCAAAACGATATTTTTGATGTCTATATTCTGTCCATTCGATATTTTGTCCATTCTATATTTTGGACTTGATATTTTGGTTTGTCTATATTTTGGAATCGATATTTAGCCCATTTACCGTTTGTGCTTCCTGTTGCGGTAATTGTGCGCAGTGGCGGCAGTGGGCACGAGGAGTACATGTGTGCAGTCAATTGCCCCCAAAACTTGTGGGAAGCCAGCTATGGCGTAGAAGCCTTGCTTGGTCTCCAACTGTTCCTGCGCAGTGTGGGGGAAGTGAAGGTGCTGGGGTACCAAGCTGATGATGGCATCCATGACAGGTGTGAGGAACTTTGATAGGGCTGGCTGTGAGACTCTTCTGAATCTGGCGGTTGTTGTTTGGAAGGTACCAGAGGCCAACAGGTGCAGCACAGCCAGCAGCTTTGTCTGCAGAGGTTTGTTGGTTGTCTGCTGTGTTGGTACCGTGGGCCTGTGGGCAATGATGGACAGGATGCAGAAGATGGCTGTCCTTTTGAGCCTGTAGCGGGTAATGACATCCTCTGGTGTTAAGTCTGTGAGGCTGGTGCGTTTTCTGAAGGTGTGCTGACTTTGTCTGCGTGGACTCTGTGGTAGTCTGGGGGGAAGTCCAGGGTGTGGCGGGATTGGTGGCGGTGGGTGTTGTGGCCCTCTTGGTTGTCCGAGCTGCATAATCAGTAGCTCCATGGCATCTGTTGTTCTTCTGGTGTAGCTCTGGGCTGGGCTCCCTTTTATGGTGCAGGTTGTTGTCCGACTTAACACCAGGTACGAGCAGGTGTTAAATCCCTGCTGCTAACATGCCTTATCACGTTTTGGGATATTATCACCGATCTGGCTGGTCTTTGAGAATGTTGCGAAATGGTGTTGTTGCTGCTTTTTGCACAGGAACCCCTACCCTGCATATTATTAGCATTAGTTGCCAATGTCATCTGTGGCAATGTTTTTTGCAGCTGCTATCACAGGAAAACTGGTGATATTGCCTGTCAGCACCAGCTTTTGAATAGGGCGATACATTTATCACCTCTTTGGCTGCGATAAAGTGCCACTAACTAGGCGATAAGTCCTTGAGTATATGCCCCTGAGTCTTACATAAATAAATTAAAACTTTTTTCTAAAGAAACAAACTCTACATTGTAAGAGGAAAAAAAGTATAAAGTGTTTTCGTTCCATAAGTTTGTCTATTTTTCTCATCATATTATCATTTTTCACATATATTTAGTTTTTTTTTAAACTTTATTTTCATTTTGCATACAAACATTATTCACAATAATCATTACATTAAGTACAGCAGCAGCAAGGACAAAGAAAATGCTATCTTGACATTAACAACCTGATTGGTACAGCCATTCTGCCTCGTGAACTATGGGGGTACAACCTTTGTACATTGATTCTAATGCATTGCTATTTAACAACCAGGGGTCACGACGTCCCTTGTCAGATGCCACCCAGCTCCTCCTGATAACAATAATGCAGCTGACTCTGGACATGTTGAGGTTCTGTTATCTATGTACCATTAAATCAACAAATCCCCGCCCTATTTTGTTCTTCCTCTGTTTTCGTTGCTGCAGCCTGTTTCGCAAAATATGCCTTGTATGGATCCCAGATGTAGTTTGGTTTGCAACCCGCAGGCATAAGAGCATTGACATTTTCAGAGTGTATCTGCAATAGGTTAAATATGCACACCATTCCTATATTGTGGGGCCTCTCATCCATCGCAATGCCATCCTGCGTTTACCTATCAAAATACCCAGGGATAACAGCCTCCTTGTGGCCTTGGGGAACCCTTTAGTATAGTTTCACAAGGCCTCCAAGGGGGTAAAATTCATACCCACCCCTGCCATGTCTTGTAGGGCACTCTGCACTGCCTCCCAGAACCTATGAATTCCAGGGCAGCTCCAGGCGAGATGTGCGAAATTTGCATTTGTTGCCCCGCACCTTGTGTCTATCATCCTCTCTGAGGCCATACCTTAACAAGCGAGCTGGGGTGTAATAAACTCTTTGCAGGAACTTAAAGTTTATTAAGCGATGTTTGCCATTTTGTGAGACAGATTTAGTACTTGTCCAGCAGTATGTCCATTGTTAATCTGTAATATCTATCTGTAATATTGCACGTCACTCATGTAATGCTCTCATGTTTAAGGGCCTGGTCACTGTGCGGCAGAGAGTGTACACAATTTATATCATGTGATGTGGGGATTAAGCACGTAATAAATAAGTTAGAGGTGAATGCCTTGCACGGAAGTAATGAAATTTAGCAAACATGGGGGCATCCAATGTGTCTGATTGTAGCTTATCCCACTGCTTGACCAGCCCATCTTGAAAATAATCACCAGCAGTGCTGATTCCCACCAAGCGCTTTGCTGAGAGGAATTCTCTCCACTGCCCCATTGGTAACCAGTTGCACAACTCAAGTGGCAGTTTAGGAGAGTAGAGTAGAGTCATGTTTTGCTTACCAGCGGCCCTCCAGAGAACCTCTACTGGATCAATCACGTGATAACGTCTACGTGGCTTTGTGAACAAAAACGGTGGCAATGATAAGGGGTTCACAGCCTTCCTTTCAATGAACCATTGTGGATTGCCTTAAGTCCCATGTAGCCATGGATACATCTGTTGTGCGGTGCTTTAGTATAACTTAAAATCAGGGGCGTTAAGTCCACCTGCTGAATATGGCTTGATTAATATATCACACTGTACTCGTGGCTGTTTCCCAGCCCATACAAGCCGAATCAGGAGGGATTGCAGCATGCAAAAGAAGGATTTTGGTAATAATATAGGTATATTGATAAATAGGAACAGAACCCGTGGCAACCAATACAATAATTTTTACGAGCGATTCTCGTCCCAGTAGAGACAGAAGTAGTCTGATCCGTTTCTCAACAGATTCGGTACGTTTCTGTATCACCCGCCAGTAAATTTTGCGGACAACAATGTCCGGCTTGGTATGTATATGCACCCCAAGATAGAGAGTTGGTTACGAAGTCCACTCAATGGGATAAGTGAGCATCACTGGAAGAATAGAGGGGGTCAGTGGAAACGCAATGGATTTACTCCAGTTAATACATAAGCCTGAATACTGTACAAAGTGCACCACCTCTATCAGGTTATATTGTGGGAGTCTTATTCCGCAGTGTCCATGGTACTCGCACAATGTACAAGATAGGGGCTCCACTGTTAACTCATATATTAGGAGAGAGTGGGGCACCCTAGCCTCATGCCCCGTGTGTGGTGTATAGGCTCTGAGAGTAGTCTGTTCATGCATACCTGTGCCGAGGGCTGCTTATAAAGAACATCCACTAGCTTAATAAATATTTCTCCCATCCCCACACGTCTCAGCACAGTTCTCAGAAATCGCCACTCGACGGATTCTAAAACCTTCTCTGCATCATGAAAAATTGCAGCAACACTGGGCTCCATATTAATACTGACGATTGTGCCAAAGAGAGTTCGCAGATTTTTTCTTAGTGACCGAGTAGGTCCAAAACCAGTCTGCTCAGGACCCGCAACTGAAGGAAGCAAAAAGCAGAGCCTGTTTGTTAATGTTTCAGCCAATATTTTTTAGTATCCGTATTCAGCAGCGAAAGTGGTCGGTACGAAGAGCATTGTTGTGGGGGTTTGTCTTTCTTTAACAGAGTAATCAGAGTGGCCTCTCTCATGCTAGTAGGCATTATGCCATCTGTGGCCATTTCCTCTAATAGGTTTACCAGATGTGGAACCAGCTGATCCTGGTTGACTTTATAAAATGCTACAGTTAGTCCATCCGACTCCGGGGCTTTGTGATTGGACATTGTGCTCAACCCTGTAGTTATTTCAGTAGGACGCAATAGCGTCATCTAGTGTTCCCTGTGTGCATTTAAAAGCCACTTCATGGCTATGCATGATGAATATTCATCATTCGACTCATACAAGTCCAACGCGCGCGCAAGGTGTACAGCTCTGTATAATAAGAGCAAAATCTGTCTGCTATCGGTGCAGCTCCGTTTAGTATTGTAGCATTCTCATCGCACAGCTCTAACACCTCATTTGACCACCGACTGGCCGGGTAAGTGCTGCCAATGTCGCGCCTGGCCTCTCCCCTTCGCCATAAACTTTTGCGGTTACTTTAGTTTGGGCATCTATCTTAGTTTTAATTTGTGCTAGTTTGTCAGGAGTATACTCCACAAGCACTCGTCGCTCCAGGTCCACTAATCTGTCTCTAGGTTCTGCATTCTCCCTCTAATGGAGTGCAACACCCCGGTAGGTTTTGATATAACCACCCACCTAATGTAAATTTAAAAGTCTTTCATATTGTGGACATTTTTGGGAAACTATCAAGGTTAGTGGCAAAGGAAAGATCTATTTATTTTGTTACTTTTAGCTTGAATACCTCGTCTAACAATGAGTACTGAGGAAAGTGGCACATTCGGGTCCTGGGTTGGGGGGTCGTCTATTTTCAGTTGTAGCTTAACCGGGGAATGGTCTGAGTATGTGCACGGCAGGTGTTCGCACTTTGTTATGAAAGGTATTAACTCCTTCCATGCTCATGAAGAGCTGAGCTCGTCATGAGCCACGGCGCTCCGATGCTCATGACGAGCTCGTCATGGCCCGTGGAACGCTCAGGTGCAGGGACAATTCCGCCACTGTGATGAACGTTCCACGGAGCCAATGCACCTGTGACGAGCTGAGCTCGTCATGAGCACAGGAGCAGTGTAGCTCATGACGAGCTCAGCTCGTCATGAGCATGCGGGCGCTTTGCGTGCCCCCTGCCCCCAGCACAGTGGGGGAATAACCCCCGCAGCGAAGGGGTTAAATCACAAGATTCCAGCCAATAGTCTATGCCTGTATGTATATTGTGCACCGACGAGTAGTGTGTGTACTCCCTTCCTGCTGGAGCGCGGTAGCTCCAAACATCAACCAAGCCACCCGCCTCAGCATTGATTGCAATAGCCCTCGCTGATGCCGAGGGGGAACAAGCTGGGCCCTTTGACCTGTCAAGCTCAGGAGATTGTACACAGGTAAAGTCACCCCCATAAGGTGGGCATTTTCGAATGTGTAGTGAGTTTATTTTTCAGGGTGCGATAGAATTGGGTATTACCATAATTCGGACCATACACTCCAACTATACGCACCACAAGGTTTCCACTTCGGCAGTGAACAACAACATACCTTCCCCCCAGTGTATATAGCAACCAATTGTACTGTGATATTGGTTCCCTGTCAGACCCACACTAGGACCCCCCGTGCATGTGACATGAAACCGGCTGCCACAGAAAAGCCTTTCATTCTTCACTGCGATAACAGCCCAGTGGCAGTCGCCAAGTGAGTCTCCTGCAGCACTGCCACGTCTATGTGATGCCTGTGCAGATATAAAACCACCCTGCAAATTTTGTTCTGATCATTTAACCCCCATACATTCCAGGTTAAAAATTTCAGTAAGTGATCCCCCTGTCTGGTTGTTTGGTCACCCTTGCTCATATTCCAACCAGTTAGCAAATTTCACAATATATGCATAGCTGTCCAAATGAGAACATTCAACCAAATCTGTGCCGCCACCATAAATCAATGCATAATCATTAATCCCCCACCCACTCCCACGTCACGTCCCCCGGCTTTTGACAAGACAACATCATCCCCTCCCTCAAATCTCAACAACCTTTCTAATGACTGTGTGAGGGAGACTGTAGGGTGGTGAGTGCCCCATCAATTGTTAGAAACTTAAACATCGCTAGAACTATACTTCCTTTTAATACAATCCATAGTTATCATTTGGCACAAATCCACTTTGCGCAAAGCTCGAATGCCTAACCAGCTTGACTTTAGCTGATTATTATTTAGACGAGAGCGTCCCTCTCCCACATGTCATTGCTAAACAACTTTATTAATTCTGGAGTCAAGATGGCAGCTACTCCCCCTTAACTTGAAGTAACACATCCATCCCTGCAGATAAATTGTCACCCACGGAGCGCATTTGGACCTGTTATGCTGTCTCAGTCATTTTGATCCAGTGGGCTCAATGAATTGTTATCCTCCGCTGCTCTTTCATGTATCTCCTTGCCTCAGTGCAACTTAGCGTAGCCCTTGAGTGCTTGCTGCACATTTCCAGGGTCCATGTGGACTTTCCCTTTCTCATCAATTGTGACCTTCAAGCGAGCAGGATAGAGCATGGCAGACTCAATGTTCATTTCTCTTAGCTAACGTTTGATGGGTAAGAACTGTCTGCGCGCCTCCTGTACCTGAGGAGTGAAATCTGGGTACAGTGAAAGCTCAGAGCCCTCATGTTGCATTGTTCGAAGTTCCCGTGCTTTACGCAATGCTCCGTCCTTGTCCTGGAAATGTAAGGTTTGCGCCATTATGGGGCGCGGGGAGTTCCAGGGGGAAGCCTAGGCGCAAGTAAGCGGTGTGCCCGCTCTTCTACAAGGACGGCAGAGAATACCGTTCGGCCTAAGAGGGTGGTGAGTAGATTCTCCAAGTATAGCTCCATGTTGCCTGTCGGGGTGAACTCTGGGAGACCAACTATACATATGTTATTGTGCCTTGAGCACACTTCCAGGTCTTACGCTTGTGCTTGTAGTGACTCCCCACGTTTCCCCAGCAGTTTTTGAGAGCCAGAGGTCTCGGCATTCTGGTTTTCAATTTCCGAGACTCTCCTTCTACCGTGTCAATTCTCTTGGCATGCTTGTCCATCCTCTCTGACATACGATAGGAGAAAGAGTCATTTTTTTTGCAATCTATAGTAGATAGGCTCTGCTGCATGGTTTCCAATATGTGGTGCAGCCCCACCAACTCAGTCCAAGAAGCACCTTGGTTCCCTAGATTGACATCCGCTTCATCTTCTCTCAACCTAGTTGACTTACGTTTGTCAAACTGTAGCTTGGTTTGGGTTTTGTCTGACTTCCCAATTGTCCCGGTGGTCTGTATCGAGTACAGATACCCTAATCACCAGGCCACACAAGGTGGAGGGTCCACACCACAAGCTAGCCCAATGTCGGATTACAGTTACCAGTCTCCAGCACTCGAATCACTGCTGCTTACTGGTGCATGTTTACAAATATCGGAAGTGGCGTAATTCTCATAATGGTTCTCCTCACACAAGTCAGACCCCCCCCAATGGCACCAATCTGTAATCACATGAGTCTTGCACCTGCTCCGCAGTTCTGGGGACACATATAGGTCAATTATACCAGGGCAGGGACTCTAGGAGTGTCTATTTCTTCAGTAGGCCTTTCTCTGCACTCCTGGCCTCTAGGCCATGAGGGGTCGCATCTAACCAATGCAGGGCATCATCAAGCTGTAGATCCTGTTAAAGACCCCCTCGGCACTGCCTTTAAATTCGATGCCAGCATGGGGGTGGCACTCAAAGTTAGCAGGCTTCATAATTTATCTCATGCGATGCAGCTCCGGCCACGAGAGGGCCCCGGCAGCAGCAGCAGGCCACCAGTCCCTCTGCACTCACTCATGTACCTCCTGTGCAGCACAGGCCTCACTACACTCAGGAGCCCCTCCCGGACAGCTTGCTCAGGCGCTGCGATGACTCCGCAGGTACAGCCTTGTCCAACAGAGTGCAGTCAGAGGGTTCCAATTTGCGGCCGTCACTCTCCGCCTCCACGCCCGCAGGAATTGTTCGCAGGCAGCATGGGCCGTCGCAGCGTCAAAGCAGGCCTCACCACTGCAGTCAGTCCGGGCCTGATTTTAGCACTTTCCATCGATCATTCTTGGTGTTGGAGGTATTGTAACACAGCTAGTGTTAGTGCCGTCACCTATCTGTATGATCGGGTTTATGCCCCTAATGAAAGGCGGAGGCAGGTATGAGTGTTAACTACTTTTATTACTGATGTGGGGAAGGAGCGCCGGGAGCAAGGTCTCTTCTCTCTGCGGGCTCCGCACTTTGTCTCCAGCATGGCCGCTGCATGCCGTGTCATTGCGTCATGCGGAACCACTAGAGTGCGCACACTACATATCTCCCTCCTTTAATGAACCACAATTTAAAGAACTATATGAGGTCCCATAGTCTATTTACATACATGCTTGTTGACCTCACCCATCTCATAGTCTCTATATTTCGCTGGTCTCACCGCGGTTCTACCAGAGCCGGTGCATCTTACCGGGGTAGCTGAGACTTCTTCTGCGTCTTCTTGGAGAACTCTTGATCTCCGTCTTTCATCCACCCCAGGGTACACCCTCGATGATGCTTCCCTCAGGTTCTCCTGTTGTTCTCCAGTGCTTTGGTCGTCCCATTTTCTTCTAAGCTCTCCTCTCACGTTTTCTCCCAAGTTCACTGTCTCTTCCCTCACTGGTACCATCTCCGCAAGGGGTTCATTGAGATGATCACTTTCCTCTTTGGTCCACTGCAGCATCTTGTTGCATTTGGACATCCTATCTTGTGACCACACCTTTCCATCACTCAGTAATGCCGCTCTGCTGTAGACCTCTTTCACCTGTAGTGGTGCACTGAATTTGCTTTCGCCCTTTCTTCTCAGCTGGGCCAGCTTGAAATGAACCCACTCTCCTCTCTCCAATGTCGTCTCTTTTGCATTGAACCTTTTATTGAAATGTTCCATGTAAATCCTTTGTGCTCTTTCCAGATTGTGGTGGACCACTGCGGGAGACCACTTGCTTGTGATCGTACGTTGCTTCCACACCACGTCCCTGGTGAAAGGATCCCATCCCCTAAGAATTTTGAAGGGACTGTATCCTGTGCTGGTCGGAGTGATCCTGTAGGCCCACAATGGGCTTTTCAGTTCCTTCTCCCAATTCTTTCCGGCCCCTATCGCCGCTTGCACTGAGCCCATTATGACTCTATTGAACTGTTCGGCCAATCCAATTCCATGAGGATGATATATTGATGTGTGCTTGATCTTGATTCCATTCCTGTTCATGTAGGTGTTCCATTTTTCTGATGTAAATTGGGGCCCATTGTCGCATAGTATGGAGCGAGGAATTCCTTCCCTTAAGAACGTTGCAGTGAGGAATTCCAGCACTTTGTCTGTGTCCATTTCTTCTTGTATGTCTATCTCCGGCCATTTGGAATACCTGTCCACTAACACAAGTACATATTTCAGAATTCCTTGAGCATCCAGCAGCTGACCAAGAATGTCTATCAATAGCTCTTCCCAGTGATTATTGGGGTATTCAAACTTTCCCAAGGTGGGGCGCAAGAAGATTTGTGATTTGTCCGCATTTTGACACTGAGTACACTCCCTGACGTGTTTTTCCATCTGGGCATCCATGACTGGCCACCAATAAATTTGTTTATTTCATAGTTTGGTCTTTACGATGCCCAAGTGTCCTTCGTGTAGGATGGTATGCAGGCACAGCACCAAGGAGGCGGGGGGAACTTCTTTGCCCCCTCTCAGCAAGAAGGGCCCTTGGTCTCCTACAGATAGTTCCTCACACACTTCGACAAACTTCCTGTGCTCCCCCTTCAAGCGTCTCTTTTCCAGCCATCCCTGCAGCACAAATTTCTTCACCACCCTGAGATTGGTGTCATTCTCATAGACCTCCTTCCATTCCTGTGCACTTATCACTTTCTCATGGTCTTCCAGGAAAGCCACACTGATATTCTCTTCCTCTAGTGCTGACGGTGCTTCCTCCATGGCTGATGCCCTGCTTAAATATTCGGCTACCTTGTTTTGTGTCCCAGGGATGTATTCCAGATCACACCGATAGTCCCGCAGTTTCAAGGTCATTTTGGCTATGCGGTGGTCGCATTCGCGTGTCCACTCGATGTGAGCACTTTTATCAGCGGCTTGTGAGCATTCCTAGGCTGAATTGTCTAAACTTCTCCATAGCCCATACTGTCGCCAGCATCTCTTATTACACAACACTGAATTTCTTCTCCGTGGGTGACAGGGACCGGGACGCAAAGCTGAGGGTGGGCACCTCCCCTTCTCTCGTTTCTTGCATTAAGACAGCTCCTAGTCCCTTCTCACTCACGTCAGTGGTTAGTATGGATCTTGTCTGTTGATCAAACCCTTGTAACGGTACTGCTGTACAAATGTCCTCCTTGATCCTGTGGAATTCATCTTGTGTGTCCTCCGTCCATACAGAAGAAGTTTTATCTCGAATGAGTTGGCGCAAGTGGTGCGTCTTGGTTGCAAAGTGAGGCACAAATTTGCTGTAAAACTCGCCCATCCCTAAGAACGAGCGCACTTCTTCCTTGCTCTTACGTGGTGGTGTATCCCATATGGCTCTGGCATTGGCTTGTTTGGGCCTGACTCCTTGATCGCTTATCTCATGGCCTAAGTAGGTGACAGACGTCATTCAAAAATGACACCTCTCCCATTCCGCAGTTAGGCCATTGCGTTCCATAACTTGTGATGCACCTGGAGCAGTTTTGCATCGTGATCTGCCCTATCTTTGCCCATTATCAGAATGTCATCTTGAAAATATTGTACCCCATTCTGTGTTCTTAAACAACTTTCTGAAACTCAGCCGCTGCTGACGTGAGGCCGAATGGCATTCTTCGAAACTGGTAGCACCCAAATGGAGTTATAAATGACATCAGCTTGCGGCATGTGTGGTGTAGGGCTAGTAGGTGATACGCTGAGGTGAGGTCGATGGTGGGGAACCATTTCACACCCTTAGGTTTCGCCAACATTTCATCAATTCTGGGTAGCGGGAACTTTTCCACAATGATGTTCCTATTCAGCTCCCTCAGGTCCACACATAGGTGAACCTTGCCATTTGGTTTTCTCACATCCACCAGAGGTGCTAGCCATTCCGCACTTTTTATCGGCTTGATGATCCCATTTTCTTCTAGTCTCTGTAATTCTTCTTGTATCACCTCCCTAATTGCTAAGGGGATGTTTCTCATCTTGTGGCACACTGGCTTGGCGTCTGCCTTGATCTCTATCTTATGGGTGAATTCCGTCAATTTTCCCACTTTGCCTCCAAATACTGTGGGAAAGTCCTCTTTTAAGTTGGTGACGTTTGGTTGTCGACTTGGACTGGGCATCAACACTTGTGTGGCTCCTCCTGGATCCAACTGTATGCCCTGATCACCTTGGTCGACCCAACCCAGGACTTAAGGACCCTTCTCAGCTACGTATAAATTGCACCACGCACTGCGATCCTTACATTATGGGGATTGGATCTCCCGTAAATGTGACTGGTCATATATCCGGAGGTTCCAAGTGCGGTCCCTGCTGTTATTTGAAGCTCTCTTCCCACACTTTGCGTTGCACTATGGTGAACGGGGATCCCGAATCTGCCACCATCTGTATATGTACACCCCCAATTGCCATGTCACATTGCGGTTTCCTGGAACAGTTGCAGTCGATACTTAATATTTGTTCTTTAATGCATAACACATCATTTTCCTCTCCTGCTTCGTCTTCTTCTCCGTACGGTTCCTGCACGACATATTTGACCGCCGTACTTCTTTGCTTGTGAAGACACACCTTTTCGTAGTGTCCGATTATTCTGCAGAACATACATTTGGCACGGAAAGCTGGACAGCGTTTGTCATGATCAGCATGGGACTGGCTGTCGCATCGGTAGCACCCATTCTTGTTGTAGCTTGGGGGTTTCTTCCCTGGTGGGGGTCTGGGTGCCCATCTAGCCAACATCTTCTTGTCCCCCATTTCTGCTCTACTCTTGTCCGGTGGGTTTGCTTCATTGACCTTGTTGACCATGGGCCTTGTGGCACTTTCCTTCTTTGCCGCCTCTGTGCATCGTTTCGATAATTCAGCCTTCTTCACCATGGCTATACCTCCTTCAAGGACACATCTCCATTAACTCACAACTTATCTTGGATTGCTGAGTTTGTGGTGTGCATGACTATTTGGTCTTTGATGAACTCGTCTTGTAAGACGCCGAACTTGCACATGATGGTCAATTTCTTAAATGTCACTACGCATTCATCTTTGGATTCCCCCACTCCTTGTTTCCTCTGTTGGAAGTTGTACCTATTTATGGACGTGCACACCGCAGGTCTATAGTGGTTATTCAAATCTTCTATAGCATGTTGGAACACGTCATCATCTGCTGCTTATCTTAGTGTTGGGACTAGGTTCTGGAACACTCTGATGCCTTCGGGGCCTAAGTTATGGATCAATATCCTCCGTCTTCTCTTGGGGAATGCTTCGCTATTTTCATCTTTCAAAGCCTCTAGGTAGTTCATGAAATATTTGCTCCAATCCTCCCATTTCATTGTGGGGTCTCCTGGCCGGGGTAGGAAGGTAATTGGAGTTGTCAGCGAGGAAGGTTGGGCACACATCTCTGCTCTCCTTTCTGGCACTTCTCGCTCTCCTCTGGGGCTCCCTGGTGCACCCTGTCTGTGTTGGCGTGTGGGGCTTTGTAGGGTTGCAGATTCCCCCCGTGCTTTGCTGTGTCTGCTTCGCCAGGGTCCTGGTGATGGAACTGGTGGTTCGGGGTGAGTCGTCTGGCGTCTCCGTGCCCAGCCAGTTTATTGCCTCCCACTGGTTTCCCCTTTGTCTGGGCTTCCTTACTTACAGTTGATGCTGCTCTCCAACGAGGTTTCAGGACACCTTGGGGGCTTTCTCTGCACTGGTCTTAGTGGTCACGTGGGCCTTCACCTCTTGGGTGGTGGGTTCTCGGATCCTGTGGCTTTGGCTGTCCCGTGTACTCCGTCCTCCAATTTGGGAGCTGGCTTCTCTCCCTGTGGGAAGCTGTGCTGGTGTCCGCGGCCTCTCTCCTCTGCCATGCTCCTTACCTCCCTTGTATCTCACGTTGTGGCCCTCTCCTGCCTCGTGGTTGCCTTTGGTGGGTCACAGGGGGAGGGGCACCGCCTAGGCGTCTCCCTGCCTCGAATCCCGTCCTAGTCGCCAGTTGTAAGATTGGGGTTATGCCCCTAATGAAAGGCGGTGGCAGGTATGAGGGTTAACTACTTTTATTACTGTTGCGGGAGAAGGAGCGCCGGGAGTGAGGTCTCTGCTCTCTGCCGGCTCCGTGCTCTATCTCCAGCATGGCCGATTCGTGCCACGTCATCGCGTTACGCTGAACCACTAGAGCGGGCACACTACACTATCTTCGTTTTTTGGCAGTTTTGATTATGGATGATGCGGATGTTGATAGGATTGCAGCGATGCAAGCGCAAGCTGGTTCACATTGTGGCCCTCTTGATGCCAGGCAAGCTCCGCCCCCTACATATATAATTAGAGTTACCATACATATATTCCATCTTTATTCATGTCATATTTTGTTATCACTTTCTTCTACTGCCACTGAATTGTTCTACATTTAGCTCTAATCCTCTTACTCTAATGAAAACAGGCCTTGATGGAAGCAAGAAATTAATTTAGAAAGAGAAGGAGGAAAGAAAGATGAGAAGAGAGGAAGGAATAGCAGATAGTATGGGATGATTTCGAACTGATACTTTATTTTTCACATTTCCACTAGTTAGTATGGACCAGTTGCGCTTTCACGGCTCCCTGGCAAACACAGGTCTGAACCATCTTACCAGCACAAGCAGGAAAGACAGGCAGACTGTGACTCACAGATCTTTCCAACTTACCTGGAGATCAGATAATGATCATTCCTAGCAGAGACTGGACAATTACATTTATTAGTCAGTTCTAGAGCCCATTTCCGCAATAGACTGACAGATACAAGCAAACTTTGCTATTTTATTTTTAAAGTGTTAAATATTAAATCCCAACTCTATTGCAGATTACGTGTGGTATTATAGAATAAAAACTATGTTGAAAAGCAAAAATATGATACATATAAATATGATTAAAAAAGTCAACATATCTAATGTATATTATTAAGTAAAATCATCGATGGCATCAATCTGTATTTAAATCCCTCACTTCCTAGAGTCTAGCTATATTTATATAGCATCAAACATGCGGCATGTTACATTCCCTACAAACGACGGGGCTTAAATAGAAGCTCCTTGCACTGCCGGTGAGTCTCTTTTTGTCACATAAACAGTGATGCACGGGTGGTGCATGGGGCTGGTAAATAAGCTCTGAATTTCCTAGATAGCCTCTTTATACCACCTTTATCTCATGGTCTATCTATGTTTTTCAGTCTGCAGTGATCAAGGGCAGCTTCTGTCTTATATTGTCATGTTTTGACTAGGAAATCAATCAATCATTCAGCGATTTGTGAAGCACACAACTCCACAGGTAGGTTCTCGAAGCATTGGGGGGAGGGGGAAATTCATGCTGCACTGTTTCATCCAAAGAGCCAGGTCTTGAGGCTTTTCCAGAATGCCTGCAGTGGGGAGGTTCGCCTGATGCTAAGGGGGAGTTCGTTCCAGGTTTTGGCCGCGATGAAGAAGAAGGCTCTTCCTCCGGTTCCTAGTCTGTGGATGTGTGGGATTTCGGCCAGAGCAAGGTCGGCAGAGCAGAGGTGCATAGAACAAGATTCTTTCATTGGGGACCGGTGTTGTGGAAGGATTTGTAGGCATGGGTGAGCAGCTTGTTGGTTACTCTCTTGTCGATAGGGAGCCAGTGGATGTCTCGTAGGTGTTGGGTGATGTGGTCTTTTAGTTGGATGCCTAGGACGAGTCTGTCTGCAGCATTTTGGATGGTCTGGAGTTTGTGGAGTAGGGATCTGTAGATTCCAGCTGGAGGGCGTTCCCGTGGTCCAGCCTGCTGGTTATGAGTGAGTGGGTGACGGTCTTTCTGGGTTTGGGCGATCCAGTTGAAGGTATTGCAGAGGATGCGCAGGGTGTTGAAGCACGTGGAAGATATGTGTAATGGTTGGTTATCTACGAGAGCGGATTGATGCTCAAATTGGTCCTCCTCCTGAAATCTCCAAAGTCTGAAGACTATGATAGTAAATACTGATGAAGGGATCTGGTGAGGGAAGAAAAAGGAAGGGTACAGCAGGGAGCGAGCTCTGCAGGTTACTAAGAAACAGAATTAGTCTCTCTCTCGATTGTATGATCATATATAGTAGGTAATTACGAGAGAACCTCAAAAATATACCTGTAAATAAAATAGAAGAGAAGGTGGAACCTATGTTGCTTTTGGACGACTATAATCAGTTAGACCTGAGCGTTTGCGGCTGAAATAAAGAAACAACAATTTAACAGAGTCAAGTAATTCTGTCTCTATCCTTACGGCACTCTATGAATTCATATGGTAGAAGGATACTCCTCACCTCCCCTTTCTTATTAGGCCATAAATATTCACAGGGGAGAATAACCCAAGAGATGCTGAACACTTCTACCCCCTGTGTAGAAAGGTAAATAAACAAAACAACACTTTTGAATGGCAGTTTGAAACATCCATGCTTATTTCATTCATAGCACTACTGAATCAATTTTTTCAGAACTTCTCTGGTATTCACATCAAAAAGAAAGTACGTAACTTCAATGCCCAAAGTGTCAAGGGAATGATACCACTCTGCAGCATTCAAATATGATCCTTTTTTCAAAACACGCTCATCCCTGGCATACGTAAAGATCAGTGACTTCTCAGAACCTGTCCTTCACACTCAGCCATAGGGAACTTAGTATTGGACTTAAAGGGGCATATTACTAACAACTAGCGATAATTATCGCTATGTTGGTTTAGCGGCGATATTTTTATCGCCGAGCTGCGGCGATTTTTATCGCTTAGGAACCTTGCTATTATCAAGGTTTATCTCCTAAGCGATAAAAATCCGTCGAAATGCATGAATATCGCTGAAAAGTCAGCGATATTCATGCATTACAGAGCTAATGCTCTTAGCCATGTTATCCACCTACCATTGGATAACATGGCAAAGAACTGCTCAGGGGCAAGTGTTAGATTTTGGAGATATTCGCGCTTAGCGCAAATATCTCCAAAAGTTGGTAATAGGAGATAACGATGTTAGCGACTGTTTCCAGTCGCTAACATCTTGGCACGCCCACTTTGCATGTCATTAGTGATAAATATCACTGACATGCAAAGCGGGGCCCAAGATGGTCGCTATCTCCTACTAGCTGTCGCTAACTGGTGTTAGCGACAGCTAGGTAATAGGGAGATAATTTTATCTCCGCTTTCTTGGCTTTTAAAGCCAAAAAAGCAGAGATATACCCCGTTGATAATATGCCCCAAAGTGTTTTCCCCCTCCCACATGAGAACCTCCTGGTCTCACCAACAGGAAGGGTTAGAGTGGTTACATCCTACAAGGAATCTGAGGGAAGTAGGTCTAATCACGTCTCCCAAAACCTTCTCTTTTGACTTTGGCAGAGCAGTAAAACTGATAGCAAGTTAGGAAGGAAAATAATGCCCATAATAGAGACTTCCCACAAGAGGTGCTCGATACCCAAGCCTCGCCAACGGTAGTCTTGTTGGGTGTTGCATCATAGCAACAACCCAAAAATCTGATACTGACACTGGCCGAATAACCAGCTATGTCATTAGCAAAATCCACACACAAAGGAAAAAGATATAACTGAAGACGGTGCACAAAGCACCCTTACCAGACCGGGACAGTTTCACTCCCTTGCAGAACAATAATTAGCGGCCACGTCCTCTGGAGACGCTATGCTTTTACAGGTGGAGCTAACCTCACGCTGACATGCGTGTGTCTCCTCCTGCAACTCACGTCGGTACCTTGAAATTGTAGTATTTAATAGTTCCGGTACCTTCATCATTCTGAAACCTGTTTGTTGGCCTGACAGAGTTCATAGCTACTACGAAGGTCTAATGGGTCATGACAATACGGCTTTGACCTGTTGGTTCATGGTGAGGGAGGAGTCAAGTATGATGCCGAAGTTGCGAGCATGATCGCTAGGTGTGGGAGGGTTGCAGAGGGTGGTGGGTCACCAGGTGTTGTCCCATGTGAAGGGGGTGGATACAAGGACAAGGACTTTCTCAGAGTTGAGCTTCAGGTAGTTGCTGCTCATCCAGGATGGGACGTCTTTCATTCCTTCTTGGAAACTGTGTATGGTGATGTTAGGTTCCATGGTGAGGGAGAGGGTGAGCTGGCTGTCATTGACGTAGGATACTTTGGTGAGTCGTGTTTTCTGAAGATGGCAGCGATGGGGCCACGTAGATGTTGAAGAGTGTTGGGCTGAGTGATCCTTGGGGTACACCGAGGCTGATCTCTGTGGGTTCGGAGAGGAAAGGCAGGAGTCTGATGAGTTAGGAGCGGACCCAGTCTAGGGCAGTATCCTGTATACCGGCATCATGGATTCTGGGGGTTAGTATGAGGAGGGAGACAGTGTTTAAGGCTGCTGGGAGGTCTAGTAGGATGAGGCCAACCATGTGGTCTTGGTTGAGGAGGGTCTGTATGTCGTCCGTGACAGCTAGAATGGCACTCTCTGAGCTGTGGTCGCTGTGGAATCCGTATTGAGAGGTGTCACAGATTGAGTTTGATTCGCTGACGTTCGGGGGTTGGTTGTTGATGATCTTCTTGGTGACTTTGGTTGCGAAGGGGAGGAGAGAGATGGGTCTGTGGTTCTTGAGGTACATTGGTTCTGCAGAAGGCTTCTTGAGGAGGGACTTGACTTCAGCATGTTTCCATCCATCTGGGAACATGCCTGTTTTGAGGGTGCAGTTGATGGTACGTCAAAGTTTGGATGCTACAGCGAAGGCAGCCCTGTGGAAGATGTGCAGTGGGCAGGGGTAGGTGGGAGCTCCTGAGTGTTTGCGCCTCATGGTCTTAGCGGTGTCTTCTGTGGTGTCAGGGATCCAGGCAGTGATGGTAGGCTGGGTGGCGTTGCCAGTGGTGGGTGTAGTGTCTATGCCTTGGGTCCGTTCATCGAAGTTGTTGTAGAGAGTCCTGATCTTGTGATGTAAGTAGGAGCCAAGTTTGTTGCAGAGGTCCTGGGAGAGAGGGAGGGACATTGGAGGATTCACTGAGGGTTTGGTGAATTCTTATATGAGTTCCTTAGAGTTGCAGGAGTTGATTAGGATTCTGTCCTGGATGTAATTCTTCTTTGTGGTTCTGATGAGTTGGTTGTGTTCTGTCATGGTGGTCTTGTGGGTGGTGCGGGCTTCCGAGGTTTTGCTGCTCCTTCAAGCTTTCTTGAGTCATTGGCATGTGCACTTGGATTCTCGGAGGTCGGTGGTGAAACAAGTGGCTTTTGTGGTGCATTGTTCTGGAGGGGGCGCAAGTGTGTTTGCGCAGTCATTGATCCATCTGTGGAGTTCATTGACGGCAGAGTTGGCGTCGGTCGTGGTGGGTGAAGGAGTGAGGTTGATTGCGGAGTTCAGGTGCCCTTCGGTGGGCCTGCTCCTGCTCCGACATGGGGGCCATGGTGTAGGCTTGGGTGCAATTGGTTTTGAGAAGGAAAAGTGGACACAGTGGTCGTCAATCCAGAGGGGTTGTGTCGTGTGGCTGAAGCAAATGTTATTTCCTGCTGCGAAGGTGGAGTCGGGGGTGTCCTGCCTTGTGGGTGGGGGTGGTGACAAAATATATTAGTCCGATGGTGGCAAGGTTGTTTAGGAAGGTGGTGGAGTTGGATTCGCTGAGAAAAGCTTGGGAAAGCAACAGATAGCATCAGTTTGTGGGGTTCCTCTCTGTGGAGATGTCTGTGCATCCAACTTAAAATACGATTTCCCAGCATTTCTATTAGAGAAATAGGCCTCCTGAGCCAGTGCTTAATTTTAGCCGGTGGTTTCTGGTGCTTGGCACCAGCACTTAATTGCTAGAACCTGCACTTATGACAGCTGCTACATGGTGGCGCTGCTTATGCAATTTAAAGATGATCAGAAAACAACTAATACCTGCCACCCAAGCCATTCTTTCTTTGGTGGTCTCAAACAGTCTAAATTGTCACACTAGTAGCAGTGTGATGGTTAGTAGTTGTGTAAGTACAGTGGCAATGTGTGGCGCAAACTGTGGTGGCCTCCTGACAGGGCCCGGCATATACTTTTTTTTTTTTTTTACGAATTAAGCACTGTCCTGAGCTGTGCTGTAAGGTGTGAAAACGAATTGTGTTTGTTTCTTACGCACATACACCTAAGTGTACCGTATTTTATACAGCACATTATTGAATATATGACATATGAGCTATTGATACACTATCCACCTACAGAAAAGCATCACACTATATAATTAATAGAAGCAATGAAACTAAGAGCGAAACTAGGAAGTTAAATTGAATAAATGAATAAGTGCATGGCATGGGGGGGCTCAAACGCAAAATGTAAAGCACATGACAAAACCATAAGAGATTGAGTTAAAACGCGCAATGAATTAACGCAACTTGCAGACGGTAACTGGTACTGCTGAAAGAGAAAGCTATAAGGACTACGTTTAAGTCTACAAAATAAGGTATTGCAAATGTCTTTCTTTTGCCTTGAGCAACACACTAGGGACCATCTAGTTTAAATCCCAAGAAAGGAGCATATCACAGTCCACGTCTAAAACCCATCAGTCAGGTTGCAGGTTTGGAAGTGTGAAAGGTTTCCTCCTCAAATGTTTTCCTAGCCTAGCACCTCTCAGCAAGTTGAAAAGGAATGCGTTGTAACTGTCCCCATGGGGGTGCTTGTCAGATGCCTGGACTGCTCTGTTTGTTTTGACAGTTCAGTGGGTGTCTGATCTGTTATTTATGGTCATGGAAGGGAGGTAGCACCAGAGTGCTGCAGACTGGTACAAGCCTTCACCCCTACGTTTCCTCCATCTGCAAAAGTGCTTTAGAGAATCTACTCTTTCAGAAAGGTGGCAACTAATGAAGTCACTCACCAACACGTTGCTATTCCACGTTGCTATTCCTGCCTATCAAAGTTAGATTTCCGCACGTGTAAAGTTTAAACAGCTAACATTAGCTGTTGAAAATCGTAATGAAAACGTGCGCCTGCGTGCATGCGATTTTACTTTACAAAAAAAAGTCACTGGAAGACAAAAACAACTGACCAAGAGCATTGTAGCGCCAGCACAACTGAAAAAAATAAGTAATACAATGTTTAAAAAGCACTTAGTTAAAGGCAAAATTACACACGGCCTCCAAATGATCGCAAATTCTGCCGTGGCACCGATCCGCGTAATGCTATTTTACAAATCCATTTACGACTTTTACCTCTGCATCTACTGAAGAGCTATTTTAAGCGAGGCACAGTATTCATGTGCGAATGCATGTTTCAAGTGCGATAGAAGTGCTTTTATTTGAAGCACATAAATAGTTCTCGCGCAGATATATATTCATAAAAGTTACAAAAAGATGTTCTCAGATTACATTTAGTCCAATTGATACAAGGGATATATCAAAGAGCAGAAGAGTCTTTTTAGGACACTCTGCAAGCCACAATTGTGTAGTTTCGAGGAAACCTTTTACGCACTTAAAATGTATGCTAACAATATTCTGCGGGAATGTGTTTTTTTTGGGGCAAATATTTCAGAAAAAAGAGAAGCCTTATTCCCAGCCATAATTATAACCAGAGGCAATGCAGAGCACAAGGGGAGTGATTTTAAAGAGATGGCACTGAGAGATGCCCTCGCCTGACATTTTTTGAAGCACATACTGCTCCGTTTTCTATAGCGCTTTGCAGTGGTGTGGCAAGAAGAGAAGCGTTTGATGAGTTTAATTAGGGTTGTAAGGAGCGAGCCATCTCAGATGCGTACAGCCGCTCTAGGACGCTTACTACCCCACACAGGCATTAAAGCGTTTTTTTTTGTCGAATGGCCTAGGATCAATGCCAAGGATGGTGGGCCCCAAAGACACGTGCGGGCCCAATCGGACCGTCTGGAGGTGGCGGCCAACGGTAGAATGGAACGGTTAGAATTTTCGCCGTCATCCCGTAACGCCAGCCATTGGCTGGCAGGAAGGTCATGGGATCTCCTGGGAAGGCAGCAGGGGCAGCCAGGTAGGATAAAAGGAGGGGCACTGTCCTCCCACCACTACCTGCTTTTCACCTGGCTGCCCATGACGACCCCCAACGCTCCTGGGATCCTCCTGCATCTTCCCTTGTACCAGCAAAAAGACTCTTTTGCCCACCGCCATCCCTGTAGATAGCCTCTCAGCGGGCGAGGGGTTCTGGCAGGAGTCGTTTGGACACAAGGCAGGTGTACAACATTGGCATCAGGAATTGAAGTGCAGACGACATCAGGAAGGAATTGAAGCCTTTTGGCTCAAAATCATTCAGGGGTACTGTGGTATATAGAGAAAGGTTGGGGGGCGCCCGCTACAGCGATTGTCCAAAGCCTCCTATGGTACTCAATTATGTTGCCCTGGGGATATCGGGGGACGGAGACTGTACCAGGGGACCAAGGTATGGCCCAGTTGCCCAGGCCCATCTCCCATTGGGTGCCAGGGGGTATCCCTTCTTTGGGTTGGCTCTGGCATGGTTCTTTTGGGGGTCCAGATTTCATGCTGGACCACACTCCCTCTATTTTGAGGGAGCAGGTGAGTTTGCCTTGTAAAATGCAAGTTGATGGGGGGACCACGGGCCGAGATCATCGGAATAGTCAATGCCATAGGTGCCTGGGAGGTGGTCATCCGTGACTACTTCAAGAGCTATTGTTAGCAGATTCCATATACCAGATCTCCTCAATTAAGTGCTGTATATATTGTAAACAAATGACAAGAATGAAAGAATGTTGAAAATGTTTTTAATATCATGTTTATGGATTGTAATAAATATGGCCAGAGAGTTGTTATGCTCTCTAGCTCAAGAACTTGTCACTCCAGGGGGAGGATTCCCATCTCACATGGGGAAGTGGGGCAAGGCCCCAGTATGGATCAGAATAGGTCTTGGTACGCCCCCCCCACCCTTATCATGCGCTTAGGGACCCCAGTGTTAGTGTCCATTATGATTTTTTCGTTAGTGTTGTAACATGTGATTGAAAATTAGGACATTTTGTGTTGTAGATTTTACTCTGTGCCACAACATGCTTTTGTCTAGATTGTTGTCAGCGTGATTATTTCAGATTGGATTAGTTAGATATGAGATACTCAGTAGGGTGATTAAATAATTAAATTAGAAGAGGCGGAGAGAAAAATCAATGCAGGATTTAGTTCCAAATGAATCTTTGAAGAGAGATGAAAATTAGCGAGTGCTAAGGAAATGTTTTGTTCAGGAATGTGGGGAAGGGGGTTACTGGCTGGCCGCAACACCTAGGGTCAGAAATTCATTCAGATTAGCAGGCGTATTTATCCAGGTCGAAATTTCAGTTTAAACTTCACACCTAGGCAAAAAGGGCAGACCTGGAGTCTGCCCCTACTCATTTAGTGGGTGGCATATTGAATGCAGCAGCTCACTAGTACTATTTAATTCACAGACCCTGGGCACATGTAGTACCATATCGTAGGTAATTACACACAAAGTAAATGTGCCAATTAATTGTATACTTATTTTAACCTGTTTGGGAGGGAGAGCACAAGTATTTTACCCCTGATTAGCTGGTCTACTGAATAATTAGTTATTTAATTTAAATTATTAATTAGAAATTAAATATGGTAATTCTGTAATTAGTTTTAGGTGTGTGTTGTGGATATTATAACGTTAAAGCGTGTATTCAATGAATGTTTATATTTATTTTTAATAATCTTTTTTAATTGATTATTAATTATGTTAAATATGGAAATACATTTAAATAAAGCTTGTAAGTGTTTTTTATTGGTGTGGTGTTCTAGAATAGGAAAGAAAATAAATACATTTATGTTTTACATAATTCTGTTCATATTGCCACATTTTAAACAATTATTGTTTTTAAATGTATTTATTAATTTATTTAATATAATATTTGTAGCTTTTTGTCATATGTAATTTGTATTATATGTGATTTTTTTATATGTTTAATATATTTAAATGTTTATTTTTTAAATATTGCTAATTTATTTTTATGATTGATTTTTTTTTTCCGATTGTTTAAATGTTATTACTAATTTTTGTTATACTGCAATCCAGCACTTTCCCTACTGTTGCACTCTTTGGAGTGGGAATAGTCATTTTTACCTCTCCGCTATCCAACAGTTTCTCTACTGTTGCACTCACTGGAGTGGGAATAGTAATGTTAATACCTTCGCTATCCAGCACTTTCCCTACAGTTGCACTCTTTAGAGTGGGAATAGTAATTTTTACCTCTCTGTTATACAATATTTCCCCTACTGTTGTACTCACTGGAGCGGGAATAGTAATTTTTACCCCTCAGCTATCCAGCATTTTCCCTACTGTTGCACTCATTGGAGTGGGAATAGTAATGTTTTCCTCTCCGCTATCCAACACTTTCCCTATTGTTTCTCTTACTGGATTGGGAATAGTAATTTTTAGTCCTCCCCTATCCAGCACTTTCCCTACTGTTGCACTCACTGGAGTGGGAATAGTAATTTTTACCCCTCCGCTATCCAGTACTCTCCTTACTGTTGCACTCACTGGAGCGGGAATAGTAATTTTCACCCCTCCGCTATCCAGCACTTTCCCTACTGTTGCACTCATTTGAGTGGGAATAGTAATGTTTTTCTCTCTGCTAGCCAACATTTTCCTACTGTTTCTCTTACTGGAGTAGGAATAGTATTTTTTCCCCTCCGCTATCCAGCAATTTCCCTATGGTTGCACTCACTGGAGTGGGAATAGTAATTTTTACCCTTCCGCAATCCAGCACTGTCCCTACTGTTGCACTCTTTGGAGTGGGAATAGTAATTTTTACCCCTCCTAAATCCAGCACTTTCCCTACTTTTGCACTCATTGGAGTGGGAATCGTAACTTTTACCCCTCCTCTATCCAGCACTTTCCCTACTGTTGCACTCATTGGATTGGGAATAGTAATTTTTAACTCTCTGCTATCCAACACTTTCCCTACTGTTTCTTTTACTGGAGTGGGGATAGTCAATTTTAATCATCCTCTATCCAGCACTTTCCCTACTGTTAAACTTATTGTAGTGGGAATAGTAATTTGTACCCCTCCGCTATCCATCACTTACCCTACTGTTGCACTCACTGGAGTGGGAATAGTAATTTTTACCCCTTTGCTATCCAACATTTTCCCTACTGTTGCCTTCATTGTATGTTTTAATTTTGTAAAATAATTTAATGTTTTAAATTATTATATATTTTTTTATAAATATTGATTTAAATATTTTTTATTTTTATATCATTTTAAAGTTTACAAATTAAATAAAGAGAATATTTAAATATATATGTATAAAATATTGTTTCTGTGTGTATATTTTTTAATTAAGTTTATTTGTAATATTTAGTTCAAATGTATATTAATTGTAA
This sequence comes from Lissotriton vulgaris, assembly GCF_964263255.1. NCBI lineage: Eukaryota > Metazoa > Chordata > Amphibia > Caudata > Salamandridae > Lissotriton > Lissotriton vulgaris. The sequence goes on along the minus strand of NC_141685.1, from coordinate 339,915,325 downwards.
TTTAGTTTGTTACAAATAATAATATTACTTAATATATTTTATTATATATATATATATATATATATATATATATATATATATATACATATTTAAATCGATCTTTTTTACATCTATATTTTAGTTTGATATTTTTGAATCAATATTTTTGTACTTACCTGTTTAAGTATAGGGAGTCAATATTTTTGCATTCTATATTTTTACTTCGATATTAGAACATCGATGTTTGTTACATCGATATTCTATCAGTGAACCCCTCAAATTAATGAGTGCCAAAAATGCCTCTGATCCCTTAGCATCTGTTGCTGCAGTCCTTTTATTGACATTACTCTCCACCTCATCTCCATATTCTTTGTTTCCTACTCCATGCATGAACATTATGACTGGAATTCAAGGAGCTCCCACTGACTATCTCACTTTCATTGGATTACTTGATACCAAATCCTGCAAGAATTCTAAATCTTTCAGAAGTGCTAAGTATGTATCCTGACAGAATTACTAGTCTTGAAGTAATGGCAATCATCTTGGATGCAGCTAAAAATAAAAGCTGTGTCCATCTGTCAAGAGCTGCTTGCCTTTCATACTATTGGCGGAAAGGCAGAAGGAATCTGCACCAGCATGAGAATCCTATTGGGATCAAAGACCCAGGACAGCAATATTCCTTATTGTTCAAGGTATAGTGAGCACAGAGTCCAGTGCATCCCCAAAGGCTTACAGAGGTAAAAGTAGATAATACCTTACTCTTTAGTGTGGTAGTGTGGTGTTGTGGGTGAGGAGTAAGGTTAAGCATTTATTGTACACACTCAGGCAAGCAATGATGTCACACATTCAAAGACTGAACTCAGACAAATCGTTTGTATTAAAAATATTTCTTTGTTGTATTTTATTTTATAGAACCAAGCAGGACTTGGCACAGGTAAATAGTATTGTACTTTTCAGACAGATTGTTCATAAGCACGCTGGATGAATAATGATATTTCTTACAGGATTGTAAAATGTGCAACTACAGTTGTAATTACTTTTGATTACTTTTAGATTACTTTCAGGATTATTTTTTCTACTCAGTGTGATATGCCTAGATATCACACAGGGACATTTTCCTGGATAAGAGGTAAGTAAAACAGTGTTTCTCAAAACACACTTTCCTAGGTTTCCGTACAAAACACCCTCTGCTCAAGTTTTTCAGAGGAAAACAGTCAATGCAATTCTATGAAAAAAATGGGGTTATCATTTTGCAGGTAAGTAACAATAGTGAGAGTTGAGTTCCTGGATTTAGAATAAGAGTTCCCCCACGGTCAAGGATGCACTCAAAAAGCACCCTCAGTGGCACTGGGGGCATCTGGGTGCAGAGTGCTGAGGCTCAATGTAAGCCTATGGGGCTAGGGGCCGGTCCGTTGGTGGCTGCTTAAGAGTAGGCCACAAAGGTGAGGGCGCAAAGCTCCTGGGGTTAAGCAGAGGGGAATCCAAGTTAGCATACAAGGTACACCCACAGCAGCTGCCAGGTGCAGTGTGCCGGATCAATATCGGGACCCCTGTTGGTTTCAATGGGGAAAATCCGGTCAAAACAAACATTGCAGACTCGAGCACAAAGATTTTCCAGGAGGCGGCCATCAGTTCGAGAGGTAATTTGGATTGTAGGGGGATGCTGGTACACCATCGGTTGGGCCACTCAAAGCCGTGGGGCATTGGGTGCAAGGGTGTCTTTTGGCATCAGGTTATCCTTAGTCGTGGTTGGAGGGACCCTCCAGATGGAGACTGCAGGCATCGTCGGGAGGCTTGAGGTAGGTCAGGATCACCAAGGAGACCTCCTCATGGTGTTGGGCCATGCAAACTCAGGCTGTGGGTGTCGAGTACAAAGTGGGGCAGACTCACGGATTTGGCCAGAGGCCAGAGTCTGGTTCTTTGAGCAAGTCCGGTGCTGCACGAGAGACAAAGACTTTGTAGGGAAGGCAGGGCAGGTCTTCTGGGTTCTGGGGGATGCTGGCTGCAGGACACACCAGGATTCTGCTGGAGCAGGTCAAGTTCGGGAGAGGCCAGTAGGGCTGGGGCCAAGGCAGTTGGTGTCCTCCTCTTTATCCTTCAGCACGGCTCTTCAATCCTTCTTCTTCTTGCTTGTCTGAGGTGGAAAGTTTCAGGGATGGCCCCAAATACTAAATTTGAGGGTGTTTCATGTGTGTACAGGTTGGTCCCTTCCTTTGGGTGGGTACATCCCTTATTATTATTCATAGGTATCAAGGACCCCCTGAGAATTAGATGCAGTAATTCCTAGGTCAGTGAGAAAGCAACACATGAAATGTAACAACCTAGGCAATTCATTCTTAATAGTCACAAAGTAAAAGACATGAGAGAGGAAATTATATAACCAAAGGTTCAGTAGCTAGAAATGTATTAATACAATAATAAAAACTGGTTCCCTAATAGAGTTAATAAAATCACATCAAAGATAGTTAAATCAGCATTATAAAGTACAGTAAACAAAAATACAAATTGAAATTTAAAAAGTGGCACGAATTAATTTGTGCCACTTTTTAAATTTCAATTTGTATTTTTGTTTACTGTACTTTATAATGCTGATTTAACTATCTTTGATGTAATTTTATTAACTGTATTAGGGAACCAGTTTTTATTATTGTATTAATAAATTTTTAGCTACTGAACCTTTGGTTATAAAAATTCCTCTCTCGTGTCTTTTACTTTGTGACTATTAAGAATCAATTGCCTAGGTTGTTAAATTTCATGTGTTACATCCCTTATTATGCCACCCTCCAGTGGGAGGGGGAATAAGCCTCACTCTGGTTGCCTGGGTCCCCCCATCTTCAAGATGGCAGGGACTGAGAGTTGTGCTTCACCTCGCCTCCCCAACTGAGGGGTGGGGTTGGCAAAGGTTTTTCCGCCATTTCTCTCTCCAACATAGGGGTCAGAATTGGCGTGGGCCAGTTTGCTTGGAGCAGCAAATGGCTGGTACAGCTCCCAAAGGTGTCAAATCTTTGAAGATTCCTCTTCGTGAACCCTGCTCCCCGTGGGGGAGGAGGCTTGGCACCTCTACCCAGGATGTGCTTTGTTTCAGGACCCCAAGAGCAGGAGGCTTTTAACCCAGGGGTCCAGAAACATGTCTGGTGGTGGAACTGGAGAGCAGTCACTCAGCCAGGACACTAGAGTTAGGTCATTTTTCAGGGGGCAACTCTAAGATGCTCTCTGAGTGCATTTGGCATTATATCCCACACTGGCATCAGTGTAGGTTTAATGTGCTGAGAAGTTTGATACCAAACTTCCCAGGTTTAAGCAAAGCCATTATGGTGCTGGGGAGTTCAGAATGACAAACTCTCAGACCATTTAATCTTTATGGCTTTGCTGCCCTTACAATGTGGACTGCATGGAATGAACTGTTCGATGCAGAAACATCATTTATCAAGAGGCTCAGCCGAATGTTGGACTGTTCATATTCTAACAACCTTGCATTAGCAAATGGATCGTACGCACGTAGTCAATGGAATATTGCACAGATTAATTGTTACGGTTAATCATCTTTTTTATGCATATGTTGATTTGATGTTTTGGATTGCAGCGCATTTATGTTTTTAGGAGTCGTGGGTTTATTGGAGATTTAGCACCAGTGTTTTTGGAGCAGTTGGATTAATAGATTCCTGTATGACTGGGGAGTGCATTGAGGGAATTTAAGTGTTTATGTACTCTTTTGGAAGCACATTTTCAAAAAGGCACATGTTACGGGGGTAAAACGAATGTCATCATCATTGATTTGGTACACGTGAAGAGTGCACTTTAAATAACGGTCCGATCGGTAGGGAAAGAACAGGAGACTGTGAAAGTGAAGTGGAGAAGGAGGTCAAGCTGCCAGTTTTGACTTTTAAGAGGTAATTGGGTTTAAATTTTTAGTTCTGTTTGGGACATGGTACAGCGAGGTTGGATTGAGTGACTGAGGTTATAAGGGGAACTGATATAGGGTAGTGAGGTGTATTGGCACATATGGTGTTTTCAGATTGGGCTCGGCATTGGTTTTGGTGATATTTGAAACTGCTGAATTTTAGTTGGGAGGGATGAAGATGTAATCATAAGGGAAATTTAAGTTTGAATATTTGATGTTGTTTCACAATGTGCTGGGGGCATTGAGAGTGGGTAGTGCAGGTTTAAGGTTTTAAGTTAAGAAGTGCTGTATTGCACATAATATGATGTTAAGCTGTGGTTTCTATTTCACTGCAGGAACCCCTGAAGAAGAGCCTGTAGGCTCGAAATGAATAGGGTAACTAAATGAGTCTCATTTTGAAGTATGGTTCACCTCATGTGCCGCTGTGAAAAAAGCCTGGATGCGCAGCAGGAGGCAATTAAAACTGTTGAATAAAGAATTCAAGGTCAGCATTACTGTTTCCTTGATGATGTAATAAGCAGGAAGATTGCTGACAGGAATAATGAATACAGGTGAATTTGGATATTTTGGAAAACATGGTCAATTGAGTACGATTATTGAGGGTTCATTCCCCATTCTGCTGTGCGACACTTGGATGCCTGACGACGCACCCTTTGGCATAATTTATATGAGCTGTGCTTTGGGACGGTGCACAGAACTGTTTCGCTTGCATTACAAAGAAAATACTTTGGATATCAAGGGGAACTTATTAAGGGAAGGCGTGCATTTTCATATTCTCTTGTTAGACTTTTACAATGTCAGCATTTTCTTCTTTAACCACCCTGTGTGCCTCTACCCATTTTTATATTCACTGTCTGGGTTTGGAGTGACAGGAGCTGGGGATGTGCATTCACCCTTGACAGTCACAAGGGGGCGTGATTGAGGTGTCCTGCCTTTCATGGGCGACTCAGAGCCAGGCTGAATAAACCTTACTGTATTCAGAGTGAGGCAGGAGTTTTCACTAGCACCTGAATGAGCTGTGTCTGCTCTGCCCAATGCTGTCGCCACCTCCTGTAGTGAAGCTAGACTAGGGAGGAAAAAACTGATTTCTACTGAGCAAGAGGGATATTGTTAGAAATGGGATTTCTGATTGACTAGGGCAGGCAGAAACCACCACTCTAGTCAGGGCGAGGGAGTTACATGCTAAAGATAACCTCTGCTCATCCCCTTGGTAGCTTGGCACGAGCAGTCAGGTTTATCCCAGAGGCAATGTGTAAAGCATTTGCACAACACACACACACAGCAGCAAAACCCTAGGCACACCACAAAAGGAACTCCACACAAGGTTATATATAAAAGTAGCCTTTGTATTATCCAGAACACATTAGAGTAGTCAATCAATCAATCAAGTATTTGTAAAGTGCGCTACTCACCCGTGAGGGTCTCAAGGCGCTTGAGGCGGGGGGGTTTTGAACATCCAGGTCTTGAGAAGTCTCCTAAAGGTCAGAAGATCCTGGGTTTGTCGCAGGTGGGTGGGGAGGGTGTTCCATGTCTTGGCGGCGAGGTGGGAGAATTATCTGCCACCGGATGTCGTTCGGTGGATGAATAGGATGGTGGTGAGGTCAGCAGAGCAAAGCTGGCGGTTTGGGGTGTAGAAGGTGAGTTGTTCATTGAGGTATGCTGGTCCGGTGTTGTGGAGTGCTTTGTGAGCGTGGGTGAGGAGCTTGAAGGTGATCCTTTTGTTGATCGGGAGCCAGTGCAGGTCTCTCTGGTGGGCGGTGATGTGGCTGTGGCAAGGGATTCCAAGGAAGAGGTGAGTGGAGGCATTTTGTATACGTTGAAGTCTTTTCGGGAGTTTGGTCGTGATTCCCGCATAGAGGGCATTGCCGTAGTTCAGTCTGCTGCTGACGACGGCTTGGGTGACTGTCCTTCTGGTTTCGGTGGGGATCCATCTGTAGATCTTGCAGAGCATGCCAAGGGTGTTGAAGCAGGAGGAGGAGACAATGTTGACTTGCTGGGTCATAGAGAGCATAGAGTCCAAGATGAAACCCAGGTTGCGAGCGTGGTTGGTGGGTGTTGGGGTTGTTCCCAGCGTGGCCGGCCACTAGGAGTTGTCCCATGCAGAGGGGGTTTGAGCCGAGTTTTAAGACCTCTATCTTGTCAGAGTTCAGTTTCAGGCGGCTGGTCTTCAACCACTCCGCGACGGCCTTCATTCCTTCGTGGAGGTTGGATTTGGCAGTGGCCGGGTCCTTGGTAAGGGAGAGGATCAACTGGCTGTCATCGGCCTACAAGATGATGTTGAGGCGGTGTGCTCGGACAATGTTGGCGAGAGGTGCCATGTAGATGTTGAAGAGGGTCGGGCTGAGGGATGATCCTTGGGGTACGCCGCAGGTGATCGTGGTAGCTTCGAGTCGGAATGGAGGAGGCAGACTTTCTGGGTTCTGCCAGTGAGGAAGGATGTGATCCAGTTCAGGGTTCTGTCACGCTGGGTGTGGTGGCAGACGGTGTTGAAAGTGGCCAATAGGTACAGGAGGATGAGGGCTGCGGGAAGTGAGTCAGTTATCTGTTGACGGTCTTCTCAATGACTTTTGCTGGGAACAGGAGGAGGAAGATGGGTCGGACGTTCTTGAGGTCCTTTGGGTCAGCCTTGGGTTTCATGAGTAGGGCGTTGATCTCAGCATGTTTCCAGCTCTACCAGGAAAGGTAGCGGTCTCGAAAGTGCTGTTGATGATCTTCCGGAGTTGGGGTGCGATGATGGAGCTTGCTTTGTTCAAGATGTGGTGAGGGCAGAAGTTGGAAAGTGAGCCGGAGTCGATGGTGTTCATGATTTCTTGGTGTCTTCGTCGTTGCTGTTGTACCAGGAGAGCATGAGGTCGGTGTGTTTGGTGGGCATCGAGTCGGGGGTGTCGGAGTCTGTTGTCGATGTCTGGGTGTCGAAGCTGTCATGGATGTCTGCTATCTTGCGGTGGAAGAAGGTGGCCAAGGTGTCGCAGAGTTCTTCCGACGGCTGGATGTCATTGGAGCTGGCGCTGGGGGTGGCGAGTTCTTTCACGATGTTGAAGAGCTCTTTGCTGCTGTGCGCATTGTTGTCTATGCGCTCCTTGAAGGAGGTCCTTTTGGTGGATCGGATGAGTTGGTGGTGCTTGCGCCTGGCATTTTTTAGGGCTGCATGGTTTTCTATTTTTTTTATTTTTTATTATTGTATTTTATTGCATTTTAAAACACAAAGAAAAAACACGTACAATAATACAAAAGAAAATGAAATGATACAAATGTAGATCACATAAGTCAAAAGCAAACAAGAGGCTTAACAGTGTCAATATAAAGCATGGTGGCGAATGGGTGGAGTGCAGATGAGGCGTGGGTGATACATCACAGCAATATAAGAAAAAAATGACAATTGAGTTATACAGCTGGTATAATACTTTTATAAAGGATGCAAATAGACATAAAAACATCACAGGGTAAAACAAAATCATCTGCAATAATGCTAGAAACCATTTATTTTACATACATTGACCACAATCGTATTCTAGTCTTCATATATAGCCGCAGAGGCCCCTTGAGTGGCATGATATTGAGCAAACAGACCCCAAAAACTTTTTGGGCGGTTACAGGGAGGGATCATTTTGTTATAAACATCAGATTGGGTGTTGCAGTAAACCATATCGTGTTCCCACTCTGTCACAGGGGGCACAGGGCACCTCGTCCAACGCATCACTAGCCTATGCTTGGCAAGGAGAAGACCTATTGCCACTAACTTACGTACATTTTTCTTAAGGGGTTTAGTATAACCTAGGAGCGCCAACAAGGGATCCGGAGCAACAGAGAGCCTGAGTATGTCATTCAGCTTCTGAAAAATCGTTGACCAATAATGTTCCACCTGTGGGCACTGCCAGGCCAGATGAAAAAACTCAACATGCAGCGTACAACAGAGCTCACAGTTATCAGTGTCACGCAAACCATACCCAAAAGGCACAAAGGGGAGTGATAAACTCTGTTAAAAAATGTACGATGGGCAAGCCTATGATGACCAATAATAGAAATGTTACGGGTGACTTCACAACAGTAGAAACATATTTCATCCGTAATAGGAACACCTATATCCAGCTGCCAGGACTGTCTAACCCTGCTGAGGGAGGAAGTCTTCATGGCCAGGGCTGAGGCATATAGTTTGGAGATTAACTTGCACGGGGCCTGAGCGCTCAAGAGTACAGGCAGAGGAGGAATGTTCAAGGGCTCCAGTAACTCCTCCCCAAGTATCACCCGCAAAGCCTGCCGAGTTCTGAAAAAGTGGAATCTCTTCAGTGATGAAAGCGCATTGTCAGTGCCCGGTACATCTTCCCAAGCACCTACCCGCCCACGTTTAAACAGATCGCCCATGGTCTGTATGTGCAATTTGTTGAGGGAGTCCAGGGTCCCCTTCTCCGAGCTGAGCGCAAACCATTGACACCACTCCACATGCATACGGGGCGAATATAATTGCACTGCATCATACATTCTAAGCAAAGCATTCCACACAATAACGACAGAATTGATTGAGTCCAATATGCCGCAGCGTCTCGTTGGGGACTGCGTTAGGAAGCAAGGCAAGGAGTGTGGGTCAGCGGCAACCTTCTCGATCTGAAAGTGAGGTAAATCATGAGGCCCGTGCACCCAGCTGTACGCATGAGAGGCCTGCGAATACAGTTCAAAATTCGGGGCACTCAGTCCCCCAGCAGTGTACGGGAGCATGAGAGTGTCTAAGGCGACTTTAGCTGACTTACCAGCCCACGCTAATTTGGTCATCAGAGATCAGAGTTCTCGAAAGAGATGCTATTGGAATATTAACAAAAAGAAAGAGCAGGCGAGGGAGCACAACCATCTTTATCAGAGAAACTCTACCAGCCAAAAGACAATTGAAGTTGTATTCATCTGTCAGTGTCATCACCAAGCTTATCGACCACTACCGTAATTAGCTTTTATTACCACATCCGCATCAGAATGGACTTGAATGGCCAAATAGCGCACCGGGTCAGTGGTCCATTGTAGTGGAAAATTGAGCAGAAATTGTACAGTGGAAGGCGTCAGTAGGAACAATATGGATTTATCCCAATTATTCTTTAGGCCGGAGAGACCACCAAAATGCAGCACCTCACATATTACAAGAGGTAGATGGATCATGGGATCCCTGATATATAAAAGCATATCATCAGCGTAGGCAGAAGTGAGGAGATTGTAATGAGGAAAACAAAGCCCCCTGTGCCCGTGAAATTCACACAATGCCCGTAGCAGGGGCTCAGCAGCCACTGCATACAACAACGGGGATAGCAGGCACCCTTGTTGAGTACCCCGCAAAATCTGAAACCGGGCAGAGACCACATCACCCGTGCGCACTCGAGCTACTGGGGAATTATAAAGTACAGAGACCAATTGCAAATAGACCTCTCCGACCCCCATGTGCAGCAACACAGCATGCATTAACTTCCATTCAATCGAATCGATAGCCTTCTCGGCATCTAAAAAAACCGTAGCAGCCTAGACCTTGGGACGAACATGCTGCATTGCCCCAAAAACCGTGCAGGGCATGCTACCGGGGATGAATCCAGCCTGTTCAGGGCCTATCAGCTGAGGGAGTAGCGGCGACAGACGATTCGCTAAAATTTTCGCATAGAGTTTGGTGTTCACATTAAGTAGTGAGAGCGGATGATATGAGGGGCACCTATGAGGGTCTTTATTTGGATTCAACAGAGTAATGATCATCAACTCGTGCATAGAGGTTGGCATTATACCGTCTGCGGCAATCTCATGAAATAAGGTTATGAGATGCAGTATCAGAAGATCACTGAAGCCTTATAGAATGTGACGGTAAGGACATCCAGCCCGGGGGCACTACCCTCACGCATCGACACCAGGGCGAGCCGAACCTCTGCCGCCTCAATGGGGCACATCAAAAACTCACACTGCCAGTTCTGTACCCAGGGGAGCTGTATGTATTCTAAATAGTTAGAAATGTCATCATCGCTAGGGTTAAGTTTAGAGCAATAGAGCTCCTGATAATAGGAGCGGAACTGAGCATTGATTCCAGTGTGTTCTGTCAGGATTGACCCATCATCGCCCTACAGTTCAACAATGCCTCCAGAGTCTAGACGGTGGCGGGCCATTGCCGCCAGCACTAAGCCCATTTGCAAATAGACCTCCACGACCCCCAAGCGCTGCAACACAGCATGCATTAACTTCCATTCAATCAAATCGATATCCTTCTCGGCATCTAAGAAAACCGCGGCAGCCTTGACCTTGGGACGAACATGCTGCATGGCTCCAAAAACAGTACGGGGCGTGCGACCCGGGATGAACCCAGCCTGTTCAGGGACTATCAGCTAAAGGAGTAGCAGCAACAGACAATTAGCAAAAAATTTCGCATACCGTTTGATGTTCACGTTAAGTAGTGAGAGCGAGTGATAAGAGGGTCACCTATGAGGGTCTTTATTCGGATTCAACAGAGTAATGATCAGCACCTCGTGCATAGAGGAAGGCATTATACCGGCTATGGCAATCTCATGAAATAAGTTTATGAGATGCAGTATCAGAAGATCACTGAAGCCTTATAGAATGTGACGGTAAGGCCATCCAGCCTGGGGGCACTACCCTCACGCATTGACCCAGGGCAAGCCAAACCTCTGCCGCCTCAATCGGGCACATCAAAAACTCACGCTGCCAGTTCTGTAACCAGAGGAGCTGTATCTATTCTAAATAGTTAGAAATGACATCATCGCTAGGGTTAAGTTTAGAGCAATAGAGCTCCTGATAACAGTCTTATCCATCACTTGACTGCCATCGGGCAGAGGAAAGCCGTGAGGGAAACGGCGGAGTGTTTTTCCGGGAGGCACCGGCACCGGGAGTAAAGGACTGCAATCCCCAGCAGCCCCTGGGGCATCAGCGCGACCGTGACGCGCTCGAAGCGCCCGGAGGCGCAGGTAAAACGCTGACACCCCCCTCGCCCCCGCGAGTCGCGCGTGGGAGCGCCCGGGGCGAAGCCCGGGCAAAGGGCGGGCCCTCTGTGGCCCTCAGAGGCACGAGGAGGTCGGGACGGGGCCACTCCCTTTATATTTACCCGTTCGTTATGATTTGAAGGTACTGTTCTTTGGTCCACTGGCCATTTCTCATTTGGGAACTGTGGGTACTGCTATCTTTGCCGGGACTATCTGCTATTATTATTAGTTTAAATATTGTGTTTGCTACGTGTCATTGACACCTGCATCTGTAGCCCTGCGCAACCACCTAAATCGCAGAACAGGGGTTAGTATTTGCCAGCATGTCCCCAAGAGGCACCCGCAGCAAAACTGCTGCCGCTGTGACTGGCCCCATTGACCTTTTTATCTTTAAGGCCAATGATGCCATCAATCAGGGCATTAACCTATTAGAACGCAGGGTATCACAAGACCTGGCGCATGCCAAACGTTCTTCGCTTGGCCTTATTGCCACCGCCACTACACCTGCACAAACTATGCCTATCAACATCAGACCCCTACTTGATGTTTGTGCTGACATACACACAATTCCCAGCGAGGTTAACCTCTCAGCCTCCATTCCCCTGTTAGACACAGACACCGACACCAGCACAGACCTGGAAAAAACGCCTGACTTACTAATTAACCCCTCTCCCAAAGCAAAATCTGCTGATAACACCAGGCATGCTAGAGGTAGGCGAGAAGGGGCAGTTCAAAAACTGAAGTCACACGCACCCAAGCCCCGGGTCACTACGATCAGGAAATATGGCCGGGCACAAAGGAAACCTGGGAAAAATACCAACTTCGTCCCTGACAATAATCATAACGCGTCTAAGGTTATGGCAATTCCCCAGAGGGATGATAGCGAAACTGTACAGCAGGGTAGAACAACAAACACTAACGGAAACATAGACAAATCATATGACCCCCTGTTGGAAAGACTGGGGGATTTATTAAGTGTTTACTTATCCCCAATCGAAAATAGGCTTGCTCGATTAGAAAAACAGCTAGACGAATTGAGCAACCCTCTTAAGACTTTCCTAAAGGGAGGTCCTGCAGCTAGCACAAAAAATAGTAACCCTACCAATATAGCAGGTCCCAAAACAACTATATTACAAGTACCCCCAGCCGTCCCAAATAATGTAGATAAAGTCGCACCTGTTGCGCCGGCCAATGGCCCAATTACTAAACAAAAAACAGCTACACCCCATACTAATAGTAAATCTACAGACAAAAGGAAGGATCCTGGCACCAATACCACCACGAATACCACACTCCCAATTGCGAGTACCACAGGTCACCCCTCAGTTTCAACAAGCAATCCTATCTTGACCCAACCCACCCCAAAAACATCCAGACAAGTTCCTGCCCGCATTAATCTTCCCCCGGAATGCGGTGCATATGTACTAGTGTTAGTAAACGTTACCAAACTAAGAGAGGATCAGGATGAAAATCCCACATCACTCAAAAATAAAACCCTGCACTGGCTGATTACCAACTGCAATTACCCGATTGATGGTGCAAGGGAGATTATTAACACACAGAGGGTGGGTTGGATAGGACCACTTAGGAAAAAATTTGAGGGTGACTGTGTCACTATTAGTTTTAGAAAACCACACTGGGCAGAGAAGACATTAGCTAACGCCCCTCTACCATCGCCATTGGAATTTAACACCACGCTCCTTCCCTTGGGATATTTTTATCGACACCTGATACCCCCAGAACAAGCCACGGTTAACTTTCCCAACAATTTCCCCACTAATTCACACCCAGAGATGAATTTTGGCGCAAGGGTCAAATCACCCCTTTTTGCCCAAAACCAGAACTTAAATACCGCCTTTTCCAACAACCTCAATTGGCACCCACAACCTCCAATGCCAATTTTTACCCCCAACCATCCGCAGTACTTTCAAGCCCCAACTATGCACCTGAGCAATCACAGGGATAGGTCCTACTCAATCCCCAACCCATTCCAGTTTGCACAGATGACACAAGCTAGGCCAATGTACAATATCCCAACTTTCAATCGGTTCGACTATCTATCATCATTAGACGAACAGGATTGACTGACTACACCCCTAAATAAAGAATTAAGCAACAATGTAAAAACCTGTAACCAAGAGGATGCCACAATTATAATTTCACCTGCATCGCTCCATGTTAAAACGGCAGCTCCAGAAATTATATTGTCGGATAGCATTCCGGCCATTTCAAACGAACCAACTATTCATGATAATGGCAATACTAGGCACACAATTATTAATCAGGGGTTCAAACATGGCCTATCAATACTAAGCTGGAATGTCGCAGGTTTAGAATCTAAGCTCTCTGACCCTGCATGGACCGAACTAATTAATGACATAGACATACTTATGTTTCAAGAGACTTGGGCTGTTGATAACTTGCATATTGAAGGCTACCACTGCTTCAGCCTGACATCTCCAAAACCTAGTTTTGGCCGAGCGGTGGGTGGACTCTTCACGGGGATTAGAATTTTGGCAGGCGGTACAATTAATGTTTTGAAATCGGATAACCTTGCTAATTCCAACATTCAAATTCTGGAATATAAATTGAAATCAAAGACCACAATTTATTTAATTAATTTTTACAATAATGATTTTAATGGTGTACCGAACAAAAATTTTGTTGCTTTATCTAAGGTTTTAAACAAGATTGATTGCTCTCTGTCAGTAGACACTAAGACTAGTATTCTGATCGGGGGAGATTTTAATGTGAAACTTATAGATAACTATGGATCCACTAATTTTGATCACTGTAATGACCGCAGGGGTTTGGAACTGATTAGCATACTCTCTGATTTTAATCTTGCTGATGTAATGAGTGTAGGGTATGATATGAATTTTCCCTACGCCCCTACGTTTAAGGGCAGGGATAACGGTTCAATTATCGACTACATTTTTACATCGCCTGTGCTAACGGACTGTTTAATTAAATCCACTGTGGTGCAAACGTCTCTCAGCGATCATAATCCTCTGTTTGCTATTTTTAACCTTGCACCCAGTCCGATTTTTATGAACTTAAATGGAGCAAGGGATATCACACCCTCAATTGACGGCCTTCGCCTTAAATGGAGAGGAATTGATTGTGGGGCCATTATAGATACGATTCGGGAGGCATACCCGGATTTATTGAAATGCCTCTCCTCCCCAAGTACAAATAACGAAGAACTGATTACTGATTTTGAAGCTTTATGCATCAATATAAAAAATCTCTTGTCAGTCCCACACTCTGCTGTCCACAAAGAGCCACGGTGGTTCGATACATCTTGTTCCGTGGCCAACAGAGAGCTAAGAAAGGCTCTCTCTGCCAATCCCAGGTGTAAGGACGTTGTTCGAGCTGCCAGGAAAAACTATAAAGACAAAACATCGAAAAGGAAGGCAGATTTGCTCTGTGATCACTGGGATAAGCTGGTTATCAGCGCCAATCTGGGTGGCAGTGGCCCTTTTTGGACGGCAGTTAGGAGAACGAGGGAAATGGGCAAAGAGCTTACAAAAATTAGCTGTAATATAACCAGCTCAGCCTGGGAGACCCATTTTTCTAACATTTATGCCGCCCCCTTTGATGAGCAACCTCTCCCTAATCTGAACCAAACAGAAGGCCTAGAGATCTCGGACTTAGAAGTCAGGAAAGCTATCAAAGAAAGCCTAGGTAACAAGGCGCCCGGGCCGGACGGCCTCCCTATTGATATTATCAAATTTAATGTTGATCTTTGGACACCAATACTTTTAAACATTTTTAACAGTCTCCCACATGTAGCCATGCCCGCCACCTGGGCTACAAGTATTATTGTCCCCATCTACAAAAAGGGAGACAGATCTGACCCAGTAAACTATCGTCCCATCTCCCTCCTGGATAATACTCTAAAAATACTAGGACGAATAATCTATAACAGGGTACTGGAATGGGCGTCTGATTCTGACTTTCTAGACCCCTGCCAGATGGGGTTTAGGAGTGGGGTAGGAACCGTCGAGCAATGCCTAAACTTAAAATTGATAATAGATAAATACTGCATTGCTCGCTCATCCCCCGTTTACCTAGCTTTTATGGATCTTTCATCCGCATTCGATCTTGTGAATAGATCCAAGCTATGGTTAAACCTCCTGTCAAACGGTCTCGATGCCGCTCTTGTTAATTTCTTAGCCTATCTCCACACTGACTTGAATGCTCGGGTACGTGTTGGGATGGGCGGAGAGGTGTCGGGAGCCATCAAGATAGGGAGGGGGGTGAGACAGGGGTGCGTTTTAGCACCCCTGCTGTTTATTATCTATATTAATGGCTTGTCCAACTGTTTAAAGAAAGCTACCCCTGATGTCCCAACTATTTTAGGAAATCCCTTGCCCGTACTTTTATATGCAGACGACGCTGTCCTTATGGCACGTACACCTAATGCTCTACGTCTGCTTGTACATAGTTTTGTAAATTTTATGGAGGGACTGGATTTGAAAGTTAATTTTAAAAAGTCTTTTATCATGTCCTGTGGGCCGGGCAAAAGGAAACTCGGTACTATCCAAATTGGAACAGATAAACTTGAATCTGTCCATAAGTTCCCTTATCTGGGGTTGGTTTTCGCTGCGAACGGCTCTTGGAGTGGGCATGTGGCCCACGCCACGAGCAAGTTCTCGAAAGCCAACAACTCTGTCCTGAGTCTCCCCCGCCCAAAGAAAATCGGTGCCACTAAAGCTATTGTTAAAATTTTTAAACTACAGTGTTCCCCTGTTGCTACGTATGGAGCCGAAGTGTGGGGATCGGCCAGCAGCACTGGTATTCAAAGAGAGGAAAACCGTTTCTGCAGGAAATTGCTGGGAGCACCAATTTCCTCTTCCAATTTCATTTGTCATAATGAACTTAACCTTCCTTTTATAAACGACTTTATTAAAGCAAGACCAGCACTCTTCTGGATCAGAATCTGGAGGAATGAGGCTGCTGCCCTTACGCAAAACATCATCAGGGACTGCCTTAACAGTGAAAATGGCATGCAGATCCCCTGGTTTAAAGAAGTTTTTAAAATATTTAATGAAATTGCTAGAGGTATTTTGTTTACTGAGCCAACGGCTATAGAATCAAAGGACAAATATGAGGTCCAAAAGGCATTGTATGCACTTTACCGTAATGAACGGCTTGGAATTGAACTGCAGAAATCAGGGGTTAAAAAATACATCGGTAATGGTTTTTGTATGCAAATCATGCCACCCTATCTATCACTGCCTATGTCAAATTGGGAACGATCTCTACTATTTCGTCTAAGGGCAGGAACTGTGAAATTTTTGCTCTCTTTTCCTCTGGGGTATCAACACCTTACTGACTTTACCCCCTGCCCTTGTGACGGTACAAGCACTCAAGACGATTTGCACTTTCTGTTTTTCTGCAAATTTTATGTGAGATATACCAAATGGCTTTTAACCCCATATTTTAGAAAACTTAGACCTCTTACACTTCAGGATTCCTATTTGCTGCTGCTCACCCTGGACAATGATGAAGTGACATTTCGCACTAGCACTTTTCTAAGACTAGCCATACGTGCACGCAAGACTATGGAAAGTCCTTGAAACCAGATTCAGTCGAAGATACTACTGCTAAAACCTTTTAACTTAATGAAATGTATTGTCTAATTGCTGTATGATTTGCTTTGTTATTATGAAATGTAAATTATTTAACTGTTTTGTAATATGTGAATGTATATGTTCTTTGATGTGTTCGGTACTTTTATGAATTTTAACAAATTCGAATAAAGGTCTTTTGAAACTTGAAACTTTGAACAGGAGCGGAACTGAGCATTGATTCCAGTGCATTCTGTCAGGATTGACCCATCATCGCCCTCCAGTTCAACAATGCCTCCAGAGTCTAGACGGTGGCGGGCCATTGCCGACAGCACTGAGCCCGGCCGGTCAGACTCACCATAGGCTCTGGCAGATGCATACTTGCCCATTTGTTTGACCTACCTGTAAGCCTCCTCATGTGAATTCGGCCAGTGTGGCCTTGAGTTGTTCACGCAGATCAGGATTGTTAGTGAGAGATAGACATGCCTCAAAATCCAACAGACGGATCTCTAGCAAAGCAAGGCGACCGCGAATGGCCCGGAGAATGCTCGAATGCTTACTAATGGCAACACCTCTAATAAAAACCTTAAGCGTTACCCAAAACGTAGTGAAGGAGTTGACCGATCCCACATTGGTATCAAAGAATTCAGAGATCGCGTCGCTCAGCTCGGAGGGGTAAACAGAATCTAATAATGAATAAGGAGGAAAACGTCACAGGAAAGGGGGGGTATGGGAGGGCACTGCTATAGTGACCATGACCGGTGAATGGTCCGAAAAGGAGTGGGCTAGGACAGAGCAATCCAGTACCTTATGCATCAGAGGTTGTGAAATAAACCAATAGTCAATGCACGTGTGGATATCATGTTCTGCCGAATAATGTGTATAACCCCCACGGGCGCTTGAACGAGACCTCCATACATCAGCCAACTGTAGTTGTAAAGCAATTTCAGAAAGTGGATGCACGTGACCTTTCGAGCGATAAAAAGTCATATCCATTATACATCTCCCCCCCAGAATATCGGAAGGGAATAGCGAACCTTGAGTAATGTAAACAGGGAATGATAGAACCCCGGATCGTCATAGTTTGGACCATAGGAGTTGACAATCAAAAATTCCCACTCCGGGCTATAGTATCTAGACACACTATATCTGCCTGTCGGCTCAGTCGCCAATGGTTCTTATTTGAGACCTGCCTTGGAATTAAGCCATGTCAACACACCTCTAGAATGGTAGGTGAAACAAGCCGCATGAGAGACACCCACCAATCTGCTACCTGCAAGGTGTTGCACATCCCGGATGCAGATGCACTTCCTGAACCAATGCCACGTCTATCTTTTTAGGTAGGCATTGATTTTCCACACCTTGCGGTGGCTGTTTAAACCCTGGACATTCCATGTCATGAAGGTCGGGCAAACTAGCCCTAGCCTGTGACTCTGTCATGGCGCCCACAAATGCACAAAATGTGATCCCCACTTGAAGACCCACCACCCACGCCTCCCACCATGAATAAAAAAGGTGAACATGTGATCAATAATTAAAAAGGAAAAAAAAAGACAGCCCGGATGAGCATTCCCCCCCACCCAAGCCTTCCACACCCCAACTTTGCAAAGGCGAGCATCAACCCACCCACATACCACAAAAGAAAACAACCATAACACAATCACAACTTGAATAATACAAAAAGACCAAAAACAAGAAGTGATAATGCGGTAAACGCAGTGGGGTAGATGTTACCCAGTAGTAAAAACTATCCGACTCACCGCCACAACACAGAATGCTTATTACAAAACGCCATAAAAAATTACATGAAGTAATGAAATGGCGACAAACAGCAAGAAAATATATGTCATGCTGATCCCATTATAACACTAGGGGCCCGATTCACAGAATGAACTTAAGACTCAATCCTAAATTTACTACTATTTTGGCATTCACAGAAGGCACTTACTACTTTTGGTATTCACAGAAGTTAGGATTTTGTCTTAAGTTTGTCTTAAGACAAACTTAAGACAGACTTAAGACAAAATCCTAACTTCTGTGAATACCAAAAGTAGTAAGTGCATTCTGTGAATACCAAAATAGTAGTAAGTTTAGGATTGAGTCTTAAGTTCATTCTGTGAATCGGGCCCTAGGGGTCTATCTCGATGAGGAGTAATATAGAACCTTGCCACCTCAATCCAAAGAAAAAACTAGAGGGGGGAGTAATATAGTGAGGGAGAAGCGGGTCTAGTGCAAGCGTACTATACCTTATCCATTTAAACAAAGTGCCCGGCCCGCTAAGCGGTCTAGCAATGCAACTAAAAATGTCTGTCTGTGATTGATGTATAACTTGATAACTTTGCAATATAATTCCAAAAATAACAACACAGCAGTCCTAAACTGATGGAATTTCCCCATATTCTCAGTCATTGTCATCGAAGCATCCAGCAACATCCTTCAGAACGGCAACGTCATTCTGATCTTTTGCACGTTTGCCAGCCTTCTCCCAATCCCAGAATGCTTTCTGTAGGGACTGAGGGTCTGAGTATATCCTGGGCTTACCATAAAATAGGACCATGAAACGTGCCGGCTATAACATAGCGTACTCAATATGGTGGTCATGTAGTTTACGTTTCAGGGGAATGAACTGCTGCTTGCCTCCTGCACCTTCAGGGTGAAATCTGGGAACAGAGAGATGGAAGCACCTTCATAGTGCAAAGTTCCTAGTTCTCTTGCCCTGACCAGCGCAGCATCCCTGTCCTGATAGTTTAGAAGTTTCGCTATTATAGGCCGAGGCAGGGCTCCAGGCTGGGGGCGAGGGCCAAGCGAGCGGTGTGCCCTCTCCACGACAAATAAGTGTGAAAAAGTGTCTGCACCTAAAAGAGAAATCAACTATTTTTTCACAAATGTCTCCATGGTGCCTGTTTCTGTAGGCTATGCCAGGCCCGTAATACGGAGGTTACTGCATAGTGACCGGGGCGCCAAATCTTCAGCTTCATCATGTAAGGCGGACAATGTGCGCTCTACCTGCTTCTGTGTGTCACTGGCAGTTTTCTGGGCCTCCTCTATTTCCGTGATGTGGTCCTTCACCATGTCTATGCGCTCTGAATGCTTATCGACCTTCTTGGAAATCCTGTCCATCCTGTAGGCCAATATGTCTATTTTCGAGTCAATGGCAGTGATGCCCTTCTCCATGGACGCAATGATCTGTTTGATGTCACCAACTGGGACGTCAGCAGGGACCTCTGACTCGGAGAGCGCCTTGTCCGCCACCTCTTCTTGCACGGAGACTTGCGCTGCTCAAAGTTGAGCTTGAGTTGGGACTTGTCAGGCTTCCCCATCGCCAAAGCCTACACACAGTAGGCAGCCCAGAAGAACACTTACCAGATCTGGCAGCAAGGTTGTCACCAGGAATGGAGGGGGGTCGAGTTGACAGAGCCAAACCAGTAAAGATAAGGCAGACACAATAGCAATGGGGAGATGGCCACCTAACACCTGTCCACCGATCCAGCCAGGATGGAGGGGGCTATGCAGAGCATGCGCCAGCACAAAGGCGATGGTAGCCACTAATATAGGGCAGGCAGCACCACACAGCAGTAAGCCCCAAGCCGGGACCAGCAGCCCACGTCAAAAGTCCAAGGGCCAAATCAGGAGACCCCAATGGTGTGCAAGGATATACACCACCGGACACAGGGTAGCTGCCAGAATTAAGCCAGGCTGTGCTAACGAGGGGCAGAGGCCCCACCTCAGGGAACCCCACAGCCCAGGCACAGAGTGAGGAGCAGGGTGTCGGACTAGGCTGCAAGGGACGCCGCGCAGTGCCCAGGGGAACAGACACAGAACCGGCCCCCCCGCAGCCCAGTCCAGGAATGCCTCACCTCCTCAGGGATCCCCGCAAGGAAGCAGCTACAGTCGACCGCAGGAAGCTGCTTTGGAACACGGTCAGGTCCAGTGCCTGCTGGGTCGCCTCCGGCCGCACCATGCACATGCCAGCCGCACCACCTCACAGGCACTAACCTGGCAGTATCCAATGTGAATCAAGGCTGCGCCTCAGCAGCAGGGGCACCACAACTGCTGCAGCGCTGGGGCTCCTCTTATGGATAGCCAGCAACCCAGGACGTCAGAAGCAGCAGTAGACACACTCAGGGCACCCGCCGGCTCCCGCACAGTGATCCTGGCCCACAGAGCAGGATACTCGGCTGACTCCTCCCACAAAAGTGCGGGCAGTAGGCCGCACCGTGCCGCAAATGCTCCCTCATGGATTTAAGTCCCCCAGCCAGAATATATATATATAGAATTTATATATATTTGTAAATATGTTCATAATTAGTTAATAATGGCAATGGCGGGGTGTACATATGCAGAGTAATATGTACCATTTTCATTGAATCTGCAGATTCGGACTCGTGAATTTGTTCCAATCACGTAATTAGGAGTAAAAACCATAGAGTAGCAGCCTGTCTATGCTTCCAGACCTGCAAAAGTACCATGGTACATCAAAAATATGAGGAAAAAAAATTGTGTTGAACTATATTAACAAAAACTTAATTCACTTTCAATTAGGTACATATATGATTTTTATATTTAAAAATTATACAACATTTATTTGCAAAAAAAGAATATCTACAGCACAAAAATAATTAATAAAAAAATTGCAATACACTTAGTATTAAAAATAAACCCTATACATTGACTAAAACAAGCATTGGAAATGCAATAGGTCTCGCAGTAGTAAAGTTTGAGCTATAGGTGTTATTTATTTTTTTGTTTTTTATTTATGTGTTGTTTTTTCTAAATAGCTAAATTAATAGCTTTCTTCTTTACAAAGCCAATAGTTATAATTTTTGTAAATGTGACACCTCTAGCATTTGTAAAGCAACATGTTTTGTATTAACGGGACTTATATGTGACTTATATGTATTGATATAAAAAAATCAATGGCTTTAAAAAACAATTAATAATTAATACGTAAATATAATGGATTTTATTTTATATTGCCAATAGCTTAAAGTTTATTAAATATATTTAGTGAAGATGCTGTGGTTGCGCTGAGTGAGGGTGAGTGAGGGTGAGGGTGAGTGAGGGGTTGAGGGTGAGTGAGGGTGAGGGGTTGAGGGTGAGTGAGGGTGGGTGAGGGGTTGAGGGTGAGTGAGGGTGGGTGAGGGTGAGTGAGGGTGAGTAAGGGTGAGTGAGGGTGAGTGAGGGTGAGTGAGGGTGAGTGAGGGTGAGTGAGGGTGAGGGGTTGAGGGTGAGTGAGGGTGAGGGTGGGTGAGGGTGGGTGAGGGTGAGGGTGAGTGAGGGTGAGGGGTTGAGGGTGAGTGAGGGTGAGGGGTTGAGGGTGAGTGAGGGTGAGGGTGAGGGTGAGTGAGGGTGAGGGATTGAGGGTGAGGGGTTGAGGGTGAGTGAGGGTGAGGGTGAGTGAGGGTGAGGGTGAGTGAGGGTGAGGGGTTGAGGGTGAGTGAGGGTGAGGTTGAGGGTGAGTGAGGATGAGGTGTTGAGGGTGGGTGAGGGTGAGTGAGGGTGAGGGTGAGTGAGGGTGAGTGAGGGTGAGGGTGAGTGAGGGTGAGGGTGAGTGTGAGTGAGGGTGAATGAGGGTGAGGGGTTGAGGGTGAGTGAGGGTGAGGGGTTGAGGGTGAGTGAGGGTGAGGGTGAGTGAGGGTGAGGGGTTGAGGGTGAGTGAGGGTGAGGGTGAGGGGTTGAGGGTGGGTGAGGGTGAGTGAGGGTGAGGGGTTGAGGGTGAGTGAGGATGAGTGAGAGTGAGGGGTTGAGGGTGAGGGGTTGAGGGTGAGTGAGGGTGAGGGTGAGGGGTTGAGGGTGAGTGAGGGTGAGGGGTTGAGGGTGAGTGAGGGTGAGGGTGAGTGAGGGTGAGGGTGAGTGAGGGTGAGTGAGGGTGAGGGGTTGAGGGTGAGTGAGGGTGAGTGAGGGTGAGGGTGAGTGAGGGTGAGTGAGGGTGAGTGAGGGTGAGTGAGGGTGAGGGTGAGTGAGGGTGAGGGGTTGAGGGTGAGTGAGGGTGAGTGAGGGTGAGTGAGGGTGAGGGGTTGAGGGTGAGTGAGGGTGAGGGGTTGAGGGTGAGTGAGGGTGAGGGTGAGTGAGGGTGAGTGAGGGTGAGGGGTTGAGGGTGAGTGAGGGTGAGTGAGGGTGAGGGGTTGAGGGTGAGTGAGGGTGAGGGGTTGAGGGTGAGTGAGGGTGAGGGGTTGCAAGTTGGATAAAGAGTGGATAAGCCCCCATGACCAAAAAACTAAGTTTCTTTATTTTGCCTATAATATTTAGATTGTGACGTATACAAAATAAAATCAGAAAGAAAGATCAAACATTTTGGTATGGCTGCATTTGCAAATTAAAATGAAGTCATGTATGTTGGTACTTATAAAGAATTTGCCCTGTTAAAAAAAAAGATCTTAAAGCCATGATTTGCATTGTATTGCCCCGGCGGGCTCTGTAGCACTCTGATCTGCATGGAGAGAGATTGTAAAGTTTCGAGATTCGCGAACTATACTTTTCGATGCAGGCTGAAACAAATATATGGTTTCAAAAAATCCAAATCGTTCAAGATAATAATGCCATATCTCTAAACTATTTCCTAGAATACACAATTTGAATTGGAGATTACAATAAACTAGTTTCCTTGGTCTGATTTCTTTTTTGCTAGTTAATTAGTCTCTAAACTTGATAATGGTGTTAAGTAATCAAAGCATCATGACAAACGAACAGAACAAACAAGTTCATTGTATTTTGCTTAATCCGATGTTCTCCATAAAAGGAACACCAGGCTTGCTAAATTCCGTGTAAACAATCTTCTTCGTGAATCATGATACCCAAACCAAAGTAAACGGTGCGATTTAAAATGATATCATGTGAACTCGGTGAGAGGCCTGTAGACGCCAGAAGCACGTGCCCCACATTCGAAGCACGAGACATGGAGTAAGAAATGCTGTCGGTGGTGCTGAAAACCTGCGTTGTAACGCTGTGAAGTACTTTTAAGCAAAACACTTATTTCTGAAGAAGGGGAAGGTACGCTGCCAACGGTTTCTGTTTGCTTCCGATGCTCTCGTTGTGCCAGCCAAAGAACATACGACACGAGGATGACTGAGTGTTATTGCGTTACAGCAACCAGCAACACACGTGTGGAGATGTTATAGAGGGCGTGCCTTCAAAGAGAAGGTTGTGGATTCACAAACACGGCTCACAGGTTGTGGGGGAAAGAGACGGAATTCAAGGGGCGTGGCCCACTTGGCATTAGAAAGGAGAAATTTCTCAGTGTTCAGTAAAGATAAGTACATTGCATCAGGGAGCACTGTGTGTTGTTAGGAGGGCATTGCTGTGGGGAGGGGGGAGGAGAAATGCGACATGGCGGGAAGGGGGCGGAGCGGGGGAGAGGGTGTTAAGCAGCAGGGTACAGACGGCTGAGGGAACAGACGGCGAACAGACGGCGGGCAGGGGAGGGGGCGGAGCGGGGAGGGGGTGTGAAAGCAGCAGGGGCCTGGAGTGCGGCTGAGGGAACTGATGTGCACGCGCTTTTAAGCTCAATGCGCATGCGCATTGAACTTAAAAGTCACGGGCACTGCAAGGAATCGCCACGATTCCTTGCAAGTTGGATAAAGAGCGGATAAGCTCCCATAGTCTCGCTTGCTCGATGCGCATGCGCATCGACAGGCGAGACCTAAAATCTAAACATTAGAGGGACATAATATTTCAGAAATGGAATTGCAAAACCCTTTGAAATTCATGGAAAAAAACAAAGGTTACAGGGACATTATAGTTAGGAAATAGAATTTTAAAAAAACCTTTGAAACCCACTGAAAAAAACAAAAGTAACAGGGATGTTATAGTTAGGAAATAGAGTTTAGAAAACCTTAAAAACACACTGCAAAAAGCAAAGTTTTTAGTTTGACTCAGATTACACTCTTACAAACCCATAGAAATTCAGTAGTTATAGTTACCTGAGCTGCAGTGCTTATGGCTTCACATATTACATCACTCATGACGCGCATGTCTTTTAAAAAAAAAAGTTGGTGCGGTTTCACGGATCCAACCACGAGTCAGCTGCAAAGTAAAAAAAAATGCTTTTAAAATATGGTGGGGTACCTGTTTGACCCTATTGGGGTCAGGGCATTCCTACCATGCCCCCTTTTCTTGATTTGTAACTTTCTTTTGGGAACTTGGCTTCAAGATGACTGCCAACACTTCGGGGTTGAAGTGCTGGTAGCCAATCAAATTTTAGTAGGATCTGAAAGTCTACTGCAAGTACTTGTGTCCCCAAATACCTATATTTTTTTACTTCAATTTCCCTAAAACTACTGAACGGATTTATAGAAAATAACAAAAAGCACGCTTTCTGGACCAAAATCTTGCTTTTGCAAAATTTGGTCTAATTCGGTTCAGACGTTTTGGCTGTTAGTCGTGTTCAAAAAATATCCATAGACTTAATCACCTTGAAACATTCAACACCGCTGAAATTTCATGGAGATTCATCAAGCGGGGCAATAATTATTGACAAAATAAAAAACAGGTTTCCCATGGAAACTTTGATCTTGACTATAACTACAGCCTCTGTTCTAAAGAATTATGAAAAAACTACGGCACACTTGAGGCCATGTTTATTGAATCAAACTGGTAGAACTTAAATCATTTCATTTAGTAAGGAACAAAATGAGGGGGTTCAGTTATGGTTAGTGCTGTAGAAAGAAAACTTATATTTTAAGTGATTTCTCAAATATCTTCCTCTTCTATTTCATTAAAACATTCTGCCATGCAGACCGAAACATGCACTCTTAATACCAGCAGCAGATTGCCAGTTAACTCCCTGGTGATCAGCAGCTTAACTAAAATGTCCTAATGAGCAACTAGAGTGCTAACAATCTGAATTTATGCCAAATGTATGGCACATCTCAGCGCCATCTTGATAGAATGGAAGTAGAAAATGGAAAGCATTTTCTACTAAGGATGCTGCAGTAAATTAGGAAATTAGGGAGCTACATAACAGATAAATCTAACAACATGGCCACTAGAGAAAAAAGAGCCTACATATAGCACAAAAAGCACCCAAATGTAGCCCAAGTATAGATCAATGTCAGACGTGTGCAAAACACGTATTTTATGTGTCTTTTTTGCAGTATTATATAGCGCAGACTTGACCCACAAGAAATGAAGTACATTACATGAACATCATTACTCAAGGAAACATTCATTTTGCTTGTAGGCATATTATCTAGAATCACAGGATGTTGAGCTGACCCTGAACCTCAAATCTGGTTTACCAGTTGCAAATTGTGCAGGTCTGCCCATAACGCCACACACTCTCCCTTAAGTGCAACAAATAATCAGGTGATCAACTATATAAAAAAGATAGCAAATTTAAATGTGCTTTGTCGCTATTTGAGAACTCATAAAATATGTTCTAATTTGAGTTGTTTAGAGCCTAAATATAATTTCGAATAAAGTCATACAACAATACCAAATTCTCAGCAAATAAGACCCTCTCATGGAGGAGGGTGCAGAGGCAATAAGTTGACTGCGCTGGGCAGGCAGGACGGGCAGTTGCAGCACAACGGACCATGGAGTACAGAGGAAAGGGGCAAGGGCAGCAAACCAACTGTGCAGTACAGACAAAAGAGTATGTGGCAACATGAAAGACCATTGAGGGCAGAAGGTAGAGGCAATGGCCGTACAACCATACATGCCAACAGACCCGATTCAGGTGGGCGACTCTGATGTTTTTAGGCCCAAATGGGCTTTAGTTTATCTGTCACCTGCCTAAAACCACCTCTTTTTTAATGTGAGTCAATGGGAAAAATCAATTCCCAAGTTTTTTCTTCCAAAATTCTCCCTCATACCAAGAGATGACAGGAGGAAGATGGGCAAGGGCACCAAATTGACCTTACTGAGCAGGCATCATGAGTTGTAGCAGTACAGTACACCATACAGGGAAGAGGGATGGCAGTGCAGCACAATGGACCATGGAAAGCAATAGGGAGGGGACAGGGCCATACAAATTAACAACAGAGAGCAGAGGGGAAAGAGTCATGGGCAGCAAGCTGACCATACTGAACAGACAGGAGGGACAGGTGCAGCATAACAGACCATGAAGGGCAGGGGCATGACAAAGGGAGAGCCAAGGCAAGGGGGAGGGATAGAGGTCTGCATATGAAATCAAAGGCTGGAGGTAAGGGGGCAGGGCAGGAGCAGCAAGCTGACCATGGAGAGGAGAAGGAATGGGTACTGGAAGCACAACACACATTGGAGGGCAACAATGATGGCATACATTCAGACATTGGAGGAAAGGTGGGAGGAGGTCAGGGGCATGAAACTGACTACACAGGACAGGTGGGAGGGGATGTGGCAGTGCAGAAAACCATGCATTACAAGCAGGTGGGTTAGTGGCTGCACAAAAACCATGGTGAACAGGAGGCAGGGGACAGGGGCATGCATAAAGGACAATGGAGGACAAAGGGAAGGGGTAGGGGCTTGACACACACAAAAGAGGGGCTTCACAACAGACAACACAGGGCAGGCAGGAGGGGCAGTTGCAGAATAACAGAGCATGGAGGACAGAAGGGAGTGTAAGCAAAATGGACCATGGAGGACAGGAAAGAAGGGGGGGCATGGAGCTTAGACAGGAAGGGTGGAGGTGGTAGGGACAGACAGCAGCCATCTGACCATGCTAGCAGGTGAAAGGGCAGTGGCAGTCAACAGAACACTCAAAGTAGATAGGAGTATAGCAGGTCCATGAAATATGGTGGGCAGAAAGGAGGGAACAAGGGCAAGCACACAGACATTGGAGGGCAAGTGGAAGGAGAGTATGGGCAGCAAGCTAAGTATGGAGGCTAAGCAGGAGGGCAATGATGAGGCATGGAGTTGGGCAACGGAGGGCAGGAAGAATGTGCAGGGACATCAAGCCTAATGGAAGGCAGTGGCAGCGCATGAGACCATGCAGGGCAGGAAGGAGGGGGCTTGTGCATGGACTCATACAACAGAGTGTAGTGAGGAGGTGGATCGGGCAGCAAGCTAACCGTTTAGGGCAGGCAGGAAGGGCAGCAGCAGAACAATAGCCACACATGGCTGTAAAGAGGGAGCAGGTTCATCGACCAAGAGATCAGATGGCAAAGAGGAGGAGCGGAAGGATTAGCAAGCTTCTCAGTTACCCATACATCCATTCATACAATAACTCCATCACTAATACAGCCACTGACATCCATTCATATCCACTCATTTACCCATACAGCCACTCACACATGGTCAGTCACTAATTGAGCTACTCATACACCTACTTAATCACCTGTGGAGTCAAACACAGCCATTTGCTCCCCTTTATATGACAAAAACAGAAATGGAAGTGGTCCAAACAATTCTGTCCACAGATTCACAAAGCCAAGAAACATGTTAATAACACTGTTTCTGCATTCCTCAGAGACCATCGCATGGACTGTATCCATAACAACAATTTGCTTTTTGACATGTATGGAATTTATAGAAATGCTGGAGTTCACTTTATAGATGAAG
This sequence comes from Lissotriton vulgaris, assembly GCF_964263255.1. Lineage (NCBI taxonomy): Eukaryota > Metazoa > Chordata > Amphibia > Caudata > Salamandridae > Lissotriton > Lissotriton vulgaris. The sequence continues at coordinate 339,887,441 of NC_141685.1, read as the reverse complement.
GCAACAGGGTTTTTCTAAGTAGCCTGACACTCTGCATCCGGTCTTATGTGCAGTAGCCATATACACACAATCAACAAAAAGGCTCTACTCAGAGCCACTCTAGTATCCAAAAGATTGTTGATTTTTGTTAGACCTGGCATCATTGGCGTGAATCTCCCTTCCATTTTGACGGATTGCCTCCTCTGGTTTGATATGTTTTTGCTGGATTTATGCTTTGGGCACTGTGCCACTGCTAATCAGTGCCACAGTGCAAGTGCTCCCTATTTTAAATTAATGTACTAATTGGTTATTCCATGATTGGGTTATTTGATTTAACTGTCAGCCCCTAGTATAGTGCACCATGTGTGCCCAGGGCTTGTACCTCAAATGCTGCTGGTGGGCTTGCAGCACTGGTTGTGCCACCCACAGAAGCAGTTTGTAAAGTGTGTCTCAGCCCTGCCATTGCAAGGCCTATGTGCAGTCTAGCACTGCCATGTCGACTTGGCCAAGTGCACCCACTTGCCAGTCCCTAAACTTTCCCTTAGCTTCATATTAGAATTTCAGCCCCCCCTTCTCTGCTTCTGCCTTCTGTATCCCGGTGCTTATCTTTATTGTGTTTTTTTTCCACTTGTGTTCACTGTATTCTCGCCGTAACTCACCCCCCACACCCTCCTGTTTTGCCTTCTGTGTCCCGGCTCCTTCCCGCCACCTCCTCCTGAGGCCACGTCCCCTCCCCGCTCCGCTCCCCCCTTCCAGGTGCTCCACCCTCCCTCTGAGCCTCAAAAGGTGCCTGCTGCCAGGCGATCGGGGTGACTGCCGACCTGCTTGCAGGCCGAGCTGCCTCCCCGACCGCCACCCAGCTCCACCTACTGACGCCTCGTTGCTGCTCCCCACCGCGAGTTCGCGCCCGCAGTGACCGCTGCCACTGATCCTTGCCCCTTCTTCAGCAGCCCTTGAGTGTGTTGGTTTGTGCCTATCGTTAATCTGTTCTGTTTCCCCACTGCATTTTACTGTATCTCGCCTCTAAGTCTCCCCCCAACCCCGCTTTTGCCTCTGTTTCCCGGTAAATTCTTAAATTCTGTAAACTTTCCCACTTGTTTTCACTCTATTCATGCCAAATCTCAGCCCTCCTCCCCCGCTTCTGCCTTCTGTATCCCAGTGCTTATCTTTATTGTGTTATTTTTCCCACTTGTATTCACTGTATTCTCGCCGTAACTCACCCCCCCTGTTTTGGCTTCTGTATCCCGGCTCCTTCCTGCCACCTCCTCCTGAGGCCACGCCCCCTCCCCACCCCACTCTGCCTCCCAGCTGCTCCTAGCTCCCTCCCCACCTTAAATGGCGACCGCCGCTAGGACACACAGCGGACGCACGCAGCGGGCGAGCCTACGCGACTGGACCGCGCCCAGCGCCAGAACCCCTGGACCCCGAAGCCTCCACAACACCAGACTGCACTATGACTCCATCACCCTCCACGCGCTCAACCCCGGACGAGATTACTCCTGCCACCAGGCCATCCCGTAGCGCACCCAAGAGCCCTTCACCTGCCGGAACTGCAGCTTCCCCAGCATCCGGCCCGCCAAACCATCAACCAGAGAACCCAACCTCCTCCGATGCATCCTCCTCAACACCCGTTCCGCTCGCAAGCACGCCATCGAACTCTGGGACCTCCTAGACTCAACCACACCCGACGTCGCCTTCCTGACATAGACCTGGCTGAAAGCCACCTCGGCACCAGACATCGCCATAGCCATCCCAGAGGGCTACAAGATCTCCCGCAGAGATCGCACCAACGGAGTGGGAGGGGGAATCGCCATCATCCATAAAGACACCCTCAGAGTCTCAACCAGCACCGCCGACACCCTCACCACCGCTGAGCACATGCACTTCCAGATCCACACTGACCCCAACACCACCCTCAGAGGAACACTCGTCTTCAGAACACCCAGACCCCGACCACAGTTCAGCGACACCATCGCCGACTTCATCAGCACCCACGCCCTCACCTCCACGGACTACATCCTCCTCGGGGACCGGAACGTCCACCTCGAGAACAACAATGACGCCAACTCCACCGCCCTGATCGACAACCTCGCCAACCTCGGACTCAAACAGCTCGTGATGACACCCACCCATGCCGCTGGACACACACGGGACCCCATCTTCTCCGTAAGTCCCCACGTCTCCTTCAACCACACCACGAACCACACTGGACAGACCACAGATGCTTCCACTTCACCTTTAGGAAACCCAACACACACCACCGCACCCAACAGTTGCCACGTCACTGCTGGGGCAAGGTCACCAAGGATCAACTGACCTCCACCCTCGCCCTGGGACCACCCACTGACCCCACCGACCCCGACACCACCGCCATCAACCTCAAACAGTGGATCAACGACTGCGTCAACACCCTTGCCCCACTCAAGACCTCCGCAACCAATCACACCAACAAGAAAGCCGCATGGATCACCGAAAACCTCCGGAAGAACTGGCTCCACGAGCGAACACCAGACAGCTACACAGCCCACAAGGACGCCACCCGCAGACACCACCAACTCATCAGTACCACCAAGAGGACCGCCTTCAAGGACCGCCTTGACAACAACTCACACAACAGAAAAGAGCTCTTCAACATCGTGAAAGAACTCTCCAACCCCAGCTCCAGCACCAACGACATTCCACCATCACAAGACCTGTGCGACTCACTAGCCACCTTCTTTCACCGCCAAATCACCGACATCCACGACAGCTTCAACACCGACACCCTCACATCCACTGCCGAGACCACCACCACTGCGACCTCCACCCGCACTTAGCGCCTGACCGCCTGGTCCAACATCAGCAACGAAGACACCATCAAGACAATGAACTCCATCCACTCTGGATCCCCATCTGCCCTCACCACGTTTTCAACAAAGCCAGCGCAGCCATCGCCCCCCATCTCCGGAAAACAATCAACATCTCCTTCGAGACAGCAATCTTTCCGGAGAGCTGGAAGCACGCCGAGATCAACGCCCTACTGATGAACAAGGCGGACCCCAAGGACCTCGAGAACATCCGTCCCTTCTCCTTGCTCCCTTTTCCAGCAAAAGGCACGGAGAAGATTGTCAACAGACAGCTGACGCGCTACCTCGAAGACAACAACATCCTGGACCCATCCCTGTCCGGCTTCCACAGCAACCACAGCACCGAGACCGCCCTCATCACCGTCATCAACGACATCAGGATCCTTATGGACAAAGGATAAACAGCCGCCTGGACCACATCCTTCCTCTCTGGCAAAACCCAGAGCATCCGTCTCCCACCCTTCCGTTCCAGGACCACCGATATCATCTGCAGTGTTCCACAGGGATCTTCCCTCAGCCCGACGCTGTTCAATATCTACATGGCACCACTCGCCCACGTCGCACGACAACATAGCCTCAACATCATCTCCTATGCCGACGACACCCAGCTAATCATATCCCTCACCGAAGACCCAACACCTCCAAAGCTAACCTCCACAGAGGAATGAAGGCAGTCGCCGAATGGATGAAGGACAGCAGGCTGAAGCTGAACTCAGACAAGACGGAGGTCCTCATCCTCGGCCCCACCCCATCAGCCTGGGATGAATCCTGGTGACCTACATCGCTAGGAACAGCCCCAGAACCCACCGACCACGCACGCAACCTGGGGGTCCTCCTCGACTCCACCCTTTCAAATGAGCAAGCAAGTCAACGCCGTCTCTGCGTCCTGCTTCAACACCCTCTGAATGCTGCGCAGGATATTCAAATGGATCCCCTCAGACACAAGAAAAAGCTTCACCCAGGCCCTCGTCGCTAGCAGACTGGACTACAGGAACGCATCCAGAACGCCTCGGCATGACTGATCCTCGACGTAGCCACATCACACCCCACCTAAGAGGCCTGCACTGGCTCCCCATCGACAAGAGGATCACCTTCAAACTCCTCATCCAGGCAAACAAAGCCCTACACAACACCGGACCAGCATACCTCAACGACCGACTCAGCTTCAACACCCCCACCCGCAGCCTCCACTCTGCCAACCTCGCCACAGTTCCACGCATCTGGAAAACCACCGCCCGTGGCAGATCCTTCTCCCACCTCGCCGCCAAGACCTGGAACACTTTCCCCGCCGACCTACGACAGACCCAGGACCTGCAGGCCTTTAGAAGACTCCTCAAGACCTTGATTTTCGTTTAGTAGCAGCACCCCCCCCCCCCCTCAGCGCCTTGAGAACCTCAAGGGATTATAGTGCGCTTTACAAATGCATGATTGATTGACTGATGAGACACCCCTATGGTAGGCCCAAGGGCAGGGTGCATTGTAAGTACAAGGTAGGACATGCTCTGATGTTTGTAGTATGTTCTGATAGTGAATTACAGCCATTTCCGTTTTTCACTAATGAAGGCTACCTGTTCTCATAGGCCAGAATGGGCAGTTAGATTATTACATTCTTATAATCCTAACTGACTCATGGAACACAGTAGAAATTCGAATTTAGTATGCCTGAACTCAGAATAATAAAGTACATATTTTAGTAAAGTTTATTTGATTATTCTGTGGTTGCAAATACCACTTTTAGAAAGTAGGTCTTTGCTTGCCTAACCATTTGAGCCTGCCTCTGCTGGGTTGTGTATTCCTTCTCTGGGTTTGTGAGTGACATGGCTGGGGGATTCCAGGAGACAGGCTGGGGCAGCCCAGTGGTGAATAGAGAGATCTGCATCTAGATGGGAGGGAAGAGTTGCACTTGGGACCTGAATAGGGCCGGGCCTTCCCTCTACAACGCTGGCTCCACCCTCTGTGGCTTGTCTGATGTCTCTGCCCTTCACTGTGAAAGGAGAGAAGGAATCATGTCAACAGAGTGCTCCAGAGCTGTATCTTCCCTACCCTGTGCTGGCTCCACCTCCTGTTGGGCATCTGATGTCTCTGCCCTGCACAATAAAAGGAAGAAGAGAGTCATGTAAACAAAGTGCTCAGGAACAGGTTTGGACTAGGCAGAGTCAAGTCAAGTCAAGTCATAAAATTTGTATAGCGCACTACATACCCAGAGGGTTTCAAGGCGCTTAGGAAGGGGAGGGGGATTATTTGTCAAATATCCACGTTTTAAGCTGCTTTCTGAACGCTAGGTGATTCTGGGTGAGGCGAAGGTAAGCGGGGAGTGAGTTCCATGTTTTGGCAGCCAGGTATGAAAAGGATCTGCCTCCCATGGTGGTCTTGTTGATGCGAGGTACAGTGGCGAAGGCTTGACTGGAGGAGCGAAGTTGGCGGGAGGGGGTGTAGAATGACAGTCGCGAGTTGAGGCAATCTGGTCCGATGTCGTAGAGTGATTTGTGTGCGTGGGTAAGCAGTCGGAAAGTGATCCTCTTATTGACGGGTAGCCAGTGGAGGTCTTTAAGGTGACCAGAAATGTGTTCGTTGCGTGGGATGTCTAGTATGAGCCTGGCTGAGGCGTTTTGGATTCGTTGTAGTTTCTTCTGGAGTTTAGCGGTGGTGCCTGCGTATAGGGTGTTTCCGTAGTCCAGTCGGCTCGTGACTAGAGCGTGGGTGACTGTTTTTCTTGTTTCAGAGGGGATCCAGCGAAATGTTTTTCTGAGCATGCGAAGAATGTTAAAGCAGGAAGAGGATACGGCGTTGACTTGTCTGTTCATGGAGAGTGAGGAGTTCAGGATGACGCCAAGGTTCCGTGCGTGGTCTGTCGGGATGGGTGCTTTTCCGAGGGCTTCCGGCCACCAGGAGTCGTCCCATGCAGAGGGGGATGTACCTAAGATGAGGACTTCTGTTTTGTCTGAATTCAGTTTCAGACGGCTTTGTTTCATCCATTCGGCGACTTCTTTCATTCCATCGTGTAGGTTAGTTTTGGCGGTGCTGGGGTCCTTGGTGAGAGAGAGGATCAGTTGAGTGTCGTCCGCGTAGGAGATGATGTTCAGGTTGTGTTGGCGGGCGATGGTCGCTAGGGGGCTCATGTATACGTTGAAGAGGGTGGGACTGAGTGAGGATCCTTGAGGTACGCCACAAATGATTTCAGAGGCCTCGGACTTGAATGGTGGGAGGCGGACTCTCTGGGTTCTTCCGGTGAGGAACGAGGTGATCCATTCCAGTGCTTTTCCTTGGATACCGATGTTTCTGAGGCGTTGTAAAAGGGTGCTGTGGCAGACAGTGTCGAAGGCTGCAGAGAGGTCGAGGAGGATGAGGGCGACTGTGTCTCCATTGTCCAGTAGAGTTCGAATGTCGTCTGTTGCTGCGATGAGGGCGGTCTCAGTGCTGTGTTTGGCTCGGAAGCCAGATTGTGAGGGGTCGAGTGATTTGTTGGCTTCGAGGAAGGCGGCGAGTTGGTTGTTGACAGCTTTCTCGATGACTTTGGCCGGGAATGGAAGAAGCGAGATGGGGCGGTAGTTTTTGAGTTCGGTGGGGTCTGCTGTTGGTTTTTTCAGAAGGGCGGTGAGTTCAGCGTGTTTCCAGTCTTCTGGGAAGGTAGCGGAGTTGAAGGAGCAGTTGATGACGTCTCGGAGGTGCGGGGCTATGACGGAGTCTGCTTTGTTGAAGATGTGGTGAGGGCATGGGTCTGTGGGGGATCCGGAGTGGATGGAATTCATCAGGCGGATGGTGTCCTCAGTGGAGATTGGGTTCCAGGCGTTAAGGGTGTTAACAGGGGGAAGATGGTCAGCTGATGGTAGGGTGGGTTGGCTTCCGGGTTGGTTGTCAAAGCTGTTGTGGATGTCAGCAATCTTGTTGTGGAAAAAAGAGGCTAGGGAGTCGCAGAGGGTTTGAGATGGGGTGATGTCGTTGGAGTTGGCCGCGGGGTTGGAAAATTCCTTGACGATGTTGAATAGTTCCTTGCTGTTGTGGGCGTTGTTGTCAAGTCGATCCTTGAATGCTGTTTTCTTGGCTTTTCGGATCAGTTGGTGGTGGGTGCGGGTGGCGCTTTTGAAGGCGTCCTTGGTGCTGGTGGATGGGTCTTTTTTCCAGGCCTTTTCAAGGGAGCGGCACAGTTTCTTGGACTTCTTGAGATCATCGTTGAACCATGAGGCCTTCTTGTTGCCAAGTTTGTGTTGACGTTTTTTCAGTGGTGCTAAGGTGTCGGCGGTGTTGGATAACCAAAGGGTGAGGTTGGAGGCGGCTTCGTTGGCGTTGGAAGAGAGGGCTGGGGAGGTTCGAAGGAGCGATGTGGAGATCTGATCCGTGGAGATTTTGTTCCAGTTTCTTTGTAGAGTTGGTTGGAGGTGGATGATGGGTTTCGGCTTGTTGTAGGTGAAGTGAACGCAGCTGTGGTCGGTCCAGATGAGATTCGTAGTGTGGCTGGGGGTCCTCCTCGACTCCACCCTTTCAAATGAGCAAGCAAGTCAACGCCGTCTCTGCGTCCTGCTTCAACACCCTCTGAATGCTGCGCAGGATATTCAAATGGATCCCCTCAGACACAAGAAAAAGCTTCACCCAGGCCCTCGTCGCTAGCAGACTGGACTACAGGAACGCATCCAGAACGCCTCGGCATGACTGATCCTCGACGTAGCCACATCACACCCCACCTAAGAGGCCTGCACTGGCTCCCCATCGACAAGAGGATCACCTTCAAACTCCTCATCCAGGCAAACAAAGCCCTACACAACACCGGACCAGCATACCTCAACGACCGACTCAGCTTCAACACCCCCACCCGCAGCCTCCACTCTGCCAACCTCGCCACAGTTCCACGCATCTGGAAAACCACCGCCCGTGGCAGATCCTTCTCCCACCTCGCCGCCAAGACCTGGAACACTTTCCCCGCCGACCTACGACAGACCCAGGACCTGCAGGCCTTTAGAAGACTCCTCAAGACCTTGATTTTCGTTTAGTAGCAGCACCCCCCCGCCCCCTCAGCGCCTTGAGAACCTCAAGGGATTATAGTGCGCTTTACAAATGCATGATTGATTGACTGATGAGACACCCCTATGGTAGGCCCAAGGGCAGGGTGCATTGTAAGTACAAGGTAGGACATGCTCTGATGTTTGTAGTATGTTCTGATAGTGAATTACAGCCATTTCCGTTTTTCACTAATGAAGGCTACCTGTTCTCATAGGCCAGAATGGGCAGTTAGATTATTACATTCTTATAATCCTAACTGACTCATGGAACACAGTAGAAATTCGAATTTAGTATGCCTGAACTCAGAATAATAAAGTACATATTTTAGTAAAGTTTATTTGATTATTCTGTGGTTGCAAATACCACTTTTAGAAAGTAGGTCTTTGCTTGCCTAACCATTTGAGCCTGCCTCTGCTGGGTTGTGTATTCCTTCTCTGGGTTTGTGAGTGACATGGCTGGGGGATTCCAGGAGACAGGCTGGGGCAGCCCAGTGGTGAATAGAGAGATCTGCATCTAGATGGGAGGGAAGAGTTGCACTTGGGACCTGAATAGGGCCGGGCCTTCCCTCTACAACGCTGGCTCCACCCTCTGTGGCTTGTCTGATGTCTCTGCCCTTCACTGTGAAAGGAGAGAAGGAATCATTTCAACAGAGTGCTCCAGAGCTGTATCTTCCCTACCCTGTGCTGGCTCCACCTCCTGTTGGGCATCTGATGTCTCTGCCCTGCACAATAAAAGGAAGAAGAGAGTCATGTAAACAAAGTGCTCAGGAACAGGTTTGGACTAGGCAGAGTCAAGTCAAGTCAAGTCATAAAATTTGTATAGCGCACTACATACCCAGAGGGTTTCAAGGCGCTTAGGAAGGGGAGGGGGATTATTTGTCAAATATCCACGTTTTAAGCTGCTTTCTGAACGCTAGGTGATTCTGGGTGAGGCGAAGGTAAGCGGGGAGTGAGTTCCATGTTTTGGCAGCCAGGTATGAAAAGGATCTGCCTCCCATGGTGGTCTTGTTGATGCGAGGTACAGTGGCGAAGGCTTGACTGGAGGAGCGAAGTTGGCGGGAGGGGGTGTAGAATGACAGTCGCGAGTTGAGGCAATCTGGTCCGATGTCGTAGAGTGATTTGTGTGCGTGGGTAAGCAGTCGGAAAGTGATCCTCTTATTGACGGGTAGCCAGTGGAGGTCTTTAAGGTGACCAGAAATGTGTTCGTTGCGTGGGATGTCTAGTATGAGCCTGGCTGAGGCGTTTTGGATTCGTTGTAGTTTCTTCTGGAGTTTAGCGGTGGTGCCTGCGTATAGGGTGTTTCCGTAGTCCAGTCGGCTCGTGACTAGAGCGTGGGTGACTGTTTTTCTTGTTTCAGAGGGGATCCAGCGAAATGTTTTTCTGAGCATGCGAAGAATGTTAAAGCAGGAAGAGGATACGGCGTTGACTTGTCTGTTCATGGAGAGTGAGGAGTTCAGGATGACGCCAAGGTTCCGTGCGTGGTCTGTCGGGATGGGTGCTTTTCCGAGGGCTTCCGGCCACCAGGAGTCGTCCCATGCAGAGGGGGATGTACCTAAGATGAGGACTTCTGTTTTGTCTGAATTCAGTTTCAGACGGCTTTGTTTCATCCATTCGGCGACTTCTTTCATTCCATCGTGTAGGTTAGTTTTGGCGGTGCTGGGGTCCTTGGTGAGAGAGAGGATCAGTTGAGTGTCGTCCGCGTAGGAGATGATGTTCAGGTTGTGTTGGCGGGCGATGGTCGCTAGGGGGCTCATGTATACGTTGAAGAGGGTGGGACTGAGTGAGGATCCTTGAGGTACGCCACAAATGATTTCAGAGGCCTCGGACTTGAATGGTGGGAGGCGGACTCTCTGGGTTCTTCCGGTGAGGAACGAGGTGATCCATTCCAGTGCTTTTCCTTGGATACCGATGTTTCTGAGGCGTTGTAAAAGGGTGCTGTGGCAGACAGTGTCGAAGGCTGCAGAGAGGTCGAGGAGGATGAGGGCGACTGTGTCTCCATTGTCCAGTAGAGTTCGAATGTCGTCTGTTGCTGCGATGAGGGCGGTCTCAGTGCTGTGTTTGGCTCGGAAGCCAGATTGTGAGGGGTCGAGTGATTTGTTGGCTTCGAGGAAGGCGGCGAGTTGGTTGTTGACAGCTTTCTCGATGACTTTGGCCGGGAATGGAAGAAGCGAGATGGGGCGGTAGTTTTTGAGTTCGGTGGGGTCTGCTGTTGGTTTTTTCAGAAGGGCGGTGAGTTCAGCGTGTTTCCAGTCTTCTGGGAAGGTAGCGGAGTTGAAGGAGCAGTTGATGACGTCTCGGAGGTGCGGGGCTATGACGGAGTCTGCTTTGTTGAAGATGTGGTGAGGGCATGGGTCTGTGGGGGATCCGGAGTGGATGGAATTCATCAGGCGGATGGTGTCCTCAGTGGAGATTGGGTTCCAGGCGTTAAGGGTGTTAACAGGGGGAAGATGGTCAGCTGATGGTAGGGTGGGTTGGCTTCCGGGTTGGTTGTCAAAGCTGTTGTGGATGTCAGCAATCTTGTTGTGGAAAAAAGAGGCTAGGGAGTCGCAGAGGGTTTGAGATGGGGTGATGTCGTTGGAGTTGGCCGCGGGGTTGGAAAATTCCTTGACGATGTTGAATAGTTCCTTGCTGTTGTGGGCGTTGTTGTCAAGTCGATCCTTGAATGCTGTTTTCTTGGCTTTTCGGATCAGTTGGTGGTGGGTGCGGGTGGCGCTTTTGAAGGCGTCCTTGGTGCTGGTGGATGGGTCTTTTTTCCAGGCCTTTTCAAGGGAGCGGCACAGTTTCTTGGACTTCTTGAGATCATCGTTGAACCATGAGGCCTTCTTGTTGCCAAGTTTGTGTTGACGTTTTTTCAGTGGTGCTAAGGTGTCGGCGGTGTTGGATAACCAAAGGGTGAGGTTGGAGGCGGCTTCGTTGGCGTTGGAAGAGAGGGCTGGGGAGGTTCGAAGGAGCGATGTGGAGATCTGATCCGTGGAGATTTTGTTCCAGTTTCTTTGTAGAGTTGGTTGGAGGTGGATGATGGGTTTCGGCTTGTTGTAGGTGAAGTGAACGCAGCTGTGGTCGGTCCAGATGAGATTCGTAGTGTGGCTGAAGGAGACATGGTTGCTGGAGGTGAAGATGGGGTCGAGTGTGTGACCTGCGATGTGGGTGGGGGAGGTGACCAGTTGTTTAAGTCCGAGGTTGGCGAGGTTGTCCAAGAGGGTGGCGGTGTTGTGGTCGTTGATCTTTTCAAGGTGGAAGTACCAAGGAAGATGCAGGAGTTGTACTGCCCCTCTGCCTCTGGGCTGTTTCTTGGATTGGCCTGCAGTGGTTGCTTCATTGCCGAGGGAAAGGAGAAGGAACTTTGTAAGGACTTTCATCTACAGAATATCCTCCAAAGGCTTGAACTGTGCTTGCCTCCTGCTGAAGTCGCAGGGACAAAAGACTTAACCTCCAGCTCCCACCTGAATTTGCTTGCTGGGAAGGGAATTCTGACTCCAGTCACTTGCCTGCCTCTGGGAGCTGGAAGTGCGACGCATCGTGAAGAAGCGTGTCGCCGCCGCATCTCCCTTGAAGCGCGTGTTTATCGAAGCTGCCTGCTGTTGCATCACCGGAGAAGCGTGACGCCATCGAGAGAATCGCTCTCGCATCACCGGAGAAGTGTGTTGCAGGGCCTGTCGCGGCTCCAAAGTACAGAGTCGTCGCAAGGCTGCCAGGGCCTCATCGCATCGTCATTGCATAGCCTTTTGTTCGCTTTGCGTTACGCATCCAGCTACTTTGTTGAGAACTTTGTCGCATTTACCAACAACTTAAACTAAGAGACTTTAATCATCTTTTAAGTAATCTTAAGTGTAGTATTGTGGATTTTTGTTGTTTGTGGTCTTGTGTTTAAGGTTATATAAAGAATACTTATTTGTATAAAACCTGTGTTGTGTCCATCTGTAGTGTTTTCACTGTATTACTGTGTCTATTCACAAATGCTAAACACATTGCCTCTGAGATAAGCCTGAATGCTAGTGCCAAGCTACCAAGGGGGTGAGCAGGGGTTTTTAAGGAGTATAATCCCCTTATCCTGACTTAGAAGTGAGGGTCCCTATTTGGACAAAGGTGAATACCATTGCCAACTAGAGACACCCAGATCTAACATTGGTGACAGTGGTGGGATTTGGACTTTGCATTTGTATTTCATGTACAGTGATTGGTGTTCACTACTAGTGAGTGCATTCCAAACGCAACCAAATACTTTTTTTTAGAATCCTGTTTTTTTGGACTGTTAGTTTTTCCTGAAAACTCCCAAATCTTACTACCATGAGTAAACCAGCATCTATTAAATCTATGGATCTTGATTTTGAGGAAGATAGGTTGGAAACCTACACTGTGACACACCTCAAGTATCTCTGCAGGAAATTGAAAGTTGCTACACCAGGCATTTTAAAAAAAAAGACTACCAAAAGCCGCTGAGGGCCTGGGTAGAAACCAGAAATGTCCCTGATCTTGTGGTGGAGCCTGTTGGGAATGCAGATGTGCAAATTCATGGGCCAGAATTTCAAGCCAGGGGAGGGGTGCCATCCCCACCTGGCAGCAGCACCTCTTCCAAAGACCTGTCCCCCAGACAACTGGAAGGTAGGGAGAGAAATAGGGCACTAAAGCTGGTTTTGCTAAGCTTAAAATGGAGAGTCAGAGGGAAACAGAGAATAATAAGTTGTCCTTGGAAAGGGAGAGAATGAGAATGGAGCATGAGAGAATGTTGAGGGAGTTAGAGATCAAGGCCAATGGCTTAGAGATCAATTCCTCTGGTGGTAGAGCACCATCTATGGCTTCAGAAGGCAGGGTACAAAGGGCCATATTCACAGAATGAACTTAAGACTCAATCCTAAACTTACTACTATTTTGGTATTCACAGAATGCACTTACTACTTTTGGCATTCACAGAATGAACTTACTACTTTTGGTATTCACAGAAGTTAGGATTTTGCCTTAAGTGTGTCTTAAGACAAACTTAAGACAAACCTAAGACAGACTTAAGACAAACTTAAGACAGACTTAAGACAGACTTAAGACAAAATCCTAACTTAAGTCTGTCTTCAGTCTGTCTTAAGTTTAATTTATATATTTTTATTGAGAGTTCATGAAGACAGAATCAACATTTCAAAACACATTGATAAAAAAGATCATACAGTACTGGACACATAAATACAGAAACATGTTCAAATTTCATCAGTTCAAAGCTTAATTTTAGGTTTAAAGTATTTTATTGAAGCAGGGTAAGGAAGGAAACAACAAAAACAACATAAAAACCACAGGTGCCCTCAAAATCATTGCGTATGGTACATTAGATACATCAAAGCAGTCCTTTCGACACAATGGGCACCATCATGCTCGGAAACACAGCTCGCGCACCTGTGGGTGGAGACAGAAAAGGGAAGGGAAGGAAAAGGAAAAAAAGGAAAAGGAAAAAAGGGGGGGAAACAACCCTGCCCCATTTCCTACCCAGCCAACAACCCCCCAACTCCCACACCCCGCCCCCACCCCCTGTACTGTGCCGTCAACCACTCTCTCTTCCCTTGTGACAACCCATCGTCTGCCCCCACTACCAGTTGCCGGCTAGGGCCAATCAAACAGGCGGGTCCGGCGGCGGTGTCAGCCGCAACAGTCTAAGATACCTAGGGCAGGTGATTTCTTTGAATTCTGAGCATGACAGATTATGGAAAGGTGCCCACAGCTCCTCAAAAGCGTCCACGTCTCCCGCCACCACTAGGGATAGCTTCTCCATGCCAAGGACATGCCACAATCTGTGCAGCCAGCCGACAACAGTGGGGAGCGTGGTGGAGCGCCAGTGTATGAGTATGTTCTGTACAGCTGACCCCAAAGCTATCGCTGTCTGTCTACCCCTTTTAGATCTGAGAGGGTACATCAATCCATTCGGCAATCCCAATAGGACATAGGCAGGGAAGCGGGGTAGTTCTATTCCAAAGCATTTGTCAACCTCATTGAGGACCTCCTCCCAATAAGGAGCCAAAAGGGGACAGTCCCACAAGATATGAGTAAGCGTGCCAGTCTGACCACAGTTGCGCCAGCACGTCCCAGGTATTGAGCTATCCATCTCATGTAATTTCTCAGGAGTGCGATACCAATAGGTTGAGATTTTGGTGAAGGTCTCTGTGAGCCCAGTGTGATAGGCAGAGTGGCGCGCCCGGTAGGAGATGTGGTCCCATTCAGCATGACTCAGCACTCGACCAAGCTCCCGCTCCCATCGCTCCCTACCCGGGTTGTGGATATGAAAGGGGGGGGGGGCTGCAGCATCTTATACAAATCGGAGATGAGCTTAGCGTCCGACGAGCGAGTGACTAGCCAGCGCTCATACGCCGTGATCGCCCGGTCGGCCGTCGCGCGCACTTGAGGCTGTAGCGCCCAGTGACGCGCCTGCATATACCGCATGCGTTCTGTCTCGGGGAGGCCATAGTCCCGACGTAAGTCCTGGAAGGGGACGACACCCTCTGGGCCATATAGATGATATAAGGTGCAACAACGGGCCGCCCGCCAGTGATCATAGGCGCCAGGCTCCATACCCGGGCCAAAGTCCGGGTTACCAATCAGCGGCGTGAAGGGAGAGGGAAAGGTAGTGAGTTTGTGCCTGGTAGCCACTGAGTCCCACACACGAAGCGGGACCCGCGTCACAAAAGAGGCATAAAGGTTAGGGGGCCGATGGGCCCGTCTCAGGAAAGGCACCTCTTGTAGCGTTCTGCCTGCTACCGCCTGGTCCTGAAACAGCCAGTGTTTATCCGACTCCCATCGGCTCCACTCCACCAAATAGCGCAATTGGGCGGCCTGGAAATACTTCTGCAGGTCTGGTATCCCTAGTCCTCCAGACTCAGGCGCCAGCGTAGCTATGGTCCGTTTGATCCTAGGCCTACGGCCCTGCCACACAAAACGTGCGATGGCCGATTGAGTCTCCGCGAGCCATCCTTTGGGAGGCTGTAGCGGGAGCGCCCTAAACAGGTACAGGACCTGAGGTAAAAGGGTCATCTTCACTGCGGCCACCCTGCCCAGTAGAGACAACGTGCCCTTATCCCATCGGGCCAATTCCTCCTTGATTTTCGCCGTGTAATTGGCCGTGACCATCGCGGGGAGCGAGGGTGCCAAAAGGATCCCCAGATACGGAATCCGGTCTCCAGACCAGCTCAAAGGGAAAAGCCTCTGCAGGTCAGCTCTGGTGGCGCTAGTCAGCGAGATATCGAGGGCAGCAGACTTCCCGAGCTTCACTTAGAAGCCCACCACCGTGGCGAACAGGTCCAGTTCCGCGATACATGCAGGCAGGGACCTCCGCGGGTCATCGAGCGTCAATATGACATCATCCGCGTAGAGGCTGAGAGCATGGCGGAACTCTCCCATCCGGACCCCTATGATATTGGGGTTCTGGCGGACCCTTTGAGCGAACGGCTCCATATAAAGAGCGAAGAGCAGAGGGGACAGTGGACATCCTTGTCGTGTACCACGCTCTATCGGAAAGTGCTGAGAGCTGCCCCCATTCACCCGGACCACCGCGGATGGAAAACGGTAGCAGTTGAAAATCAGGTGCCGGAACTTCTCGCCGACCCCAAACTTGCCCAGGACCTTCTCCAGATAGGGCCAATGCACCCTGTCAAACGCCTTTTCCGCGTCAATGGAGAGGAGCATGCGTTCCCCGGGAATCCTGGAGGCCTTCTCAAGAATATGAGTCACCCTCTTCGTGTTGTCCACTGTCTGCCTGCCTGGCACGAAGCCGGCCTGATCCGAGTCGACCATGCCCGGGAGATGAAGTGCCAGACGTGCTGCCAGTATGCTAGTGTAAACCTTCAGGTCTGTGTTCAATAGCGAGATAGGGCGGTAGGACCCGCAGGCAGTCCGATCCTTGCCCGGTTTCGGGATCACGGAGACCGTGGCCTGGAGAAATTCAGGGGGGATGGCACCTGGCTCCGAAAATGTATTGAAGAGACGCGTCAACAGAGGCGCAAGTTCCTGACAGAAGGTCTTATAGAAAAGAGGGATGAAGCCATCCGGTCCCGGGGCCTTACCCGCCTTGAGCCGGGAGATTGCCGTAACCACCTCCTCGATCCGAATCTCCCGCTCCAGATATTGGGCCTGATCCGACGTCAACGACGGGAGCGACACCGAATCTAGATAGTCCGCCTCCGCCCGTGCGGAGGGGGCCTCGCCAGCATAGAGGTCAGCGTAGAAGTTACGGAAGACGTCCGCAATCTGCTCGTCCTCCGTGACTGACCCTCCGGTAGGAGTAATCAGCTCTTTCACCCGGTGCTGTTGGTGTTGCACCCTGAGCTTGTGCGCCAGGAGCCGGCCGCACCTGTCTCCACCGGTGTAATACTTGTGCTTCAGGCGAAGCACCGCGTACTCCGCTCGGTCTGTGTCAAGAGCGGACAAGAGTTTCCTGGCGGCCTTCAATTGCCTCCAGACCCTGGGGGCGCCCGTTCTGTGATGTACCTGTTCCAGCTCCCGCACCTGTCGAGTAAGCTCATCCCTTTTGAGCTGGCGATCCTTGTTCTCCGCCGAGGAGATAGCGATAAATTCGCCACGGAGCACAGCCTTCAGGGCAGCCCATTGCATCACGTGGGTGGTGTCGCCGTTGTCGTTTACCCGCTGGAAGTCCGTTATGGCCGCGCGAATCTGTTGCACCGTCGATCGCATGTGCAGCAGCGTGTCCCGAAGACGCCAGACCCCTCTCGGACGAGCCACCGGAGGCAGACAGAAGGTGCCCTCCACCGGCGCATGGTCGGAGAGAGAGAGGACCCCTATGTCAGCATTCGAGGCTAGTGCGAACATCGGGCCCATCACTAGAAGATGATCCAGTCTCGCGTAGGACTTGTGTGCATGAGAGAAATAGGAATATGCGCGAGTCGCGGGGTGGAGGTGGCGCCACATGTCGTGCAGGTCAAGCTTCTCCAGCCGGGTACGAACCGAGCCCGAGAGCTCTCCCAACTGGTGGCGCCGTTGCACAGACCTGTCCAGAGTCGCATCAAAGACCAAATTCAAATCCCCCCTAGCACTATGTGCCTATCAGAAGTGGATGCCACGTCTTCCAATGCCCTGTGCAAAAATTGGTCCTGATGGTCATTGGGGCCGTATATAGAGCCTACAGTCAACACCAAGCCCCCCACCTTGATCCTATATGCCAGAAGTCTCACCCTCTGCTCCGCTACCTTCTGCAAAACCTCCCCTCTGAACCCTCTGGAAAACAAAAGCGCCACACCTGCCGTTTTAGAAGCACTGGAAGAAAAGAGTTGCGTGGGGAACTTGGGGGTGCGCATTCTGGAACAATCCTTGGCCAGCAGATGGGTCTCCTGCAGAAGGCAGATGTCGGCCTGAGAGTTCTCCAACAGGGACAGGACAGCCCGCCGTTTAACCGGGTTATTCAGCCCCTTCACATTCAGAGTAACAACTTTAAGGGCCATCAAGGAGGGGAACCCCAGAAATGCACATGAAGGCGGGCAAGGCCCAGCGGGCAAAACGCAGAGGCCACAGCAAGAAACCTCAACTCACAGCGAAAGCAAACATCCCGACGGCACAGTACAGTCCCCGAACTCCAAAACACCCCAACCATGTGGACCCCCCCTTCCCCCGGAACCCCGCACACCCAGCTCCACACTGCCCCCAACTCCCATCCCCCCAACTCGAAACATTCCCCTGCAACTCCCCTCCCTCCCCCCCGCTTCTCGAGCCATTCAAAAAAGTCATTGTCCCAGTCCGGTCCTTATCGGACAAGGCAGTGAAAGTCGATTGAGTGGACGTCCAGCCACCACCACCCTTTCTCACTGCACCATCAGGATTCAAGCAAGCCGGGCCGAAGACGGCTGAAATGCCAGAAACCGGTCCCCGGTAGCTTGTCTCCTTTCTGGTGAAGAATTGGCTTGGTAGTTTAGTCTTCCCTGTTCCCATGATGCACTGGGCCAGGGACAGACTGATTTGCATATAGCCAGGTTCTGAACTGGGATGGTGCAGTGAGATAAATAACGGTGATGGATCAAGCCCTGATCTTTGGACTGGGTAAGAGTGGTCTGCTTAATTCAGACACTCTGTTCATCACCACCCCCTTTTCTGAATCGTTTTTGGCCACTATAGGTGTGGCAGGGTATACTCAGACATGAGTCCCTTTCTCACTGCATCATCAGGATTCAAGCAAGCCGGGCCGAAGACGGCTGAAATGCCAGAAACCGGTCCCCGGTAGCTTGTCTCCTTTCTGGTGAAGAATTGGCTTGGTAGTTTAGTCTGCCCTGTTCCCATGATGCACTGGGCCAGGGACAGACTGATTTGCATATAGCCAGGTTCTGAGCTGGGATGGTGCAGTGAGATAAATAACGGTGATGGATCAAGCCCTGATCTTTGGACTGGGTAAGAGTGGTCTGCTTAATTCAGACACTCTGTTCATCACCACCCCCTTTTCTGAATCGTTTTTGGCCACTGTAGGTGTGGCAGGGTATACTCAGACATGAGTCCCTTTCTCACTGCACCATCAGGATTCAAGCAAGCCGGGCCGAAGACGGCTGAAATGCCAGAAACCGGTCCCCGGTAGCTTGTCTCCTTTCTGGTGAAGAATTGGCTTGGTAGTTTAGTCTGCCCTGTTCCCATAATGCACTGGGCCAGGGACAGACTGATTTGCATATAGCCAGGTTCTGAACTGGGATGGTGCAGTGAGATAAATAACGGTGATGGATCAAGCCCTGATCTTTGGACTGGGTAAGAGTGGTCTGCTTAATTCAGACACTCTGTTCATCACCACCCCCTTTTCTGAGTCAGCCACCACCACCAGCACCCCGCCCCCCCCTACCTCCAGAACCCCCGCACCTGCAATGATGAGAAGCTAATGTAGACTCCCCCCGGAGTAAGTTCAGGCCGTGAAGGCCACATCGCCGTTCGTTGTCGCTCTGGAGGCCTCCTGGATAGCGCTCGACATGTCCGCCCGAATCGTGGGCGAGTCAGGCCGCACAGGCGGTGGGGAGCGCCTCTCCCCGATCTGCTGCCAGCTGTCTCGAGTGCTTCGCCTGCAGCGCGGCGCCGGGGTGTCTGTATCCGAAGCCGTGATCCCCAACACTGCGCAGACATCCTGGAGGGACCGAAGCTGATGCAATGTCCCATTCCACCGGGAGATCAATCGGAAGGGGTGCCCCCAAGAATACTGCGTTTTATGCTCCCGAAGGAAGTCCGTGGCAATTTTAAATGTTTTCCTCTTCTGCAGCGTGATCGTGGATAAGTCTTGATGTAGAGCCACCGGGTGATCTCTGAAGCGGAAAGGCTGCTGCCGCCGCGCCTCGCGGAGAATCTGTTCCTTCAGGGGGAAGTCCGGCAGAAAGGCCAAAATGTCCGGGGGGGGCGCCGAGGCCCTGCGAGGGCGGCCCACCCTGTGCGCCCTGTCGATACGGACTTGGAAGTCCTCAGACTCCCCCAAGATTTCGCGGAAGAGGGCCCCCAGGTAGGCGGCCAAGTCTTCACCCTCCTCGTTGGACGGGACACCCCGGACCCTGATATTGTTCCGCCTGGACCGGTTTTCAAGGTCTTCGGCGTGGGCCTGCAGCTCAATCTGTTGCTCCCGCAGCCGTAGGACCTCCTGCTGCAGGTGGGTGATCTCTTCATCTCTAGAATGACCAGCCGCCTCCACAGTGTTAACTCGCTCCCCCAGGGAGTCCACTTCTCTCCGGACTTCCCGGACCTCTCCGGCCACCTCCTGCTTCAAAGTCTGAAAATCCTCCCTCAAGGAGCTAAACAGCGACTCCAGGAACGATCGGGTCACTGGGGGCTCTCCGCCGTCTGCGCCTCTGGAATGAGCCGGGGAGCTCGGGGCAGGCTGGCCCCCCCCCGCTGCGCAGGGCACCGCGCCCCAACATGTCCGGCAAAGTCTGGTCGCCTCTGCTCTGACCCCTGGCATTCGACATCTTGGTGAGGCGGGAGTCACCGATGGCCGCAGCCCGGCGAAAAAGGCGCCAAAGGTCAGTGCAGTCGAGCAGCAGAAGCCGGCCGGGCACTCAATCGCCGGTCAGGAAGCACTGCAGTGCAGAGGACCCGGTCAAGGCTGGGCGGCTGCTCCAAGGTCTCCAAAATGGCCGCCCGGTACAGTCAATGGGGCCAACGCCCAGGGAACGAGGCCGACCTCTGTCACGGGCCCACATGCAGTACACACAGTCGAAGGGCAGGCCCACAGGGCGCGAGGCAACTAGGGCCGGTTCGCCTGGATGTGCAAATATGCCGGAGGCGCGACCCTGCTCCGCCACGGCCAGGGGTGGGCCGGAGCAGCCACGTGGAGTAGGCCATCTCGAGCCCCGGTCTCGCGTAGTTGCCGTAGGCCGGCTACGCCTCCGTCGCCTTCCTCCGTTCGGCTCCGCTCCGTCGATGAAGGCCGCCTCGGCACCCACCCAGTCGCTGCGGCGCGGGTACGCCGGCAGGCCACTCGCAGTCGCTGGATCACTTCGCCGGGACCCCAAGCCTGAAGGTCCCGCGGCTCTCGGGCCTCCCACAGGCCGATCAGCGGGCACCGTCTCAGTCGGTACCCGAGCGGAATCACCGCCGCGGTGGGACACCTGGGGCCCACCAACTGCTCTACACCACCACGGGGATCACCAGGTGTGGTAGCCGCTCGATCTGGGGGAGATCAGTGGTTGTAAGCGGTGCAGGGTTTCCAGGGGCTCGGGAGCTCTCGGCAAGTGCGTCCTCTCAGCCCGCCATCTTGGCCACGCCCCCCAAAGCTTCATTTTAAAGTGCAATGTGCATAGGTAAAAAACTCTTGCAGACTAGTATTAAGAAGATGTGATTCAGATTGGATATTGTCAGAGAACAGACTAGGATTCAAACACACTCCAGAATTTTTCGTATTTCTTAAGAGCCCCTGATCTCAAAGCATATTTTCTTTCCCTGCCCTGGATTCGTAGTAATTTTGCTTTCCATGCCTGAAATGTTGGTACTAGATCTGTTTTCCAGGATTGCAAAATAAGGGATTTAGCTATTAGAGAAGCTATGAAGAGGGGCTAGTCGTGTGGGCTGTGAATTGAGGAACAGCCTAAGACAGGAATTAAATCATCAAATACTATAAAGTCTTTGAGCTTGATAGAGAGGTATTTTTCAATTTCCTTCAAGAGTGGCTGAATTTTTGAGCACTCCCAGACAATATGCTTCCAGGTACCTTTTTCTTCGCACCGAAGCATTTGTCGGCAATTTGGGGAAAGATATTGTGAAGGAAAGAGGGGGTTCTATAAATTAGCCATTTATTATAAAATTGCATACGTTTAAAATTGGCACAGCGGAAGATGGTTTTATTAAATTTGTTTGTCTTATCCCATAACTGCAGGCTAATTTCAATGTCTTCCCTCTTTTTCCACCTCTCAATGATCTTACTGGAAGATTCCTGTCCTTTGTTTTCTTTTAGGACTATAATCCAACTGCTCAACCTCTTCTGTATTTGAGTATTTCAAGCTGTGGAGACATTTTCTTTTTGAAATAGATTCCCTATATCAAGCTCTCTAAGTTTTGAAATAAGCATAAGAAAAGACCAGTTTAGAATTCTGTGGGAGTGTTGTAACTGTCTATAAATTTCATCCCAAGACTTCCACCTGCTCCCCATAAGGAAGTCTTCGATTTTCATGAAGCCATTCTCCTTCCAGAGATGTATTATCCATACAGCCCTTTTCACCTAAGCAAAAGTTGGTTAAATCCGTTGTATTCCCTATTATAGGGATACAGTAGAATTTCAGAAACGGAGATTTCTGTTTAAAAATCCACTGAGGAGATTTATATTGGACTTTATTTGGATCTTTCGTGATTCTAACTGGGTCGATGATTTTTGATTCTGACAACATCCTCTTCATAAAAAAATTATCTGACTTGTGAGCTTCTGAAAAAAAAACTAAAACTGTGGTGTGCAAAAGACGCAAAGTAATATTCTCTAATATTCGGAAGAGATAGCCCTCCTTGTGCGGATGAAAGATATAAAGTGCTAAGTGCGAGCCTAGGAGATCTTTTTGCCCGAAGGAAAGAGGAGATCAAAGCGTCTACTGTTTTAAAAAAGGAGACCTGAATAGCACAGGGTGCGGCGCTGAAAAGAAAATTAAAAAGAGGCAGAACCGACATATGTACTAGGGCTGCCCGTCCCATTAAAGACAAGGGTAATAAATTCCAGCGATCTAAAAGGGACCCCACCTTCTTTAACAGAGGTAAATAGTTCAATGAATACAGATCCTCCAAATTATCCTATATGAATATTCCCAGGTATCTCTTTGGGGCTGTGTTGTATATCTGCCTAAATTCTGGAATGAAAGTGTCTATAGTGCAGTTGGCTAAAATAATTTCCGTTTTGTTAACATTAAACTTGTAGCCCCCTAATCTTTGGAAGTCAGACATTTTTTTTTAATTTTCAAATGAATTGCGGGTTTAGAATCTAAAAAAAGGGCAATGTCATCCGCGTATAATTTTATATTTGTCATACCAGCTACTGGGGCTGTGTCGGACCTTATGTCCCTGATCGCGATTGCCAAAGGTTCAATGAATAGCGCAAATAAAATTGGCGACAGGGGGCATCCTTGACGAGTGCCTCTAGTGACCCGACACGTCCCAATGTTAGTATTATTAATGATAATTTGTGCCCTAGAATTCATATAAAGTTGTTTTACTAGAGAAATAAAAACAATCGGGAAATTAAAACTATACAAAATAGCAAAAAGGCAGTCCCATGACACTAGATTGAAGGCTTTTTAAGTGTCTAAAAGCCAAATTTGAGCCTTCACCTTGTTGATCTTAAAAAAATCTAATGCCTCCAATAAAAATTTGGTATTTGAATCAAGATGCCTGCCTGCAATAAAACCACACTGATCATGGGCTACTAGAGATCCTACTATTTTGTTCAATCGGTTCGCTAAAAGTTTTGTAAAAATTTTATAATCCGTATTTAAAAGACTTATGGGTCTATAAGAATTTATGTTTCCTTGTCCTTTCCTTTTTTTAAAATGCAGACCACCACAGCTGAATGAAAAGAGTCCGGAGGGGGCACTCCTTTAAGTGAATGGTTAACTAAAAGCAGTAATTCCTTACGAAGGGTTCCTCCAAATTTTTAAAAAAATTCGATAGGAAGAACATCCTCACCATTAGCGCCACCGTTGGGGAGGGGGGCAATCACCTCATCTAATTCTAACATTGTGAAGTCCTCTGTGAGGAATTTCTGGCTCCCATCATCTAATTTAGGCATTGCAAGTGGCTCTAAAAACTCCCCAATGGAATCACATGTAGCTCCTTCAGTTGATTGGTAAACTCCATCATAATGTTTCAAAAACAGCTCACCAATGGAGGTGGTGGTCTTAGCATGTAATTTAGTGATAGGGTCAGTCAGTTGATCTATCCTATTTCAGACCTGCTTTTCTTTGACTTGCCAGGCCAAGAGCTTCCCTGTGTATTCACTCTCCTCATATATCATTTGGGCATAGAGATTGCTAGTAGTTTCACCTAAATTGTAGTAGAAGTCCTTCATCCTGGACTTTGCCTCAGTCAAGTTTTGGCCAGAGAGCGTTGATCTTACCCTGTAATGTTCTTGGGTTGCAAACAGTATCAAGAAAAATTCCTTTTTTTGTAAAGAGTTGGTCAGGTTATATACATTTATAATTTTTGAGTAAACTAGACGTTGTTTATGGATAAATCAATATTCTACCAAATAGTCTCTGTTAAGTATGTTTATTTATATTTCATCTTTTTGTTGTTTTTTCCTTTTTTCTCTTATTTAATTTCTATTGATTATACATATATCCACACCTCTTTGTTTTTTTTGTACAAACACTTTTTACATATAATACATTGTAATCATTACACATCAGATAATCCTTAAAATATTCAACAACACGCAGAGAGTATTCCTTTCAACGCGTTTCGGCCGTTCGCCTTCCTCAGGAATTCTGCATTTTTCTTTTTTAAATCAACAGTAGCTTAACTTTCCAGACTTAGATGTCATCGGTCTGGACAAGTGATATGTCGCACGAGCGTAATTAAAAGCCAGTTTCTAGCTCCCTGATTTTTAGCGTGGCTGCCCAAGGTATTTTCTACTAGAGTTCGGGGCTGATTACCTTTCGATTGTTAACTTTTGGACGTCCTCTCTGTAATACTTCTGTATGCGAGAGTCAGCTCCGAGTATGATTCTTCTCGTCAGGCTGTTAATGTCGCAGACGCTTTATATAGGCTGGATGAACTCGTTTTATGCCTCTCGTCTTCTGAACTTTTGGCTTAAGCGTTCTTGATCGGGCATTACGACATGTTCCTCATCTGGGTGTAGCGGGCATCTCCAGAAAAATTCCTTTCTGTGTTCCTCACTTTCTATTTGTGACCAAAAGGCCTACACACTAATATCCCTTTTTTTTAGTGTTCAATAGTGACACAGATTATTATGTCTGCACAAAACTAGGGTTGCTTTTGTTTCTCAAATGTATTTATTTTAAGTTAAAAATATTTGAATTCATTTACATAACATTTTATACAAACATATGCTCAAATAATAATTCTCTAATACATA
Source organism: Lissotriton vulgaris (assembly GCF_964263255.1). Lineage (NCBI taxonomy): Eukaryota > Metazoa > Chordata > Amphibia > Caudata > Salamandridae > Lissotriton > Lissotriton vulgaris. Next base: position 339,863,118 of record NC_141685.1, on the reverse strand, counting down.
TACAGCCTGATTCATGAAAACCGTATTCTGCGATTCTCAATTAGCGATTAACTGCGAATCGCAATTGAGAAATCGCAGAACGACATTCATGATGTTTTGCGATTAAAAAAAGCGTTTCGCACGCGGCCGCAAAAGCCGTTAGCGATTATCGATAATCACAGAAAAATCGCTATTTCCGGCTACATCCGTGTCGGATTTGTGATATGGCAAATAGCGATATCGCTAATTGCGAGATCGTAAAAAGCGAGATCGCAAAATCGCGAGATCGGGAAAACGGGAAGTCGCATTTCGAGCACAGTGATGACATCACAACCAGGAAGCAGCCAGTTCCCACCCCCATTCACCACAGTGAGGCAGACCTCGAGTCAGCAACTGGGAGAGCTCCTGCAATTCTGCTTGGATTACTACTTTCAAACTACAATGCAGCTATGTCTGAGGAGGCAGTTCCTGGGCCCAGCAACACCACAGGGCGGAAGAGAAAGTTAAAGTTCTCCGAGCAGGAGCTGGAGCACTTAATTGAAGGGGTGGTGGCGAACCACTCCAAACTGTTCGGGAAGGACTCAAGGAGGGTGGCCGAGCAGGAGAAACGCAGGATCTGGGTGGGTATAGCGTCCGCGGTGAACTCTGTGGGTGTGGCCGACAGGTCACTGGACGAACTTAAGAAACGCTGATACGACCTTCGAGGTCGTGCCAAAGAGAAGGTAGCTAAGAGGCTTGGAGAGTCCCTTGGCGCTGGAGGGGGGGGACCTACAGTCCCTCCAAACACCCCCTTGGAGGATCAAGTAGAAGACACGCTGGAGGCTGAGGCGTGCATCGGAGTGACCCGTCTGGACTAATCCCGCCCCACCCAAGACATCCAAGGTAAGTGGCATGCGACTGCGACCCTGTCCCCTATGAATGGCCATGACCATATAGCCTCCCATAATGTTTCATAGTCATGCCATCGTTGCACATCAGGTAATGCCCTAAAGCATTGTGGGACATGTAGTGTGGCCACAATGTAGAAGTACCACAATGCAGCCAGACAGGTTCCAAAGTACGCAAAGCCATAGGCAGTCAGGGAATATCACCCAGCATGCATGTAGCAACTGCACATGTGACAGATACATGCAACTAATGAACGTCCACTTCCCCTCACAGCTGGCGCAGACAGCAGCAACAGCGAGAGGCTGCAAATAGATGAGGAAGCACAGGATATGGAGGAGGTGCCGTCACATACACAGCCTCCAGCCCCTGCCGCAGCAACAACTCCTGCAGCCAGGTCCACCACCAGTGTGCCTCCTGCATCTGGCGCAGCAACAACCCCTGCAGCCAGGTCCACCACCAGTGTGCCCCCAGCCTCTGCCGCAGCAACTACTCCCGCAGCCAGGCCCACTACCAATGTGCCCCCAGCCTCTGCCGCAGCAACTACTCCCGCATCCAGGCCCACTACCAGTGTGCCTCCAGCCCCTGCCGCACCAGCAACGCCTACCGTGACACCACCAGCAGCTGGTGCTTCAACATCAGGGCCCGCGACAGCGGGAACACAGCGGCCACCCACTGTGTCAGGCAAGCAGAGCAGGCGTGGCAGGTCTCGCCTGCAGACCAATGCACCTATCACCAGGAGGGGGAATGGACAGCGGCTGGCGAGAATGAGTGTGGAACAACGCATGCTCCGTATTCATTAGCTGCAGGCACGCCGGCAAGGTGCCATACAGCTTCAGCTATACAACATTGGTCGCAATGTGGCCGGTGTGGGGGACCGGATGGACCGCATGACGGCAGCCATGGCAGGTGTGGGGGAGGGAATAGCCCGCATGACTGCAGCCATGGAGGCCAACACTGCTGCAATGACATCGCAGCGCAACGCAGCCCGCCTCCGCCACCGCCAGCTACTGACCCGGCTGACGGCCTACACCCGGTCCAATTATGTAATAGGCAATGCCACCTCACAGTTATAGCGCCGGTCCCTTGCGCAGCAGCAGCAGCTCATCCAGTGCTGCGAGGATGTGGCCAGGGTACTTGAGCACCTGACCACTGCAGTGACAGCACTTCACCCTGCTCTACCTGCCACTGTTGGGGGTGATGATGCCAGTGAGGGGACATCAAGTGTGAGCAGCCACTCTGCCTCACACGTAGGGGAACTCAGACGCAGCACCAGGCCCACTGCAGGAACACGTGCCTTGGATGAGGATGAGCCACCGTGGTGCTTGGGTGGTTCGCGCCGGAGGCGCACATGACTTCATAGGACTTGTACAGGCACAGGCTGAGCATAAGCCTGCCCTGTGTATTGGACACAGCAGTATTGTGGAAAATTAATTCGTATTGATAAACATTATCTGCGCCATCTTGCCTTTTTCCCAATGCCACACTTTTGTCGCACACGGCAGCCATTTTAGATGCCTTGGTCAGACCCTCTCTCTGCACGCCGCCGATCTCCCCACCCTCGCAAGCATCTCCCCCACGCACTGGTCACCCCCGCTCTCTCTCTCTCATGCATGGGCCATAAACCCCCTCCATCTGCGCTGCTCTTCCCTGAGAATCACATCCCGTGCCTGCCCAACACCTCCCTTTCATCCTATTCACTATCGCACCCTCTGACACTCCTCTTCCTCCGTGTCCGATTGTCCAGGACGTTCCGAGGCTATCACCTAGCCCTGCGGATGCAGTTTATGGCCCCAGCTGTAAAGAATCACCCCTCTTCAAAGGAGTTACAGTAGATCAAGGCCCCCACCCCATGAGATCTGTCACACCACACGCATTCCGGGAATAGGCGGAATGCCCTACTGTTCCTACTGTCTGATAACGATCCTGTATTGTGATTGGGGAGGGGATTCTCACTGTAAGGGTGTGTGGGAACGGGCCTGAAGCTGAAGATTCCGGGGATGTCTTTCATACTTCAAAGTACCTTTATTGTAATAAAGACTGTCTTCCTGCCATAAATGCGTGTATAAGAGGCCAGGCCTCAGAGATGCAGTTAGAGCACCTCGAGAAAATTCCCTGTTGGTCTGATCTGATGTGTTCTCCTCCGGAGAGAATAAACCCTTGTTTCCTGCCTTCCAGTCTCCAGTGCCTGCCTCTTCATTGATTAATACTTTGTGGGTTAAGATGGCGACATTGCCGGGCAATACTTAAGGTTATTTAGTTCGTTGATTGCCTTCCTGCTTTACAGTATGCTGAAATACTGTTAGCAATGGCAAGATTGATACGGGTCCATTATTGTGAATGAAACAATAATATTTAATTTAGCATCACACATTGGCGTTGTGTCATTATTACATTTTACATGCAATTGTGATTTGTGGGGTGAGGGTAGAGGGTGCACTAGAAACTGCTCAGTGTGATGTGGTTGCGACGTCTGTGGCCTTCAGCTGGGTTCTCCCCGCGTGCATGGCACGCATGTGCAGTTGGCCGGTCGTCCCCTTTCGATTCACTGCCAGAGAAGTCGACAGGTATCCGGCGCTTGGTAGCAATGTTGTGTAGGACAGCACACACAGCCACAATGCGGCAGCACACTTCAGGACTGTAGTACATAGCCCCACCTGTCTTGTGAAGTATGCGGAATCTGCTCTTTAGTAGGCCAAAAGTTCTCTCAATGCAATTCCTTGTGCGTATGTGTGATACGTTGTTACGCCGTTGCTGTGGTGTAGCAGGGTTGAGGTATGGGGTGAGGAGGTATTCACGCAGGGCGTAGCCACTGTCACCTGAATGAGAGGAGCAGAGGGTGAGTGCCTGTGCAGCGCAGCTACTTAATCGCAATGTGACATTGTGGGCAAAGTTTACTTACCAAGGAGGTGTCCTTCCCCGAAGTCTCCCCTGACCAGTCGTGTGTGGAGGCCGCTGTGCCGGAATATGAATGAGCCATGTGTACTCCCCGGGTACTGTGCCACTATGTCCGTGATGTATGTCTTTGCATTGCAGACCATCTGGATGTTGAGGGAGTGGTAGGACTTGCGATTGCGGTACATGTACTCTGTAGCAGCATGTGGGGAAATGTGGACGTGGGTACAGTCAATGCAGACAGTGAAAAAAATAGTACTGAAGCATTGGAAAATGCTCAACACAGCTTCTGGAGCTATATCCAGGCCCTTGTTTGCCTTTAGACGTGGACCTAGTATCAGAGATAGTTTGGTTCACACGAGACCGAAGACACAGAGGAGAGAGACTATTACCACTCTGGATACTATTTGGAATACCATTCCGGTACAGGGACACTACCCATGCGGCAGCTGTACGGTTTGCCCGCAGACCCGTAAGACTCTTTCCATAGACATCGGAACATCCAAACCTTGGAAACTAATTAACCACACGAACTGCAATTCGGAGCGACTGATCTATATGATCACATGCCCGTGTGGTCTGGCCTACATTGGACACACCACCAGAAAAGTCAAGCTGCGTATCGGCGAGCATAAGAGCACGATAAGGTGTAATAAACAGTCCACCTGCCTGACGAACCACTTTCTAACTAAGAAGCACAAAGCAGATGACTTGAGGTGGGTGGTATTAGAACAACCCTTCATCCCAACACACATAACAGATGTCTCACGGTTCCTCTTTATTAAGGAACAACGCTGGATCTTCAAATTGAAGACTGACATATCAGGGTTAAACGATAACATCCCTTGGGTGTCCATATGACCATTTTTGAATGTCCTTGTGAACCCAGTCCGGATGATTTGTCAACTCCAACCATTCTGAGCTCAAGTACAATAAATTGTCTTTTTCAAAATACCTTAAAATCATAAGCCATAGACGGTGGGCATTAATTAACATCAATTCATTGGTATCCATCTGGGGGTTTAGCCTATATATTATGGGTGGCTCTATTCACTTGGTTCCGTATGATGTGTTCACCCTATCTATCAGTGAGCTTGACTCTTTGTCTATAGTGATTATATCCCTCTCGGCTCACACTTAAACCACACAACAAATACTAGGGTCAGGATTATTCATAGCCTATCCCCCTACACGGTCTCTACAATGTGAAGTCAACCCTGTGTTGTTGTCTAATTAGCCTTAAAAAACATGGCGCATCAATAATTTCATAAAACCCTTAACTATACTCTCCAATAGTGTTTTAATTATATCCCTTTTGACTGACACTCAACCACATGACCAATATTATTGTTAGGGTTGTTCACATCCCATTCCCTCACACGCGCTCTACACTGAAGTGAGCCCAGTGGTCTCCACCTAGCCTTAAAGACCATGGCGCATTATAAATTTCTTAAAAAGCCTTTTTCTATACTATGCAATAACATTAACAGACCCTTTTAACATCTGTTTGAAATCTGAATGGCTTGCGACTTTCTTGCAGTATTGACACAGTGCCCACACTAAGTTTTCAGACAATAGTAAGGCCACCGCTATATTTAGAGCATTTTCGTTTTTCCAATCACATGCTCTGCGGGAGTTCATATTTATGTCCATAATTATTCCTAGCACGATGAAATGGCCATGCTCATTTGATGAGGCTTTCTTTCTCCTGCAAAGCGCTGTTGGAGCACGCAATAGGCCATGCGCTACGGAGCGGTGTTTGTTTACAATACCGGGGGCACGCCTCTATTTCATTGCGCATGCCCCGGGTAGTAGCCGCGTCGTGGGGATATTGTCTTGAAGGTGCGCAGGCGCGTTTCATTAGACGCTTGCATAACGTCACATCCTATAGCAGCTGTCTGCCATTACGGACGATTACACCAATCAGGGCAGCTATAAAACCTCGCGCCTCGCCTCTCGTCGTCGCCTCCCCTTCGGCTTCGCATTCAGCCGAGAGGTACCGACGGAGAGGTAAGGAGTGGCGCTGCGCTGTTCCCAAATTGATGTAGGGACTTTGGTTAAGCACCCGTTTTTGGATAAGTTTACCTCCTTTAAAAGACTAACTGTTTATAACTGTCTGAGCTAGGACTTGCAATGTGCCTAATTTTGCAAAGAACCTTCAGATGCAGACATTGGCAAGATTTGAAACTCTTAGACCTGATATTGTATTATGAATTAAATTAACCACAGTACATGTCCAGGTGACAATAGTCACTAGGAATGAATGTGTTTTCACAGATGATTTTCTCTGTCAGTCAAGTATTAACATTTATTCCACCAGCCTTCCTTTACTCTCCATGGAACGATTGATCATTGTGGGCAATTTAGCAACCAGTTTTTCTGCATGCACAAACCCTTTAAAACATAGTTTTTGACTCAGGACACTATTCTAGCCCTACGAGTCGCTTAGGCTTACATGTTTATATATGTTTTTGTGCCTAGAGCGGGGCCTCATTCTCCGAGCCGTTGCCGGGTGAGGTGAGGTTTGACTCCCACGTAATGCTGGGTAAGTCTTGTTTACTTTTTGGTAAATTACATTCAGCAGTGTCGATGGTTTACTTGTCTTGCAACCAAAAATATAATTTATTGGCTGTTCTAATAGGGACTAGCCGCGCTGAGCCTCTAATTGGTCCTTATGACATTTTCTATAGTTACATTATTTATTGAACACAAAATAGTTTTTGTTCTTCTCTGTTTCTTTTTCAGGAATGTATCCTCCATCAAGAAATTTGCATAAGGGGATACGGTAGGATGGTCAACTCGACCACACCATTTGTTTGACATTCCTCGAGGATTCTTGGTCTGTCTTCATCACTTAATAGGACAACATTAGTGTGTTTCTATGCAGTAGCAATAGCTTATTTACATGGCCCTGAAGAATGCCGGTGTAACCACACCAGTTGGCAGAAACATGTTGGCCGATATACAACATAGCTAAGCAAACAGTGATTTTTTCACACTGTTCTACACCTGTTTTTAATCTGACGTCCAGGTGAACATCAATAAAGGAATTTTTTTGCCTGGAACGTCATTTTAAACATCACTCACTCACTTTTTTGTTTGCACTGCACATGACCAGCACCATTCAGTGGCATGGACACTTTCACCATTTGAACCAGTACTGTGGGTTATATGGCCAATTCATCTAGGCCTTGACGCACCACCCTGGTTCCAGGTGTCCTATATGACGAGGTTCCGCCAAATGGGTGGTCGGATAGGATATTGATTACGCACTTAGTGTCGCGTGACCACTTGGGCTGGTTTTGTGCAGTCCAATAGTGTGATATCTTAATAGGGATCTTACAGGCTCAGCGTCTTGTTTTCCAGACCCTCCAATTCTTCTTGTTTGTTCGTAGTCTAAGCAGGGGTGTTTGAATATGGAGGGTCTATAAATATATATCCCCTTGACCCTTCCTAAATTGTTGTTTTACAGTCAATGCATCCCATCACGTGTGGGAAACGGGTGACATTGTAGAATTGTAGCTTGGTCTCATCCAATTCCTGTTGGCTGGTGGGAAATTTGATGTGGTGGTGTAGCTGGGTCAGCATTGCGTCAAGGAAACTACATAGGCAGCGGGACATGGTGGGCCGGGATATCCCCCCAGCTACCGCAACTATCCCCTGGAAGCTCCCAGAGGCCAGGAGGTGCAGGCTACACAATACCTGGACATGTGTTGGGACGGCATTGGTCCGCCTTGTTGGGTGCTGCATCAGTGGGTCAAGGTCCTGTATTAGCTTGATGATCATAGCCCCATTCAGCCGGTACTTTCCGTATATTTGCTCTCTGGTTTGGCCCAGCAGGGTGACTCGCTGGCGGAATATCCTGTCCTGGATTCTGCGTCTCCTCCTTGCTGCTCGCTGTAGCCTTCGCCGCCTGACCACCATGTACATTCCTGGCATTGTGAGACTCCTTCTGCTGATGCTGCTTCTCCTTAAGTGTGTTTGGTCAGGCCTGCACCAGTTACTGATTGGCCAACGGTTTTTCAAATTTTTTTTTTACTACGGGTTTGATGGTTACCACCTGCTTTGGGTTGTCCTTAAATTGCGCCTCGCAAAATGCGATTTTGGGGTTTTTTGCTATTTGCGATTTTTCATGAATACCGATTGTGAGTAATGTTCGATTTTTCTAATATTTTTCTCAGGATCCGTGAATTCTCGCTATTTCCGATTCGCATATGGTCTCCTGCCGGGATTCTGCGAATATTTTAGCGAATTCGCAAATCTGTGTTTGCGAATTCGCAAATTTAATGGTGAATTCTGATTATGGGAATTGCGCCCACGATAGCATTTTCGCAGCTATTGCGAGCGCAATTTTGCTTCATGAATCAGGCTGTAAATCATTCAGGGCACAAACAGACTCTAAATTCATTCACATAAGTATCGAGTCCAAAAACATTAGCATAACATGCAGATAGGGCAACCAAACTACCTTAACGTTGTCTGTGTAATCAGATTTGAACATTTCATAAATGGAGTTGGGGCTGGCTATAAAACACTACTAACACATTACATATAAAATAAATGTAATTTAAATCGATTAGATTGTGGAAATAGACAATTGTCATGTATCTGGTGTTTCAGGTTTTCGAAGCGCATTATACATGACAATTCCAGCTCGCTTGACGATTTTGTAGTTCATTAAATGTGAACAAACTACAAAAATGGCGTCAAACATTGGGTGAGGAGGAGCCCAATCGAAGAGCATGCGAATGGAATCGCGGCGAAAATGATTTGTGGTCGGCTTCACGATTGCGCAGTTGACTAATTACCATTAAAATTACTAAAGTGTAACACATGTCAAATCAGAGCACATTAAGCGTACCCTCTGATACAACCGTGGCACCCCGGTGCACCGATAATATAAACTACCAAAATGGTGGACAGGACCAGCGTTTTCAGCGCCAATAATTGAATGTTTGCAGCTAATTACCTAATTATGACAAAGGGATATTGCTATAAAAACCCCGAGCGGGCGTCCTCTCTCATTCCATCTACGGGAGAGAGGACGTGTCGACCGCTCCGTGTTTACGGGTAAGAGGTAAGCAGCATGGGCTACTTGGAGGGCATGGGGAAGGATATGTAGTGGCACGCGTCAATTTCGTAGTACTGCTCTGCTGAATGCCATAAGTCTACCATGTGGTCTCATTAAAGATGTGCGCTTGCTTAATAGAGAGTGCTGTTCAGCTTCTCTGCTGAATGCTGTAAGTTTACCAAGCGGCCTTATTAAAGACGTACGATCGCTAAAAGTGAAGTGTTGTTTAGCTGAACGCCACCAGCCAATTATGCGGCTTTATCAATGATATGCGTTCTAAAAACGCTCTAGACACTGTAAAGCTATGAAGTAGATGTCTTGCCACATATTGATATGAGCGGATTTTCTTAAAACGTGCGCCTATAGCAAGCCTGTTCCACAAATCGGATACAGACACAGTGATAAATGTGGGCGTAACCTTCAAAGCACTAACAGAGTGACAGCTCAGTATAATAACGGGTACTGCACCACTAATCCTACATTTTATCAGTAGGAGAGATATATATTGTAGGAAGTTGCACTATCTATACCCGGAAGGCAATAATATATAAACCCGAATAAATTCTAATCATAATTTTTAAAGATAATGATTAGCATTGTTGGAGGATAAGCGTTTGACTCTAAAATGTAGACGGATCTCATTTCCCACGTTTAGGCAATCTTGCAAGAAGGAATATCCCTACTCACTCATATAAGGGTATAAAGTGAAGAAACCCTGAAAGACTTGAAGATAACCCGTCTTCGAGTATCACACAGGGACCTCATACATGATTTTAAAGGTATGTTTGGAACCCGGTTTAGTCAATGACAGGGACGTACCAAGATTATGGGATATAGAGACAAATGAATATAATGTTCTCTTTTAGGTTAATTTCAAGCAAACAACTACAAGTGATCTGGCGCAGATTTAAAGTTGCAAGAATTGAACTAGACACAGGATTAATTATTCTCCCCGTTTTAAGTAAGTGTGAAGAAAGATAGCTTACTTCTTGGGCCCTAAACTTTAACTTGGACTATACAATGAATTATTGTATCCTCTTTATTTAGAGAAACTGAGGTTTGCACATATTACTACCAACTACGAAGAGGACCCACTATCGATCAATCCTCGAGGGTGCGGGATCTTAAAGATATAAGACTGATGACAATACACTCTAAGTAAGATTGTCTCCCTATTATAATATAGTGACACGGGGGTAACCATGCACATTTGTGGATAAAATGCACTTTGCTCTCACTCAATTACATGATACTAATTGTATGTATTTGTTTTTAGAATGAAGAATCATTGTTTTTAAGTAAAAGTTTTGTCCTGAAGAAGGTGTTAAAACCACACAAAGCACCGAAACGCGTCGACAAAGTACTTTCTTCCATCATTTTATATTTGATGTCATGATTTTATTATTTCTTTAATGTGTGAATATTATTCTGTATTGATTATTTTAATTTGAAATGGAACCATTATAGGAATGATTTTATGTATTAGTGAATTAATATTTGAGCATATGTTTGTATAAAATGTTATGTAAATGAATTCAAATGTTTTTAACTTAACATAAATACATTTGAGAGACAAAAGTAACCCTAGTTTTGTGCAGACATAATTATCCATGTCACTATTGAACACTAAAAAAAAGGGATATTAGAGTGTAGGCCTTTTGGTCGCAAATAGAAAGTGAGTAACACAGAAAGGAATTCTTCTTGATACTGTTTGACACCCAGTCTTTTCTGGTTTTCTGGGAAACTCTCTTTTTCGTAAGATGTTCTTGGGTTGCCTCAGTGAGTTTGATTTGTAGATTTGCTTTCTCCTCCTTTCTTGCCTTCTGCTTTGGTATTTCTTTAGATGTAATGATCCCTCTCAAAGTAGCCTTAAATGCGTCCCAGGTCGTGTTTAATGGGGCAGTACCTCTATTCTGAACAAAAAACTGCTCTATATTTCCTTCAACATCTATACACCATTGTTGGTCTAGAAGGTTCAATTTATTTAAAAACCATCTTCTTAAAGGCCTTGCATCTTGTAATCCCATTTTTACCTCCATGTAGATTGCTGCGTGATCAGAGAAAGCATTTGGTAGGTGGACATAATAGTGTGGCTCTAAAACATGGGAAGTTAAAAAAAAATCTAGTCTAGATGCAGAGTTGTATTTAGCTGAATAACATGAATATTCTCGTTTGAGGGGATTGGAGACATGCCAATAATCAATAACATTGAGGTCGATTTTACAGCTTTGACTGGCCATAGCGACTTGAGGTTTGTTTTGGCAGCGATCTTTTTTGGAAGAATCCAATAAAGGGTTTTGTAGAAGGTTAAAATCTCCCCCCATATTATAGGCCCGGGAAGTCCTGTTATAGCATTCTTTAACTGTAAAATTGGTAGAGGGTCATCAAGAATAGGTGCATAGATTGTAGCAAAAATTATGTTTGCGTTTCCTAATTTGCCATGTGCAACTGCCCATCTACCTCTGGGGTCTGTTAGTGTCCCTTCCAGACTAAAGCCTACTTGTCTTCCGATTAAAATACAAACTCCTCACTGTGCCAGTCCAGCTATCTGTCTTAAGTTTGTCTTAAGACAAACTTAAAACAACATCCTAACTTCTGTGAATACCAAAAGTAGTAAGTCATTCTGTGAATACCAACATTAGTAAGTGCATTCAGTGAATGCCAAAAGTAGTAAGTGCATTCTTTGAATACCAAAATATTAGTAAGTTTAGGATTGAGTCTTAAGTTCATGCTGTGAATCGGGCCCATATTCCCAAGGATGTCATAAAAGATTTTCACAAAGGTGAAGATATTGGGCAGTGGTTTGAAGCCTATGAGATAGCAATGTTGGCCCACCGGGTCGTTGAGAAGGATTGGGGAGCACGGGTGTGGGGACTCTTTTTAACTGAAGGTAGGGATACTTTGTTAGACTTGCCCAGTACTCATAGAATGTCTTATGCCCACATGAAGGAAGCACTGATGACAAGGTATGGGTTAACTCCAGAGCTCTATAGACAGAGGTTCAGGAATTGTAAGAAACTAGAGGGAACCACTCGGGTAGAATATGTGTTTTTCTTTTGCAGAGCTATAGATGGTTGGGTGAGGGGTAGCAATGTTGATAATTTTCAAGCACTCTATGATTTGATTGCCAGGGAGCACTTGTCTGCTAATTTTATTCCAGAGCTACGCCAGCACCTTATTGATAGCAAGGTGACTAACTCTAGAAAGCTTTCTGAAGAGGCAGACCGCTGGGTCAGTACCAGGGTCCACAAGGGTCATGTGGGAGACTCCGCCAAAGGTGGGCAGGGTCCCCAGCAGAAGAGTAGGGGGTACAAGTGTAAACAGAGGGAGTTCCAAAAAGGTCCCCCAAGTAATTCCCACGGGAACCAGGGTAATGGTTCCCAGCCTCCCCTGAAAAGAAGTCAGGACCCCCGACAGGCAAACCTGTTCAGAGGGGGCCCCTTACCTGCTTTCAGTGTAAGCTGGTGGGACACCGTTGGTATGATCCCCAGTGTCCTCAGAGAGGACAGTATGTGCCACCCCGTGCACCACCCCGTCAGATGGCCAGTATAGCCCTGGGTGGGGAGCAGATGAGTGTCAAAGGTGGGTGGGGTCCAGCAGAAACGTCCCTTGTCTCATTCGGAGACTTTGAGACGGTCCCTAAAACTCAGCTGTCTGCTAGCGCTAAGAAATACAGGCAGTGGGTGACCATCAATGGCCATAGAGTGGAGGCTCTCAGATACACAGGAGCAATTGTGACCACTGTCAAGTGTCACTTGGTCTCTGAAGAGCAGGTAGTCCCTCATGCATTTTTCCCAGTTGCTGCTGCTGACAACACAGAGACCCATTGCAAGGTGGCTCAAGTTCCCTTTGAGTGGGGGGGGGGTTCTGGTACTCTTCAAGTAGCTAAGAGGCCAGCCATGCCTGTTGATTGTCTGTTAGGCAATGATTTAGAAAGCTCCCCTTGGGTTAATGTGGAGAGGAAGGCGCATTTAGAGATGTTAGGTCTGCCTAAGTGGGCATGTGTGACCACACAGTCTATGGCAGCTAAGGGTGTTCGAGAGACCCTGGAGCCTGAAAGTACGGCTCAGGGACCTGCCTTAAAGAAAAGAGTTAGGGGGCGTGGGAAACCAGCCCCCATTGTTCCCACGGTCCAGGAGGAGGCAGACCTTGAGGGGGATGCCCTGAAACCTTTAGGGGAGCAAGTTTCTGAACTGGGGAACCTTCCTGAGCTGACCCATTGGCAGCAAGAAGGGGTCCCTCCAGGGAGGAATTTTGTGCAGAGCAGCAGGAGTGACCTTTCCTTGTGGGCTTGAGGCAACAGGCCACAAACCAGGCAGCAAGTGACCAGTCTGGATCACATTGGATCTACTGGAAGAATGGTCTCCTGTATAGCGAGCCTAAGGTTGCTGAGCCTGGGTGAGCCCGTGTGCTGGTGGTACCCCAGCGCTTCAGAGCCTTCCTACTGGGTTTGGCTCATGATGTTCCTTTTGCTGGTCATCTGTGGCAGAACAAGGCCTTTGAATAGCTTGTCTCCCACTTTTATTGACCCCAGATGTGGAGTTCAGATACTAATTGTAGGACCTGTCAAACTTGCAAGGCAAGTGGGAAAAGTGGAAACATGCACAAGGCCCCTCTCCAACCTTTCCCTGTAGTCAGTACCCCCTTTGAACGGGTGGGGATTGACATTGTGGGGCCACTGGACCCCAAGACAGCCATGGGGACCAGGTTTATGCTGGTCTTGGTGGACCATGCTACCTGGTACCCGGAAGCCATTCAGCTCAGGACAGTGACTGCCTCCGTGGTGGGACGTGCACTGATGGAGATCTTCTCCCGTGTGGGTTTCCCCAGAGAGGTGGTATCTGACCGAGGTACAAACTTTATTTCTAATTATATCTGTGGAAGGAGTGTGGTGTTGCCTACAAGTTCACCACTCCTCACCACCCACAAGGTAATGGGCTGGTGAAAGATTCAACCGGACCCTTAAAGGTATGATCATTGGTCTTGAGGAACCAATGAGGCATAAATGGGACGGCGTCTTGCCATGCATTCTGTTTGCCTACTGTGAGGTACGACAAAGGTCTCTAGGGTTCAGCCCCTTTGAGCTTTTGTATGGTCACCAGGTAAGAGGACCTTTGAGTTTGGTCTAGGAAGTCTGGGAGCAATCTCCCAGGATACCTCCACAGGATGTACATAGCTACGTGCTGGCCTTCAGGAACCAAACTCATCGTTTCAGGGATTTAAAAAGATCATTTTTTTCAGTTTTTGGGGATCTTTGCGATATCGTCGCAATCCCCGCGAATACGTTGTGAGAACGGAAAACAAAAGCAGACATTCAATGACCACCAACACATCCAAAAATAATATGTAAAAAAATCCATTCTGAACATTGCACTACTTATATTACTATATACATACTTCTTTCAAAGAATGTTTAAACTCATATTTTTCTACTAAGTTTCTTTAATAACTAACTTTAAAACCTTTTTTCCATTTTCATTGTTATTCGGATCATCTCCATGATGTTGTTAACCGCAGTGATCACGCCTTTTTCATGAAGTCTAAAATACAGATATACACACATACTGCAGTATTTAACACACTAGGGGGTTATTATTCTACACTTCAACATCATGTTTTTCTAGTGTATTTCTGGAACAGCCATCTCTAAAACTATTTTCAGTTTTCGCAGTGACTCTGGAGACCGCTATGACGTCAGTAATTACGATTCCCCCAGACACTTCGCAAAAGCATAAAATAAAAGCAGACATTCAATGGTCACCAACACATTTCAAAATAATATTTGAAAAATTCCATTCTGAACATTGCAATGCAAATATTACTAAATACATACTTCTTTCAATGCATAACTAAACTCATATTTTTGTACTAAGTTTCTTTCAAAACCATCTTTCAGACCAATTTTCCATTTTCAACGATATTCGGGACATCAAGATGACGTCATTAACTGTGTCAATTGTGCCTTTTCCATGAAGTCTAAAACACATATATCAATCAATTAATCAATCAATCAATCAACCAATCAATCATTCAATAAATCAATCAATCAATCAGGTGCTTGTTAAGGGCGACTACTCACCCGTAAGGGTCTCAAGGCGCTGGGGGTGGAGGGGTGCAGGTTCCAGTTCATCAAGGAGGGGATCTGTCAAAGAGCCAGGTTTTGAGGTTTCTTGCGAAGATGGGGAACGATGTTGTCTGTCTGAGGTGGAGCGGCAGGGCATTCCAGGCTGTGGCCACGAGGAAGGAGAAGGAGCGGCCTCCCGATCTGGTCTTTCTGGTGCGGGGGACCACAGCTCAGGAGAGCTGGGCTGATTGTAGGGTCCTTTAAGGTGCATGGAATTTGAGTCGGTTGTTCAGGTATGCTGGTCCGGTGTCATGGAGGGCCTTGTGTGCATGGGTGAAAATCTTGAAGGTGATTCTAGCCTGGATGGTGAGCCAGTGGAGTGTGCACAGGTGCTGGGAGATGTGGCAGTACCTTGGCAGGTTGAGGACCAGTCTTGCGGTGGCGTTCTGGATGTTTTGTAGCTTGTGGATGAGGTTTTTGATTATTCTGGCATAGAGTGCGTTGCCGTAGTCGAATCTCCTGGTGACGAGGGTGTGAGTGATGGTCTTTCTGTGCTTGAGGGGGATCCATTTGAAGGTCTTACGCAGGAGGTGGAGGGTATGAAAGCAGGTGGATGTGACGGAGTTGATCTGGTGGTCCATTTTGAGCTCGGAGTCCACGATGATTCCAATGTTGCATGCATGGTTCGTGGGGGTGGGTGGGCTTTCGAGGGCCACCATGTGTTGTTCCAGGCATCGGGGTTTGGGCCCATGATGATTGCTTCTTTTTTGTTGGTGTTGAGTTGTAGGCAGCCACTTTTCATCCATTTGGCGATGGCTTCCATGTCCTCTTGACGGTTGTGTCTGGCGGTGATGGGTTCGATGGATAAGAAGAGGATGAGTTGGGTGTCATCTGCGTATGACGCAATGTTGTAAATTGTAAATGTAAATGTAAATGTAATGTAATGTAATGCAAATGTAAATGTAAATTGATACTTGTATAGCGCACTACTCACCTGCAAGGGTCTCAAGGCGCTTGTACGAATACCGCTGTGGAACCCATCCTGGCTTTCCCTGTGAGGCGTCCACTCCTGGGCACCCCCAAGGTGGAAGCCAGGCATCCTTAGCGTTGTGGGGGCCGTTGTGTATATTAAGCAAGCCATTGCCCAGAGTTACAGAGTGTGACTCCATGGTTGGAATAGGCACCGAGGTGAGAATTATCAGGTCCGTGGAATTTTTGAGCCCAAGACCCGCCAAGGCGGGTAATTGAACCCTGGTCCCGGGCTAGACCTCGGCATCAGGGTCTGCCGCTCTAATCATTGAGCCACACTTCTCCACAATGTTGAGTCCATAGGTTCTGACGATGGGGGTGAGTGGAGCCATGTACACGTTAAAGAGCTTGGGGCTGAGGGAGGCTCCCTGGGGGACTCCGCAGGTGGTTTGTGTTGGGTCCCAGTGGGAAGGGGGAGTCTGAACGGCTGCGTTCTGCTGGAGAGGAAGGAGTGGATTCAGTGGAGGGCATTGTCCCAGATCCCTGCATCATAGAGACTGCGTATTAGGGTGCGGTGAGAGACTGTTTTGAACACCACTGAGAGGTCGAGGAGGATGAGGGCTACAGATTCTCCTCTGTCCAGTAGGGAGCGGCTGTTGTCTGTTGCAGCGAAGAGGGTGATTTCTTTGCTGTGTTTATTTCTGATGCCGATTGGGAGGAGTTAAGGATGTTGTGCCCTTCGATGAAGGTGGCAAGTTGGCTGTTGATGGCTTTCTCAAAGACTTTCGCTGGGAACGGGAGCAGGGAAATGCATCTGTATTTCTTGAGATCGGTGGAGGTCCGCCACAGACTTCTTCAGGAAGGGGTTATTCTCGGTGTGTTTCTAGTGACCTGGGAATGAGGCGTTTGTCAGGGAGAAGTTGTTGATGGTGTGGCAGAGCATGGGTGCGATGGTGGTTGCAGCTTTGTTGAAGATTTTGTGGGGGAAGGGGTCCGTGGAGGCACCGGAGTGGATTGACTTCATTGTCTTCAGTGTGTCTTTGGTGGTGAGGGCTGTCCAGTTGTCAGTCGTTGGCTTCAGGGTGTCGGGGTGGCTGTTGAGGGTTCAGTTTATTGGTTGTCTTCGTTGAAGTTGTTGTAAATGTTTTTGCTTTTGAGGTGGAAGAAGAGTTTGTTGCAGAGGGATGTCAGCAGACTCGCTGGTGGGTTGAGCGAACTCCTTGATGATGCTGAAGAGTTCTTTGCTGTTGTGCGCGTGTGTCGCAATTGCTTGTTCTGCCCGTTTGTGATGCTTTTTTCCTGTTCGCAAACGCTGTTTGCATGCTCGGGGGGAAACATCTCGTGAACATGCATTTTGAAAGAGTGAACAATCAAAAGGCACCACAGTGCAGCCAAAAAGAGGATCACATGGGCCCCCACAGAGCCTTGGAGGGCACCAACAATGCTCTTGAAGCCCCTCTCTGGGACTTTTAACACAAAGGCTCCTCCTAGCACGAGGCCGCCAAACTTGCTCTTTGTCTGCCAGCGTAGCAAAAACAATGTGCCTCACACTGGGACCCTTAAAACAAAATGTGCCCCAACATTGGAGCGGGCCTCGCTCTCGAAGTAGGTGCCTGGAATGGAGGGGTCAGGAGACCTTCCTTGGGCAACTTCCCCTGCGAACACCACTCACGGGTTAAGTTTGACGGCTCCGTCTCCTGGCTGGCGGGGCAGGCACTGTCCTTGTGTCTCGACCGGCACCTTCGTGCAGAATCCTTCTGCCTGGCCTTTGTGGATGTCCAGGACACCTGCAAGGCTCGCGCAACAGCAGCTGGAGCTCTGCTTCCATGCAGGCTGCCGTGGTCTTGCCTCCAACCGTGCTAGGATTGGTTGGCTGACTGTATACTCTGACTGGCTACTCCCCTAGTCAGGCAGCTTGCCTGACTCCCGGGTCGGCTCCTGTAGCTTCTTCCCAGGCCGCAGCAATGATTCCTTACAGTGAAGCGCAGGGTGGGTTCCCACTTCAGATTACGGCAATTGCGGGGTGGGCATCCACTATGAGTACAAAAAAAGGTAAAGATGCGGGGTGGGTACCCGCTCAGCGCACACAAATGTGGGGTGGGCACCCGCTCCGTTGGGCAGTGATGAAGGGGAATCCCTACGTCTGGATTTTCTTTCAATCTGATGAAGCTCTGGTCTGCGAAGCCCCAGCCCTCTCTTTTTGGGCAAATTAAAATAAAAGCACTCATGGGGCACTAAAAAGCAGGCAGGCTAAAGAGTTCTTTGTGCTGGGGAGACGACAGCACAGCGCAGCCCGGCAGTACAGCACGCAGGGACCCCCAGGAGACAGCAGTTGGGTCCCGCTGCGGTTCTCCTGGCAGAGGGCCCCTCTAAGTAAGCACAAGCACTGAAAAGCTTCATGGGGTCACAGCCCCAATATTTATATTAGGCATTCCTTTGTCTGTAGTACAGGACATGGGGAACTAGATGCAATTAGTTCAGGGGGGAGTTGGAGCACTTTGTTTTCAAGGCTTCTCTTCCCCTTCATCAGTTGGGGGTTCAGTGATCAGACACACCACAGAGGGAGGAGCCAGGATTGTACAGGCTAGGCAAGGACCTATTTAGGGTCAGGGAATTATTCATCTCACTGCATATTGAAAGCGGGAACAAGCAAAAAAATCCACAAAGCAGCTGATTGCAGAATTTCTGGCCATTCCACGTTCTCCAGGGAACGTGAAATTACCCAAATTCCATGAGAGGAATGGAATTTATCGCCCAGGCCTACTCCGAAGTCGTTGTGGGCCTCTGAGGATTTTGAGATCCTCCAGGCTTTTTCAAGTTGGCGGCACATGCGTCTGGACTTTCGAAGTTCAGTAGCAAACCATCTGGCTTTCTTGGTGTGAGTGTTGTTGTTTTTCTTGAGGGAGCTATGGTGCAGAGTTCGTGCTGCGGTGTTGGGGTCATCGTCTTCTGCGAGGGTTGGTGTGGAGGTGCTGACTGAGGAGATGATTTTGGTCCACTTTCTTCTTTGGAGCAGGTCCTGGTATCTGTGGATGATGGGTGTTCTGAAAGTGAAGTGGATGCATCACTGGTCTGTCCATGGGAGTTTCTTGGTAAGGCTGAAAGTGATGGAGTTTCCTGTTGGGAGGAGGAATTCGAGGGTGTGTCCTGTTGAGTCCATGGGTTCAGCCACGATCTGTCGGAGTCCAATGTTATGGAGGTTGTCCAGGAAGGATGTGGTGTTGGGGTCCTGTTGGTTGTCAAGGTAGAAGTTGAGGTCTCCCAGCAGGGTGTAGTTGGTGGATGCAATTGGCGTGTGGGGAGAGGATATCCGTGATGGAGTTGGCGAAAGGTCCACAGGGTTCAGGGGGTGGGTAGATGAGGGTTCCTCAGAGGGTGGTGGTAGGGCGGTCCTGTATCTTGAACTGCAAATGCAAAGCATTGAAATTATTCTTACATCAAGCTGCAGTTCCACCAGTCATTACTAGTCCCTCACAAGTCAAATGCAAAACCATTGAAACCCTTTCATCAAGCATTTGCATTTGACTTGTGAGGGACATCTAGTAACCACCAGTTGAATTGCAGGTCTTTGCAGAATTATTTCGATATTGGATACTATATAATATTCATTGCCCGCTGCTAATCTCATCCCATAATGCTTTGCAGGGCCTTTGGTTGGGATTTTTTTTTGCCAATAACTGTGTGTTGGGTGGTCCTAAGAGGATGGGACCACCACCGAATCGTTCAATAAGATGTGCTTTTTGTTTTCAAGGCATCTGCTTGGTACTCCCCCTAGGTTAGGGAGGATCCCAAAATCATCACCTCTCTCACTGCTTGCTAATTTTTCAGTTTCACTTTTGTGAAAGTACTATATGCTCTTTAGCATATAAAGATAGAGATACTTACTTTATCAGAACTGGCACTGTGCAGGATGCCATTTGCAATTATTTTGCAGTGCAGACAAGTACAGAGTGCCACCAGCTACGCTACGCAGTACTACGTGTAGTTCAAAGTATAATACGTGAAGCTACGTGTAGTGCTGCTACGCAAACTACGCCCAGGGTTAATTGGAGATGGCGATGTCCGGTCCCGAGGTTGTGTTGGTCCAGGGTTTGGTGAATAATGCTTCACCCTGGGTGGTGCTGTCGAGGAGGTCCCAGATTTTGGGGGCGCGTTTGTGGAGTGATCTGACGTTGAGAAGGATGCATTGCAGGGTCTTCGGTTTGGGTGTGTTCTTTCGGGCAATCAATCAATCAATCAATCAAAGCATTTGTATAGCTACTCACCCGGAGGGTCTCAAGGCGCTTGGGGTAGGGGGGTCCGCTACTGCACGAACAGCCAGGTCTTGAGTTGCTTCCTGAAGGCGAGGTGGTCTTGGGTGAGGCGGAGGTGGGTGGGGAGAGAGTTCCACATCTTGGTGGCCAGGTAGGAGAAGGATCTTCCTCCCGTTGTGGCTCTTCGGATGCGGAGGACGGCTGCGAGGGTGTGGGTGGTCGATCGGAGCTGGCGGGTGGGAGTGTAGAAGTTCAGGCGGTGGTTGAGGTATCTTGGGCGCTGGTTGTGGAGAGCTTTGTGTGCGTGGGCGAGGAGTCGGAACGTGATTTTCTTGCTGACGGGGAGCCAGTGCAGGTTTCTCAGGTGTGCGGAGATGTGGCTGTGTCGGGGGATGTCCAGGATGTTGAGGCATTCTGAATGCGCTGGAGCCTTTTCTGGAGTTTTGCAGTGGTTCCGGCGTAGAGGGAGTTGCCGTAGTCCAGTCGGTTGGTGACGAGGGCCTGAGTGACCGTCTTCCTGGTTTCGGTGGGGATCCACTGGAAGATCTTATGTAGCATGCGTAGGATGTTGAAGCATGATGAGGAGACGGCATTGACTTGTCTGGTCATGGTGAGGGAGGAGTCCAGGATGAAGCCCAGGTTGCGTGTGTGGTCTGTAGGTTTGGGTGCGCTGCCCAGGGCAGGGGGCCACCAGGAGTCATCCCAGGCAGAGGGTGTAGATACCAGGATGAGGACTTCCGTCTTATCTGAGTTCAGTTTCAGGCGGCTGTTCATCATCCACTCGGCTACGTCTTTCATCCCTTCGTGTAGGTGGCGGGGTCGTTGGTGAGGGAGAGGCTCAGCTGGGTGTTGTCGGCGTAGGAGATGATGTTGAGGTTGTGTTGGCGTGCGATGGCTGCGAGGGGGCTCATGTAGATGTTGAACAGCGTAGGGCTGAGTGATGATCCTTGTGGCACGCCGCAGATGACTTCGGTGGCTTCTGATCTGAACGGGGGGAGGCGGACTCTCTGTGTCCTTCCGGTGAGGAAGGAGATGATCCATTCCAGTGCCTTCTCATGGATTCCGATGTTGTTGAGGCGCTGCACTAGGGTGCGGTGGCAGACCGTGTCGAACGCCGCGGAGAGGTCCAGGAGGATGAGGGCCGCTGTTTCCCCATTGTCGAGCAGGATTCGGATGTCGTCGGTGGCTGCGATGAGGGCGGTCTCGGTACTGTGGTTGGCCCGGAAACCGGACTGTGAGTGGTCGAGGGATCCATTTGTCTCGAGGAAGGCGGCCAGCTGTCTGTTGACGGTCTTCTCGATGACTTTGGCAGGGAACGGAGGAGCGAGATGGGGCGGTAGTTTTTGAGGTCGGTGAGGTCTGCTGATGGTTTCTTCAGTAGGGCGCTGAGTTCGACGTGCTTCCAGCTCTCAAGGAAGGTTGCGGTGTCGAAGGAGGCGTTGATGATGTCCCGTAGGTGGGGCGCGATGACGAAGTCGGCCTTGTTGAAGATGTGGTGGGGCAGGGGTCGGTTGGTGATCCGGAGTGGATGGAGTTCATCGTGCGGATGGTGTCTTCAGTGTTGATCGGGGTCCAGGCGCGGAGGGTGGTGGTGGGGGGCGTTGGTGTGGTTGTAGGATGCATCGGTTGTGTGCTGAAGCTGTTGTGTATGTCTGCGATCTTGCTGTGGAAGAACGAGGCGAGCGAGTTGCAGAGGTCTTGCGATGGGGTGATGTTGTTGTTTCCTGCGCTGGGATTGGAGAGCTCTTTGACGATGTTGAAGAGTTCCTTGCTGTTGTGTGCGTTGTTGTCCAGTCGTTCCTTGAATGCAGTTTTCTTGGTGGTGTGGATCAGTTGGTGGTGTTTTCGAGTGGCGAGCTTGAGGGTGGTCATATTGTCTGGTGCGGGTCTCTGCGCCAGGTTTTCTCGAGGGCTCAGCAGTTCTTCTTGGAGTTCTTGAGTTCGTCGGTGAACCAGGGTGCTTTCTTGCTGCCGGGTCTGCTGGGAGGGGTTTTCAGTGGGGCGAGGTCGTCTGCGCAGTTGCTGATCCACCTCGTGAGGTTGTTGGTGGCTAGGTTTGGGTTCGCTGAGCCGGCGGGAGAGTTCTGGCTCAGTGATGCGGCGAGCTGGTCGGCTGTGATCTTGTTCCAGCTTCTGAGGAGGACCTGTTGCTTGTGGTGGTGGAGGATGGTCCTTCTGAAACTGAAGTGGACGCAGCTGTGGTCCGTCCACTGGAGTCCGGTGGCGTGGCTGAAGGAGATGTCCTTGCTGGAGGAGAAGACGGGGTCAAGCGTGAGTCCGGCGTAGTGGGTGGGGGTGGTCACCAGTTGCTTGAGTCCGAGGTTGGCGAGGCTGTCCAGCAGGGTGGTGGTGTTGCGGTCGTTTTTGTTCTCCATGTGGAAGTTGAGGTCCCAGAGGAGGATGTAGTCAGCGGAGGGGAGGGCGTGCGAGCTGATGAAGTAAGCGATGTATTCGCTGAATTGTGTGTGTGGTCCCAGGGGTCTGTATATGAGGGTGCCTCTGAGGGTGGTCTTGGGGTCCGTGTGGATCTGGAAGTGCAGGTGTTCGGCGGCTGTGAGGGTGTCATCGGAGTCGGTCGTGATGCGGATGGTGTTCTTGTGGACGATGGCGATGCCTCCTCCAGTCTGATTGAAGCGATCTCTTCGGATGATCTTGTATCCGTCCGGGATGGCGATGGCGATGTCTGGCACTGAGGAGGTGTTCATCCAGGTTTCCATGAGGAAGGCGACGTCTGGATCTATGGTGTCGAGCAGGTTCCAGAGTTCCACGGCGTGTCTGTGGACGGAGCGAGTGTTGAGCAGGATGCACTTCAGGTGGTTGCTGCTGGTGCTCGGCTTGGCGGGTGCAGGTGCAGGTGCGGTGCAGGTCCGGATGCAGGAGAAGTTGCAGGAATGGCAGCTGAAGGGTCCGTGGGTGCGTCTCGGGGTGGTTCGGTAGCATCCGGGGATCCGGCCGGTGTTGAGTGTGTTGAGGGAAGCGGCGTCATAGGTCCTGCGGGTGGGAAGGCATCTACGAGGGCCAGGGGGTCTGGCACTGGGCGCGGTCCAGGCGCAGACGGGCTTGCCTTTGGCGCGCCTTCGGCGCACAATCGGCACGCCCGCTGCGCATGAACGCTGCGCGTACGCGTGCACTCCGCCATAAATGGCGAAGTGGGAGGGAGGAGCAGCTGGGAGGCGGGAGCGGGGCGGCGAATGGGAAGGGACCCAGAGAGGGAAGGGGGCGGGGCCGCAGGGGAGCAGCGGCGGGGAGATGGCGGGAAACGCGGCGGGGGCACAACAAGAGGGTAAACAGAGAAAAACGAAACTAAATTTAACAGAGGACAGGGGCTGGGCACAACAGGACGGTAAACAGAGGAAAGGAACCCAAATTAACAGAGGACAGGGGCTGGGCACAATAAGGGCAGCAGAGGAAAATACAACAGTCAACAGGGTAAAAACAAAGCTGCGCTACAGAGACAAATACCACACCAGTGGTCAGGACCAGAAGCACAGGTGCGGGCAGCGGCGGCACTCGGCTGGATCGGGGGACCCCTGGGCTCACTCACGGGGAGTGTGCGTGGTGCGTGGTGTGACCAGCCCAGAGGCAGGTTGTGCAGGGTCCGTATTCCTGGTTGTGCTGCAGGTGTGCTGACAGCTAAACGGTCCGTGGGTGTCGGCTAGTGATGCTGGCTTGCAGTTGTTATAGCGGGCGGCCTGCGTTGAGTGTGTGGAGGGGAAACATCCTTTACAACGTAACTGGTACAACGCGGTACCGTTACGACGCAGCTTTAACAACCAAAGTCGTTACAACGACTTTCGCTGGAGGGCGCTCTAGAATAGGGGATAGTTTCATTTACGATCCAACACCTTCCCTACTATCCACGGGGACTGGTGTTGGAATAGTAAATTAAACTATTCACTATCAGCGCCCCCTTCAACGCAAGCCGTTGTAATAACCACTTGCGTTGTTAAAACTGCCTCGTAAAGAGACGTGTTGTAACGGTACGCGTTATACCATCATACATACGCCTAGAGTGCCGCTGGGTTGTAACGGTGGTAGTGCAGAGGTCCAGGGTCCCTGCCGCTGGTCGGGTAGCAAACAGGCGCAGACAGGCTTGCCTTTGGCATGCCTTCGGCAGAGGCCGTCATTAAGTAGGGGTTGGCGAGGGCTGGACAGCTGGGAGGCGGGAATGGGGAGGGGAGCTGGATTGGCCCGGTCGCGCTGGCTGTGCTGGGAAGAGGAGCCGCGGAGGCAGCAGCGGCAAGGAAAACGGGTGGAAAGGGAAAAGAGGAATTAAAAAAAGAATAAAAAGTGGAATAAAGCAGAAAAGCATAAGAAAGGTGGAGGAGAGAGATGAGAGGGAGAGATTGAAATGAGGGTAAAACTAGTGCAACGGAGAGGGAAAGTGGAACAAGAGAAAGGAGACAGAGGTCGACTGGACCACCATGGAATAGGCGCAGGTACAAGGAGGAGGGCCTCGAACACCAGTACTCTAGAATGCAGGGGCTCGGGGGAGGCCTCACCTAATGGTGGAGCTGCATGGGTGGGAGAGCTATTTCACTGACAAAGAGTCAGTGGTTTTGCTCACCTGTCCCTTCAGCGGCCACAATTCAGTAGGGGTCAGGAAGGGCTTGGCAGCTGAGAGGCTGAAGCGGCGAGGGGAGCTGGATCGGGTCCGTCGTGCTGGTCATTCTGGGAGGGACGGGCAGGAGGCAGCAGCAGCGGGGAAAACAGGCAGAAAGGGAAAAGAGGAATACAAAGTGGTATAGAGCAGAATGAAGCAGAAAAGCGCAAGAAAGGTAGAGGAGAGAGAGAGGTTGAAATGAGGGTAAAACGAGTGAAACGGGGAGGGAAAGCGGAGCAAGAGAAAGGAGACAGAGGTCCACTGGATCACCAGAGATGGGGCAAAGGTATAACCTGCGGGTGGAGGAGGGCCTAGAACACCAGCATGGTGAAGCGGCGAGGGTGGGAGAGCAATTTCACTGACAATGAGTCAGTGGTCTTGCTCGCCTATCCCGCAGCGGCCGCCATTAAGTAGGGGTCTGGTAGGGCTGGACAGCTGGGAGGCAGGAGAGGGTAGGGGAGCTGGATTGGGCCGGTAATGTTGGTTGTGCTAGGAGGAGGTGCCGCAGGGACAGCAGCAGCGGGGAAATAGGCAGAAAGGGAAAAAAGGAATAAAAAGTGGAATAAAGCAGAATAAAGCAGAAAAGCAGAAAAGCGCAAGCAAGGTGGAGGAGAGAGATGAGAGGGAGAGATTGAAATTATGGTAAAACAAGTGAAACGGAGCAGGAAAGCGGAGCGAAAGAAAGGAGACAGAGGTCCACTGGACCACCAGGGATGAGGCACAGGTATAACCTGCGGGTGGAGGAGGGCCTCGAACACCAGCACTCGAGAATGCATGGGCTCAGTGGAAGCCTCACTTAATAGTGGAGCTGCGAGGGTGGGAGAGCAATTTCAATGACAATGAGCCAGTGGTCTTGCTCCACACATAATACAGTATTTACACCCTTGGGGTATGTTACAGTTTTTCCTAACCTCATGTTTTTCTAGAGAGATTCTATGAAAACCATCTCTAAAACCAATTTTATATTTTCACGGTGACTCCGGACATTGCGATGACCATGTCTTGAGTGATGTAATATTTGAGTACATAAGCATTGCATTGCAGGGGCACAAGTTCAAGTCAGCTCAGCTAACTATAAATGCTGACGTTCACTGGTTTTGTATGAGTGGAACCTGAGCCTAATAACTTTTGTTTTTTTCCAGTGATTTTATTACATAGTCCCTTTTCAGTTGTGTCAGCGCCCGAGCCCAAGAGCTGAAGCTCAAAATATTACATGGCAAGCTATATTCTCCATTTCCTGAAACAATATATGTAACCCAACACTGATAACATTGTAATATTGTCTGAAATGTTTGTATATGAAGCCTCCAATGTACATATTATTATTCCTTTTCAAAAAACGATTCCAAATCTATCACCATGGAGAGTATTTCATTCAAAGTGCATAAATGCAGAAAATGTCCAAATTTCAGGATTACATTTGAAACCAATGGCAAACATAATTAAAGTGCATAGCCATATTGTTATTAAAAGTGTATAATGCGTACATATATTTACCATATTAGTTTTCAAGATATATCCCTTCACATCAGAGCAACAATAAACTCTATAAAGTGAATTGTTTTTGTTCAAAGTGCATAATGCATAAATGTAAACAATACCTTAAATAGACCACCCTCTCCTAAGTGTGATCGTATAAGAGTATTGGGGTTAGGATCATCTCTATATGGCTATGCCCTTACATCTTTGGATGAATAAAGTGCATAACGCCATTTAAAGTGCATAGTGCAAAGTTATTAATCAATATGTGTTGGGGTCCAACTGTAAACATCATCATGTTCAAAATCATCGAATTATCAAAATCATTCTCAAAAGTGCAATAACGCAATATATATTAAAAAACAACGCCATCATCTTAATCAAATAATCACAAGGTACAGATAATTTCATTCATATTCAGGATAAAGGAGGTATTAAGGGAGAAGAGATGTAACATATCACGTATAATATTCCATGTTATGTCTATGTCACGGAGATCTATAACCGTGTAAGAGAGCTCAATTCAACACTTAGCTATAAATGTACATACCATTCGGCATTAGTATTGTGACCCAATGAACTTTCAGTACCTAATGCTATTATGAATCCTGATTTCTGTTGTCTCAATTCCTGGGTGTGTGAGTGGCTGTATGGATGATGAAGTGGATGTATGAGTACTTGTATGGGTCTGTGAATAGGTATATGACTGGTTGGTTGGTTGTCTGAGTGAGCATGAAAGGGGATGTGATCGGGTGTGTCAGTGGGTCTGTGGATGATGACATCTGTGATGTCATTTGAGATGTCATTAGTGATATCATCAGTGATGTCACGGACCATGTCATGAGTGACGTAATGTGTGAGACCATAAATAGTGCATTGCGGGGGCGTAAGCTATAATAAGCTTCGGTAACTAAAACTGCTAAATTTCAATGGTCTTCTCTGAGTGAAATCTGAGCCTAACTAAACATTCCTGTAACCTTTATTTTTTCAGTGAATTTCAAAGGTTTTTTTACATTCTATTTTCTAACTATAACAACTCTGTAACCTTTTTTTTAATATTGAATTTCTATGGTTTTTGATTTTATTTTCTAACTGTAACCTGTGACCTTCAAGAATAGGTGTGTTAGTGGCTGTATGTATAGGTCCATTAGTGGGTGTGTGTGGCTGTATTACTCTGTGAGTGGTTGTGTGAGTAGTCGTACGGGTCTGTAAGTGGGTGTGGAAGTAGTTTTGTGGGTATGTGAGTGGGTGTGTGAGTGGTATATAGATCAGTAATTGGATGTTAGTGGCTGTATTGAACTGTGAGTGGGTGTGAGAGTGGCAGAATAGGTATGTGAGTAAGTGTGTAAGTGTTTGTGTGGGAGCGTCAGTAGCTGTTTGAATGACTGTGCCAGAATGGACTCACCTGCTCCTTTGTCATTCAAGGGAACACAGTTTTTAACAAAATGTTCACCTAACCAGAGTACTTTCATTTGGTTAATAAGTAAGAACTTACGCATTGGTTAACTGTCCGGTGTGTATTCTACATTACATCTCCTCAATGGACCATGAGCAAATGTCTCCAAATATCTTGTGTGCATTTTAGCAATGCAATTGTACCTTGTGCATTTTTACCCATAAATCTGTGATAAATATGAATTCTCCTATAGAGAAGACAATTAGACTAAACATAGATAAATCTCCACCAAACAAGGATAAGTTTGTCTTAACTATATGAAGTACGTGCTTCTTTGTTTGGTTAAGATGTCTTCATATACCACGGCATTAAGAATGTGTGTCCCCAGCACCCTGTTGGTTTTCACCTTCTGTCTTGCGAAGCCACCCATCTCCTCTCTTTTCGACCTTCCCCCATTCCCCTTTGCATGAGTGCCTCTCTCACATCACTTGCAGACCTGCACTATTGTGGACCTGCACTATTGTGAGGACAGAGGATATTATGGTGGGGGCATGAAGAAGGTCTCTAGATATCTACATGGGGACCACTTGGTCTGCACCATTTCTTATCCGCCTCTGCCGGAACAGCCACCCAAGGGAAGGAACAGAGTCAATAAATTGAGTACCTCTGTGATGAACTGGCAGATGTGGCATTCCTGTTTGGCATTCCTGGTCCACTTTACATGGGTACCCACTGTCCATTCTCCACTGAGTATCTCACAACAGAAGGGTACCTAGAAGTAGCTACGGTGTAAGCAAATATCAGAGAAATTGGAACATCTGTCACTGAAGCTTACATTTTCCATTAATGGCTCTTAATTCTGAGGCCTCTTCTTCTGATTGATAGTAGATAGCAGATGCACTTTTAGTGCTGGGGTGATGGCCCACCCTGTGGACTCTGTTCTGCAGTCTTTCCTCATGATGCGTATCCTGGTGGGAAATGGGGTCCCTAAGCACAGCTGAGGTAAAAAGGGGTTAGTGACCCCAAGTCCAAGTGGTGTATTGTTCTGCATGGTGGGATAGCAGGGGTGCTTTTAGCACTGTAGCACTGTAGCACTGTAGCGATGGCCCCACCTGATTGGGCTACTTTTTGGAAGCGGCTTCAAATTGACTTCCAAGAATTGGTAGCCTTCTTTTTAAAATCGTACATAATAAGTTGTCAGGTTATCAGCTGGAGGTGACTGAACACCCCCGGTTTCTGGCCCACCAGGGTGCCCATGTTTAAAGAAGTTCAGGAAACTGCACTTTGTTTTTTATCTTTCTCCGGAGTTGGTAACAATTTTAAATAAAAATGTTTGCCCTGTCGGGGTCCCTCTGTCTTCTTTTTAAAATTGTTTTTAATGGACCCGGAAGATGGCTTCCAACACTTCCTACTTGAACTGTTGACAGATAATCAGATCTCAGCCTTTGCATCACTAGATATACACATTTTTTTTTGTTTAATGTCTCAGAAATTACTGAACAGATTTATTTTACACCAAATAACAAAAAGGATTTTTTCTGGACCAAGAGCTACCTTCCTGCCAAATTTATTGTAATTCCATCCACCAGTTCGGGCTGTAGTAGTGTCTCAAAATCTCAATGGAAATGAACATTGAATAAACACTTTTTTTGAACCCCTTTTTCTCAGCTCCCATTGATGGATTGTCCAAAAACTTTCCATGTGCAACAAGGTTCACCTGAACACTTTTTTTGTAAAAGTTTGTGAAGAGTTGATTACTAGTGCTAAACATATAGTCAAGTCAACAATATCTTTTCCTATGAAACATGGTGCTAACTATATCTACTGTTGACATTTGAGCTGCCGAAAACTAACGGAAGGGTGCAAATGACTGTACGTAATAGGTTAAATTACAAATGTCCAAAAGGACTGGAAGCCCTCAGGGGGTTTACAATAATCCATTTTATTTATAGATAGGCAGACACGTTTCTACTTTGTGAAAAATTCAATATATATACTGCTGGAACCGCTATTTGCTGAGAAGAAGGCTAACACCAGGTGACTCTTAGTCAATAATATTAAAATGGAGATCGCAAGCACAAAGCATGCATTATTCTGGAAATGCCCCCTCTGATTTGGGAAATTTGTGGCAAAATGAGGGAAACTGAACAATTATTTCTTTTAAGTGGAATCGCTCCTGGTCACTAAACAATCCACTTAGCCAGCATTCATGAAAGGATGTGAATTGCATATGGAACTTGTGCCCAATGTGGCTAAAAATATCTACTTAAGTCTTACCAAGTCCACGACACCATGTTAGTTTTCACGTGATTGGGGATTTATGCATGCTGGTAGAGTGACATTTGAATTCCACTAGACTGCAGGTCCAATCGGAGCTAGGGAAGCATTACAAAAATGAGTGCTTAAAGGTGAGTTCACGTACTGAGCATTGAAAAAAGACAAACGTCTGTCTATCTATAAATGAAATGAATTATTGTGAACCCGCTGAGTGCTCCCAGTCCTTGTGGACATTTGTGAAATAAAATATATATGGTCGCCAGTAGGTAGTGCTTGTTAGGATCTAGTTTCCTTAGTTCATGATTGTATATGTTGTTGATCCTCTTACTAGAAGATTTAAACACAGACTGTTAACTTATATTTAAAAAGTAAAAAATTAAATTATGATAACTGGCAAAAGTTACCTGTGTATTTATTGT
This sequence comes from Lissotriton vulgaris, assembly GCF_964263255.1. NCBI lineage: Eukaryota > Metazoa > Chordata > Amphibia > Caudata > Salamandridae > Lissotriton > Lissotriton vulgaris. The sequence continues at coordinate 339,832,828 of NC_141685.1, read as the reverse complement.
AGAGGGACAGTTTGACTTGTTGTCTATAAGGCAAATTATCTGTAAGTAGTGTTACAATAAATTAGAAGATAAAAAATGAACAACACATAGATATTAGATAACCATTTTGTAAGATAATAAAATGCCTGCTAATATAGAAAACCTAAAAAAAATACATATATTTATTATTGTTTCCAGTGATGTCACTGACCATGTCACGAGTGATGTAATATGTGAGGTCATAAACAGTGCATTGTGAGAGCGCGAGTAATTATGCTGAATTTCTCTGGTTTTGTATGAGTGAAATGTCAGCCTAATTATAATGTCCCTGTAATCTTTGTTTTTTCCGTGAATATATATGTAAGGAAAAATCACACTGTAGAGACCTCATGACGATTAGGAGAGATGCTTCCTGTGAAAAGTAATTGATACATGCAATCTCCAAAGCAATAAAAATAGTAGCTTTTCTCAAGTCAGTTTTTGGTGTATTGCTGAAATAAACTCTTTTTCTCCTTTGCACTGCAGTTATGAACGTGTGAATGTTTGTTTATTAGTAAAGTTGCTCTAAACAACATGTTATGGGCCACATTTATTTTAACTGCCATGGCATAAAGGAGAAGGTGTCTGTAGTTATGGCTATGTCAGAGTTTTAATAGGAAAGGCATTTTTATTTTCTTACAATCTTTGGTGTTGTTTAAGCAATCCGGTCTAATCTTTCCCCCAAAAAATTCATCCACTTTGAGTTCTTCATGGCAAATTTCCTGCCGATCTGTCAAGCACGGACCAAGAAAAGGGGAGTCCCAAAAGTGCCATTTTACATTTTAATTTGCATAAAAAGTTTCTCTGGTTTGATACGGAAAAATAGCTGATGGAATTACACCAAATGTGACATGAGTAAGAACTGTACTCAAAGAAATTAATTTCTTTGATTTGGTTTAATTCCTTTTTTATCACAGGAGCTGCAAATTCCCAGTTTTCCCCAACCCCTCTGTAGATTTACAGATCCTTTAGGATCAAGGCATGCTCATTTGAAGCTGTATGCCCATCGCGGGTTGAACGCAGGGCCTAGTGGAGGTCAGGTTCTGCTGCCAATTATCCGATGCATACAGCTAAAAACAGTGCACCGTGGATATTGGCCGCCTATGGAATGTTAGGAGCAGGACCTGGTCAAATGCCTTGCCCGACACTAGACCCCAGCTGCACACAGTCAGAGGATGTGCACATCATGGGTTTTACACCTGTGACAGGATAGGTTGAAGAGGTCAAGTCCCACTTCCACTCTGCTGTGCTGACAGAAGACCTGCTCAGTGGCATTGACCACACATAGATGGATGGGCACAAGCAGTTCCTGTGGGGATTTCCCACCTCTAAAGCCGTTGGGCGCAAAGAGCTCTTGGATGTGGAAAACAATAAAAAAAACTCTCAGAAATTCACTGAAATAAACCAAATATTAAAGTGAAGTTAAGGTGGTCTTTCTTAAAACACCTTAATATATATTAAGAAAAACAAAATTCACAGATACAGGTAAAATGCAGTTAGGGTTACGAATTAAAACTGAAAAACCACTGAAATCCTCAGAAATTCACTACTAATAGTTGAAATCAGAATCCAATACCACTCTCCTTCAGTTCGGAAAATTTCTTGATGATCCTACTATTATATTATTGAGGCATGTTATAGAGGCATCCAGCTCATATAGGTACCTTGAAAGTGTGCTGTGGCATCTTTAGAAGACATGAGGTCTTGATGCATCTCATTTATCTTCAAAAGAAGTAGTAAGCTTATGACCAGTCCAACGCCATCATTACTATTGTTAAATGTTTCTTCCACTGCACGCAAATGGTTCTGCAGCAAATGGAACAATGGCTTGACTTGGCTGATGGTACAGTGCTCCTTACAGACCTCGCACATCAAAATCTCTAAGGTTGCAATCTTTTTGATCTGGCATTCTAGTAGACCACATTTTACAACTTTCTAATGACTTTACTTTGGTCTTTGCAGCCCCTCTTCCTTGCAGCAGGCAATAATTTATAGACTTGTACTTCTCAAACTTTGCAGCATGAATAAGAATGAGTTCCAAAGGGTCAGATCATCCTACATGAGGGCTTCTAGAGATATTATGTTCTCACTGTCCGATCCTCAAGTTGTTAAGTAATTTAGCCGCTTCGCTGCTCATGATGAGCTCAGCTCATCATGCAGTACACTGGTTGTGTGCTTATGACGAGCTGAGCTCGTCATGAACAATGAGGATCATGCATATGCAGCACAGGAGGGGAAAACCTCTAGCAGCCAAGGCTTTAACAAAATAGCTAAAATAACAGCAAATCCATTCACACGTTACCAATATGTTGTGGAAGTATCGGAAACAATTCGGGAATGCGTGGACAGGGGCGAGGAGGCTATGCTGGTCCTCCTCGACCTGTCCGCTGCATTTGATACGGTCTCCCACCTCATCCTCCTTGACCGACTCAAACAGATAGGCATTGGCGGCACTGCCTTTAGCTGGATCGAGTCCTTCCTTTCAGGAAGAAGTCAGAGGGTGTTGTTGCGGCCTTTTAAATCGGAGGATAAACCCTTGTCATGCGGTGTGCCACAGGGCTCTGCCCTCAGCCCTCTATTTTTTAACATCTATCTTGCCCCACTGGCCGACGTTGTGGAGTCCTACGGAGTCAGGGTGGTCTCCTATGCTGACGATACTCAGCTGATGTTTTCCTTCAGAGACCACTCGGACTCCGCGTTCACCAACTTCCGCCAGTGTCTCAACAAAATCAGTGTCTGGATGACTGATAATCACCTTAGACTCAATGCAGACAAAACAGAGGTGCTGTTTTTTAACCAGAAAAATCCCATCCCTTCCTCTTGGTGGTGGCCCACGGCACTTGATCCCGCTCCCTCTCCCGTTCACTCTGCTCGTAACCTGGGATTTCACTTTGACGACTCCCTCTCATGCAAAACTCAGGTCAATAAAGTGACCTCTGCCTGCTTCCTGAAGTTGCGCATGATCAAAAAGATACTTCCCTATCTCCCTCTGGATTCCCGCCGTACAATTACCCATGCCCTCATCACGTCTCACCTGGACTATGCTAACAGCCTTTATGCTGGTGCCCCCCAATATCTGATAGACCGGCTTCAGATTGTCCAGAATGCGGTGGCCAGATTGATTGGTAATATCCCCTACCGTCAATCAGTCTCCGCTTATCGTAAGGAACTTCACTGGCTACCGGTGGCCAGCCGTATCCAGTTCAAGATCCTTACCCTTGCCTACCGAGCCATCAACGACCTCGGACCCAACTACTTGAAAAAACGTGTCTCAATATCCCGTTCCATCAGATCCTTGAGATCCAATGACCTCCGCCTTCTGATCTCTCCCCGTTTCAGACTCTCTAGAATGGGTGGCAGAGGGTTCAGTGTTATCGCGGCAAAATTGTGGAACGCTCTGCCAATCGATCTTAGATTCTGTCCTTCTGAATCCATCTTCCGGGCCAGACTCAAAACTTGGCTCTTTTCTGGACTCTGATTTTTATTCTGCTGTTTTCCCTCTATGCTCCTCTCTTCTCACCTGGAGGTTCAGGTTCTAGCGCCGGGACACCCCCTCGGGGGTAGCTGTGCGCTCTACAAACTACATAAATAAAAAATAATAAAAAAATAAAATAAATTGTGGATAATTTCTTCCTTTGTGAGTAAATCATGCACAATCAGCTTCATGCAATTAGGCATAGAGAGTACTCTAAAGTAAATGTAATCTGCATTGGTTTCATTAATGTTACTTACTGCCATTGTCAGGTGCAACAAATCCAGCCCTGAGACCCCTTGATTCAATTTATTTGGAGACTTTGGTAATGTACTTGTCAATCATGTTGGCAGCTTTGTGTGCCTTCTAAATGGAGAACATAACAACTGTTGCATGCTGACAAATGCCATGAAAAACATCCATACTGGTAGAAACAAGCGATAGCATTTTATTAATCCATTTGAAGGATAATCAGAATGCTGTAATGCACAATAAAGTAGCAGATAAAAAACTGGTCCACACGTTTACAATGAGCCGAAAGGGTGACCGCAAACCCTTTTATTAAATCAACAACAAATCCCTGCGCTTGATGGTGTATCTGTGCACAGCAACAGTTCAGTTTTAGGACCGACTTGCAACCTTCTATGTTGATCAAAGAACAAGTTCCAGAATCCCTCAATCCGCAAAAAAAGGAAGGAGGTCAAACCTCAATACTTTGGCAGTTTCTCATTGCATAAAATGGGTACGTAAATGTGTTTGGTATTAGATCCTTGTTGAACAGAGCCTTGCTATTGGTTTTGTTGATGATCCAACCTCAAACGAATTTCATGCTTTAACCCTTGGGGGCACCCTGATGAAATCAGATTTTAGAACTCCTAAAATGGGAAAATGAAAATAAGATTGTCCCCCCAACCAAACTGGTTTTACCCAGGGTATGGGAACTAATATACATCTGCAATGCCTGACCTTAGGAATGGACAAACGGAAGTTTAAGAAACAGCCACTGTCTTTATTCCACATGGACTATACGTCAACTTTAGACCATGTTAATCGCAACCTGCTAAGGCAAAAATGATCATTCTGGGTCATCCCGGGCGATTTACTAAAATCAATCCAGTTACTGTATTCAACTCTAATTGGTTAGCTGTTTTCATATTCCATAATAAATAATATGACAGTCAATCTAAAGAAAGCAATGGTGATGGAAGTTGGCAAAATAATAAAAAAGGAAGAGGTGGTTTCTAGTTGGGAATCAATTGGAGCTGACATCTACTCACAGATACCTGGGTGTATTATTTGATGACAGTTCCTCGTTTCAACAGCATAAAAAAGATTTAATGAGGAAAGCTACATCTTTGACTCTTCCCTTTCAGTCTTTACAAGAATTCTAGCTGGACCAAGCTTTGTCCCCTACTAAAAGCCATCGCAGCTAAACTGATACCTACCATTGCATATGGAAGCAAAGTTTTTTGAGGTAGAGATGCTGCCCTGATTAATTAAGCAGGAGATGCTGTCCTGATTAAACTATATCTGAAAAAGTGTTCAGATCATTATTTCGTCTTCCCCCAAATACATCTCCAGCTCAGATAGGAATAGAGTTCGGGTTAGTTAATCAATTGCTCACAAGAAAAGGGGTATATATAAAAACCTGGTATAGGATAAAGTCATCTTCTGAAAATCAACGATGCCAAGCTTTAGGGCAGGACTTACAACAGAATAAGGATGCACCTGCTTGTAGGTATCGTAATCAATCGATTGAAGAACTAGGAAATCAATCCCCATGAAAACTTTGTACTCTCAAACAGTTTGAAAAACTGTGTTAAAATCTCAGCAAATAAATTATCACTCCTTAAAGATAAAGAATTGCTGGCTATCTGATCTCATACCTGGACTTTGATTAAAAGATATGACACTTAAGCAACAACTGTATATGAAGGCAGGATGGTCACCGTCCTTAAAAATTGATTTTATGCATTACTGGTATGGTTGCATTCCAGGAGAATATCTTGGTTATTGGATGGAGAAAAAAATATTAGTTGTACTACAACATGAATAATTTAATCAACAAGAGAGTTAGGGTTATAAGACAAACACTCTCATACCCCTATGTATCCATAACTCAAACAACAAGAGAGTGTTAGTATCCACAACAGGCAAACTCTACTAACCAGAAGTAGTTCTATATACCACTAAGTTTAATAGACAAGGCCGTTATTGTCAGTTGGAAAAGATAGAGTGCACGTGTTCAAAGAACTAGCTAAAAGGACCCTCAGGCCCCAGTGAAACACTGGTAGCCAGTTGTCTTCATTGGGTCCCTTTTATCGCTAGAGAGGTGAAAGTGAATCTAAAAAGAGTATGCGCTACTCCTCAAAATTATTTACTAAGAGGGTAGCTCTAACTCTATTAAAAACAGTGATCGAAAAACATAGTAGGTTTTTCTGGACTACCCAGGGTTGTGCAAATTTGAACCAGATAGTCCCATTAGTGAAGTGAAAAGGAAATAATTAAAACACGGTCAACATGTTTCTGCCATTTGAGTACTATTTGCTCGGCATTCGTCAGGACCAGGAAAAAGAATAGACTCACTGTTCTGGGCACCCTAAAATGCGCAGAAACAGGGAGTGGTGACATTTAATAATACGACCTGCAATTGTCGAAGCGCTTAGTTGGAAAATCTTCCCCAAGCTGTTAGAGGCTCCTTCTTATAGAAGACACAATTGGATTAATCATTTGATGAAGATAAGCCCCATGGGCAATGCGGCAGGAGGAATCTTCACGTTGCGGGCGGCGGATGTGGCTGCTCACAGGTGATCCAGCAGGGAGCCGTTTGGCAGAAACACCCAAACGTGAAGATTACTCCTGCCGCATTGCCCATGGGGCTTATCTTCATCAAATGATTAATCCAATTGTGTCTCCTATAAGAAGGAGCCTCTAACAGCTTGGGGAAGATTTTCCAACTAAGCGCTTCGACAATTGCAGGTCGTAATATTAAATGTCACCACTCCCTGTTTCTGCGCATTTTAGGGTGCCCAGAACAGTGAGTCTATTCTTTTTCATGGTCCTGACGAATGCCGAGCAAATAGTACTCAAATGGCAGAAACATGTTGACCGTGTTTTAATTATTTCCTTTTCACTTCACTAATGGGACTATCTGGTTCAAATTTGCACAACCCTGGGTAGTCTAGAAAAACCTACTATGTTTTTCGATCACTGTTTTTAATAGAGTTAGAGCTACCCTCTTAGTAAATAATTTTGAGGAGTAGCGCATACTCTTTTTAGATTCACTTTCACCTCTCTAGCGATAAAAGGGACCCAATGAAGACAACTGGCTACCAGTGTTTCACTGGGGCCTGAGGGTCCTTTTAGCTAGTTCTTTGAACACGTGCACTCTATCTTTTCCAACTGACAATAACGGCCTTGTCTATTAAACTTAGTGGTATATAGAACTACTTCTGGTTAGTAGAGTTTGCCTGTTGTGGATACTAACACTCTCTTGTTGTTTGAGTTATGTACTACAACATGAGACATTGCTCAACTCTTTTAATTGTTTTTATTAAGTATCTCTCTTTTAGAACGATGCATATACATTCCTGTTATGAAATATAATGGTTTTAAATAACTATGCCTAAATTAATTTTTACTTACCTTTGGGACACCCTGATATCACCCTTTTCCTTGTGCCAAGCAGATGTTGTTGGCGTTACTAAATGCACATTATGAGCAATAGGGAGGCTTGCCATCATGTTCTCTACGATTTTGATCTCTTCTGTTTCACCAACATCTATCTTTCTGCGGTGCTATTATTTTATAACTGTCTATTCACATGGGCCCCCAGTGCCATTATGCACTTCGCATGATGCACTGGCTTGTGCCAAATTGAGCAGTTTGCAGTGTGTCCTCATTTGGTGTAACTAGAAGTATCTGAAGCTACATTTTTTTAAGGGAGTCCATTGTGAACTGCCTTGTGCAGGCAAATAGACATATTTCAGTTGTTTGTACTGTAGTTCAAACACATTATCCTCTTTTGTGTTGGGCCATGGAGGAATTGTCTAGAGTTTCATGAAATTATTGTATTTCCATTTCATGGTATATTTATATTTGTTTCATTATTTAATTTTCATATCAAGCATTTATGATTCCATGTTGTTTTTTTTCCCACCATGGCCCTTCGTTAGGAAAATCGTAACTTTAATACATCAGTATTGACAATTCCGTAGAGAAATAATGCCAATAAAATGGCAAAGGAAAGATGTAATCCAGGAGGTTGCTGTAACATAAATACCATAAAAGTATAAGAGGCATACCTTCATATGCTTGACACAATGCTGATGGCAGCCACAGAAATGCATACTCTGATCGCAGTGTTGTGATGAAGTATCATCTTGAAGGTCGGACTCTTTTATACACAAACATATATCCTATGTGGATTTCACAACATCAACAGAGGACTATATTTTTGTATACAAATGGTGCATCCAGGGCCAGAGGATATTGTTTTTTCTTCAGACGTTTAGCTAGCAGAGTGTAGATCTTTTGAGTTTCTTTGTAATTCCTGATAGGAAGCCCTAAACCGGGGAGGAGAGCTTCTTTTTGGAGTCAATGCAAGAAAACATACTGGAGCTAGGCTGAGTTTGTTTTTATTTAGGGTTGGTTGAAACTATAATGGGGGTTGTTGTTGCTTTTTGAAAAGATGAACCAGGTGGGGTGGTACAGGAATAACCTGATAAGAGGTGATTTCCACTACTTAATTGCCACCTTTGTCGTGAATAGTGACTGAAATGATCGCCTCACAACCAACTGTGCTTTTTCGCTGCTTCCTCTTGTCTTGTCTCCCATGGTGGGATTTAGGGATACAAGGCATGTGACATTCAACTGAAAAAGGGCTTAGGTATTATTAGGGGGTTTGCCATCTTTCTTGTTGGATGAGTAGAAGATGAAGACAAAAAGCACGATGAAAGAGCAGGCTTAACATCATGCAGTGCAGCAAACAAAATACACTGCAATGCAGGAAGCCCAACTTCTTACTCTACTACAGCTAAGATGCATGATGCATAGCAAACACTTGTTCCTCTTCTATTTGCTGGGAAGATTAAATTTGGTAGGGAAATTCCTATTGTGACTTGCTTGTCCCTACCATGACGGCACTCACAGAAGCACTGAGAGAAATGGGCTTTGGTTTTGGTAGTGATACCATGGATCTAATGGTGATCCGAATGTTTAGCTGCCCCAGATATGATGCAGCAGGTACAGAGTGTTGTGCACTTTGGCAGAAAAAAGAGGGAGGCTTTATGTCAGTGTTCTTTCCATTGATGACATACTTTTCCTTTCCACTTTCTTGGCAGGGATTGCTTTCCTGAGTGCAATCTTCTTGACCTCTCATATATTAACACTTAGCAGAGAGATGTCTGGACCTGTTGTCAGTAAATTCATAGTCCTGACTCCTTCTCAGTCTCCTGATCAGATTTGGCCATTATAGTGAATGAAATAAATGTGACAATAAAAATAATAGCATGTGCAAACTAATTGGTGTCCTGGTCTCTATAATGAACAATCGTACTTCACGAAAACCTGATATTTATAGAATGACTACTTTTTAATAGTAAAAACTGCCTCCATGTTGATTGTTGAGAGCACAAAGCAGCACTAGGATACAATGGGGAAGGCTGGCAGAATTTGATTAAATGAATTATAAAATATTGCATAAAGGACAATTTGTTTGGGGAGAACATAACCCGACACGATATACCCAAGTCAAATGACTTTGACTTGGGCATATCTTGTTGATTGAAGTTGATTTATTTAATTGTTTAAACATGTCTTAAAATCAATATCGAAGTCCAATTTTTTTGAATCTGCAGTCAATAATTTCAAAAATCCATGTTTGAATACATTCAAGGTGAGTATCACAAAATGCAGTTTAAGTTAATTGCGTGCAGCCAACATATGTTTTATGGGCATCCATGCTCCACTTATTCGAGGTCATAAGACAATGGAACTCCTGCTTGATTTCTTCATCTAATAGTCATAAAATGTTATACTGTCTCTAAGTGTTATCAACTTCTTTCCAGGCCCTTTTTAATCTAAGGGTTCTATTGGCAGTGGATGGGCAAATGGATCAATACAGTTGACAGTTTCAATAACCTCTGTCTGTCAAAAACACAAGTAGTCTCAACAGGGAGAAGTGATTTTCATTAGTTTTTCTATCTTAGTTACATACCCGATTTGTTTCTTCTGTCTAATTATAGATTATTAATAAAATGAATAATATTAACCGAGATTCACCAGGCACAATGACAATTTTAGGAATGTTTTTTTTTAAAGTCCAAAAAATGAGGACTGGTATCAGGTGTCCCTCCAGTCGCAAGGGACCTATAGGGATAGAACGGGGAATGCAGGCAACATTTGATTTAATTAATTAAAAATACACCCATGGTCCACTACACCTGAGCAAAACAGCAAAAAGGATCAAAGCTAATTGTATAAAAAATCTATATTATCTGGTGTCCCCCCGGGGGACATGGGACACATTTGAAAGCATTGGTTATTTTTGCAAGAATGGATCAATAACAGAAAACTTACAAAAACGTACAAATAAAATAAGCAACAATGACTGTTGGCTGCAATTGGACCCCACCAACTTTAAATTCTCATAGCAGAAGGCCGAAAATGGTCAGAATGCACACGTATGCATCACAAAACTCTTTGACGTCCACATGGCTAAGAAACAAAGGGAAAATGTCTACCTAATACAGACGCTGTCTTAACAAATTAGCCAATGAGCACATGGCTTGGTAAAAAAGAAAAGTGCGTGTTGAAAACAAAAAGAAACTGGATGATAAACACACATACTGCACAAAGTGACGGATAAGCACATGGTATGTGTAGTGTCATGTAAATAAAGAACGCTGGGACTCTTTTTGTTCCGACTGTACACCATAGGCCTGTGACATAAGAATTGGAGGGATGAGTTGAAAGCAGGCTTAGAATGTTGAGTCCTGAGCTGTTGTAGTCATTGGTGAATACCTGGGCTGGTAGGACGCTACAGTAAGGAAGGAATGGGCATGGAGGATGAAGAGAAAATGACTGCCTACCCAAGAGCTCCTTGCTCCATCCTCCATAAACACATGCAGCAATATTTAAATGAACTTATATAAATAAAGTGTGGCTAGGTCCATCCAGAGGCTCCTACAATACAAGATTAGCAGCAGTTAAAATGAGAAAAATGAATTACATTTAAAACTCATAAAATAAATAGACCACAAGTTGCTGACTTTACCTGTGAAGTGGCAGGTGAACTATAATATTCCTCTCGGAAAAAACTATGATAGTTTGAGATGTCTCAGAATGCTATTCATGCACATTCATCTCAATTGCTGAAAAAGTTTTGGGTGTAAATAATAGACAGTAGAACTCAAATTCATAACAAATAGTATGTAATAGGTTAATTGCAAAAGTCAGGAAAGTCAGGGAAGGTAATGGTAATTTTGTATTCTCAAATTAGGACTGCATACTTCCTATACATTGGTACATCACTTTTGCAAGATCTTAAGTATTTTGTTTAAAGAAGTTGGCAAATTGCCTTAAACAAACTGACCACCTGTACACGGCTGACTATACCTCATAAGCAAACTATTTAATTTCATCCTTCATTGTTCTGGACTCATTGGTCCAGATTTACTAGATGATCACGCAGGGCAATGCAGCACCGCAAATAGTGTGCTGCGTGAAAAGTAGAGCATAGGAGAGCACTATATTTACAGAAATATGGCACCCTTCTCCTCTCTCCCAAGTGCTGATGCAGAAATATGCTGTTGTGCGCCATGGACATACCTTTGCATTATAGTGCAAGGGCATCTCTGTGAGTCTAGTATAGGTTTTGTACAGGAAGGATTCCCTTCCAGTAAAAAATACTATGTTTAGACTGACTTTAAACCTTTTCCCACTTTGTGTGTGTGCTTTACAGTGCAGCACGCATGCAAAGTCGGAAAAGAAAAGAGACATGAAAGCATTTTTTCCTTCATAGTGTCTATTTGAAATGGGTGTCGTTTTTTTGCCCAAAACCATATCTACTTTTTGAAGAAGATAGGGTTTTACATCAAAAACCTTGTGTGGTTGCTTTGGAATGCCCATGCACCACCCACGGAATGTCCCCTTGGCACTAAGTAATGCAAAGAAGCACTATGCGCTGTTTTGCATTACTTTCAAGTGATGTTCCAGTGTTAAACAGGTTAAGATATGAAAAGTAAATATGTAAAAAAAAAATTGGATCGATTTGTGTCACTTTTGTGATGCAAACACGAGACCAGGGACACTGGGTAATTGAATGTCTGTAACTATGATCTATTCCTTCCTAGTCCATGTATTATCTCACTGTGTGTGTCAATTCTCACCATCACTTGCCATCTATCTCAGTGGGCCAGCTTGAATAATGTACATTCACATTCCTACTTTGTGCCTGATTTCCTACAGTAGATCTTTTTTATGAGGATATTTCTATGACTGGCTCCTTGTTGGAAACTTACCCTTTCTGCAGGGTCACCCCAATTTATTTGCCTCTTTGCTGTCCCTATTGTTGCTGGCTATTGAACTCTGTGCACTCTACTCCTGCCAACTGATGGTAAAGTGCGTGTGCTTCTCCTTTTAACATGGTAAAATTCATATACTTCTGATTGGCATATTTTACTTACCTATAAGTCCCTATCATAAGGCACTAAGGTTTGCCAAGGGTCAGTACATTTATTGTTACAAGTAAACTGCAGCACCCAGTGTAGGTGCTATGACTAAAACATGTGCACAATTTACTAATCCTTTATTGACATACTTAAATTACCTGCATGGTCCTAGAATATCTACCTTGTGAACCCAGAGACTGTAAGTTAAATGACACTACTGGACTGCAGCACCAAATGTTCCCCACGCTAAAGTCTGGCTGGTCATGTTTTAACTGAAAATGTGACTTTGCAAAATAAACCGTTTGCCAAGCCCACACCTTCCTTTTTTATTACTGGTAAGTCACCCCAACTATCATCTGGAAGCCTGCTGGCAGGTGTGAATGGCTTCCAGGAGATGGTACAAAAACGTATTGGCTGGGAGATGTGACCACCTCCTGACAGCATGGCCTTGGGGATGTGCCCACCAACTGCACAAAGTTGAAAGGGACATCTGCTGTCACATGCAGATGTAACACCTATGACAGCAGATGTCCCACCTAGGCCTTCCCCTGGCATTATCCACGTAGCCAGTATCCAATGGGGGAAAATCTGTCCCAGAACTTGTTTACAGGTGGAGTGCATCATTTCCCTAGCCACGCCTCAGGTGTGCCCAGAGCTCCGAACTTAGGGAGAAAGAATCTGCCTATTTGGATTTTTGCAGAGCAGGGCATACGGAGTTTGTGTAGGGCTAAAGCCCCAGAAAGTGATGTTAAAGTGGGGAGGGTCACCCCTGAGAACATTTTCACAATTAGACACAGCCCTACCAAGTGTCACTCATCACGGGTTACACTAATGCAAATAATCTTTCTTCACACATACTTGCAGAGAGTGGTTAAGTCACACAAATTCAAGTTCCTGCACTCTGCCATAGTCAGTCGGGATCTTCAGCATATGAAATTATTTGGCAGGACTGAACAATGGGGCTCTGTTTACAGTGCTGCTCAAAGCTCTTTGTGGGCTGGTGTTGATGTGTGGTGGTTGTCATGGTGATCCAGTACAGTACTTTTATCTTCTACATAGGAGTTATAAACCTGGATAAATGTCAATCAATCAATCAGGGGTTTTAAAGTGCGCCACTCACCCGTGGGGGCATCAAGGCACTGGGGGGGGGGGAGGGGGTGCACACAGCTCCGTATATCATTCAAAAATCCAGGTCTTGAGATCCTTTCTGAATTAGTGCAGTGTCATGCTTTGTCAGATGCGATCGGGGAGATAATTCCACATCTAAGCCATGAGGTAGGAGAAGGATCTGCCACCCGGTCTGGCCCGGTGGATGTGGAGGGCCGTTGCTAGGGCTAGGTCGGCAGAGCAGAGGTTTGTCATGGGGCGTGTAAGGAGATTTGTTTGTTGAGGTATTGGGGTCCAGTATTATTGATGACTTTGTAGGTGTGAGTAAGCAATTTGAAGGTTATTCTTCTTTCGACGGGGAGCCAGTGGAGGTCGCGAAGGTGTTGGGTGATGTGGTCATGACGTGGGATGTCGAGGATGAGACTAGCTGTGGCGTTCTGGACGATCTGGAGTTTGTGGAGGAGTTTTTTATTGATTCCGGTGTAGAGGCCGTTTCCGTAGTCCAGTTTGCTGGTGATTAGTGCATGGGTGATGGTCTTCCTGGTGTCAGGGGATCCATTTGAAGGTCTTGCGAAGTATGCAGAGGGTGTTGAAGTAAGTGGAGGACACAGTGTTGATCTGAAGGGTCAGGGTGAGAGAAGAGTTGAGTTTGGTGCAGAGGTTGCGAGCGTGGTCCGTTGTCATCAAGATTAAACGTAGTGCTGTATAAGTTGTGTTCTTGTGCAACTATTGCTCTGCTACACTGTAATTTGCAAAATGTCTACTCTGCAAGGACATGCAGACTATAGCATTTGAAAACATGGTGCTTTTACAATGAATAGTATGCAATATTTTTATATTTTAAAAAGGAATAAGATAAAATATTAGACTCCTGCCATAGCTTTCATGATTCCCCAGGCTTTTACAGGCTGCACAAACATGCTAAAGGGAATTCTTAGTGTCTGCCTATACATAACAACCTGCTTTAACAGCTCGATCTGATTTCTTTCTCATAGATGTGTGACACCCATACCAATATCTGTCTTTTTAAACCAACACTACAATCATGTTGGAACTGATTTCACAATGTATTTAAGAGATAAAACCAATACTACATGTCCAAGAATGCAAGATTCAGTTGACAGAATAAAAGTAGGAGCGGGCCCCATGAAGTGAGGCTTTGAGACCAAGCAAAAGAAAGTAGGCTAATTTTGTACGTGGGGTTTAGAAGCTGGTTTCATGTAGTGCAAGATTATTGCATAACTTGCTTCACACGTTTACCTGTATGTATTTCTTTTTCCTGTATGGCAGTTCTAATTCTCTGCACTTGAGTGATATTTGAGCCGATAGTAGTCTTTTTGAGAGCAATGCAAAACCTAAATTCAGATTTACCAAACATGCATGGCCGCCCTGCATGGCACCCCATGGCTTGGTAAATCTGTGATAACTCAAGGTAGCACAAGTCAATGCCTTACGTTACACTGCAAGGTGGGGGCATTACATGGGTGACCATATGTGTTCCCACACATCCACCTATGCATTCTGACACATTGGCAGATTTACCAACACTGGTAGACCTGGGAATGCATCAGAATTGTACGCCTAGCCACCAGAAGCGCAACTCGGAGAAATATCTTTATTTCTCCTCGCTGTTTCCTCTTACTAAGTGTGCTACATTCTGCAGCATATTTAGAAAGATGAATAGATTTCTGAGGATTGTTTTTCTCAAGGAGGGTATGCCTTCCTCCTCAAAACCAATCCTTCCTACAATGCAGGCACCCTTACAGCACGGTGCAAGGGTGCTTGTATTGGTGCAGGGTAGCACATTGGGCACCAGTGCAGGCAGAGAGCAGGAATGCACTGTATGGATTGTTGTGTGGCATGAAAGTATAATAAATATGCCCCCATATGTTGTGAGTGTAGGAGAGTAGGGTCTGCTTCCTATGGTCACCCCCACTTTTTGCTGTGATTCTCTGGTTTTTCAACTTTAGTCTGGCTGTGGCCCTGCTATTCAGGACCACAGCACTGACTGTTTACCAGCCAGGACAGAAAGTGTGGGTGTTGGAGCCTGTGGCCCCATCAGCGCTCCAAGACAAGTGGAGTGGACCCCACACTATTGTTGAGCCGAAGGGAGAAGTCGCCTATTTGGTTGATCTTGGAACTTCCAGGAGCCCCAACAGGGTGCTTCATGCCAACAGACTGAAAGCATATATTGACAGGGCAGACATGGGCTTGCTCATGGCTACTGATGAAGGACAGGAGGAAGAGAGTGACTCTCTCCTAGACCTGCTCTCTCAGAACCCTGACAATAGGTCAGTTGATGGTGTAGGCTTGGCAGGCAGCCTCACTGATCAGCAGCAGTGTGACTGTAGACAAGTTCTGCAGGCCTACAAACATATGTTTTCACTGACTCCAAGTCAGATTACCCGGTGCACTCATGAAGTGGACACTGGGGACAGTCTGCCTGTTAAAAGTAAGATTTATAGGCAACCTGACCATGTCAGGGACTGTATCAGGACAGAAGACCAGAAGATGGTGAAATTGGGAGTCATTGAACCCTCAGAGAGCCCTTGGGCCTAAACCTCACACCCAAGATGTTAAGAGAGAGATGAGGTTTTGTGTGGACTACAGAGGTTTCAATGCTGTCACTAGGACAGATGCCCATCCAATACCCAGGGCAGATGAGCTCATAGACAGATTGGCATCTGCCACGTTTCTGAGCACATTTGACCTGACAACTGGCTACTCGCAGATCAGACTAGCTGATGATGCAAAGACAAAGGCAGCATTTTCAACCCCTATTGGACATTATAAATTTGTGGTAATGCCCTTTGGTCTGAAAAATGCACCTGCCACATTTCAAAGGTTGGTGAACCAAGTCCTCTCAGGTCTGGATGACTACCGTACAGCTTATTTCGATGTTATTGCTGTCTTTAGCTCCATCTGGTCCACCTGAAAAATGTATTGGAGGCCCTGCAAAAGTCAGGCCTAACTATCAAGGCTACCAAGTGCCAGATAGGGGAGAGTCAGGTGGTATACTTTGGCCACCTTGTAGGTGGAGGCCAGGTTCAACCACTGCAGAGCAAAATCCAGACCATAATGGACTGGACTGTTCCAACCACCCAGACTCAGGTCAGAGCTTTCTTGGGCCTGACTGGGTACTACAGGAAATGTGTCAATGGGTATGGTTCCATTGTGACACCCCGTATTGACTTAACTTCCAAGAAAATGCCTAAGAAAGTTCAGTGGACAGTCAGCTGTCAGAAGGCATTTGATGAACTGAAGCAGGCCATGAGCACTGCACCAATTCTGCAAAGTCCAGACTATTCCAAAGATCCAAAGAATTCATTGTTCAAACAGATGCTTCTGAGTTGGGGGTAGGGGCTGTGCTATCACAATTGAATTGAATAACTGACCATCCAGTAGCTTTTATAAGCAGAAGGCTGACCCCTAGAGAGAAACGTTGGTCAGCTACTGAGAGGGAGGCCTTTGCTGTGGTTTGGGCACTGAAGAAGCTGAGGCCATACTTGTTTGGTAGTCACTTCAAAGTTCACACAGGGCCCGATTCACAGAATGAACTTAAGACTCAATCCTAAACTTACTACTATTTTGGCATTCACAGAATGAACTTACTACTTTTGGTATTCACTGAAGTTAGGATTTTGTCTTAAGTTTGTCTTAAGACAAACTTAAGACAGACTTAAGACAGACTTAAGACAAAATTAAGTCAGACTTAAGACAGAATTAAGACAGACTTAAGACAGAATCCTAACTTAAGTCTGTCTTAAGTCTGTCTTAAGTTTGTCTTAAGACAAACTTAAGACAAAATCCTAACTTCTGTGAATACCAAAAGTAGTAAGTTCATTCTGTGAATACCGAAAGTAGTAAGTGCATTCTGTGAATACCAAGATAGTAGTAAGTTTAGGATTGAGTCTTAAGTTCATTCTGTGAATCAGGCCCACAGACCTTAAGCCCTTCTTGTGGCCGAAACAGATGAAGGGTGAAAATCCCAAAATGCTCATGTGGTCCATTTGGACTTTACAGTGGAACATAGACCTGGGAGTAACCATGCCAATACAGATGGACTCTCCAGATATTTCCACTTAGAACATGAAGACTTAACTGGTCAAGGTTAGTTTAATGTCCCTGCGTTTGGGGGGGGGGGAGGTGTAGGAGAGTGGTGTCTGCTTCCTATGGTTACCCCCACTTTTTGCTGTGATTCTCTGGTTTTTCGACTTTAGTCTGGCTGTGGCCCTGTTAATCAGGACCTTGGCCTAGCTGTTCTCTCTCTAAATTGATACCATATACTTTAGGTACATACCAGATTGGTTACTGAGTCACCCTTGTGAGCCCCTGTATAGTGTACCCTAGGTACCCAGGGCATAGGTGCAACCTAGGCCTACCAGGGGCTGCAGCATGTATTGTGCCACCCCTGGTTTGCTTTCCAAACTGACACCACAGGTCTGTTCACGCAAACTGGGTACGGTGGTCTAATCCCCCCTTACTTAGATTTAGTATACCTATATCTATATACCTATATAGTCACATATAGGCCTATAAGCCACTCTTGAGGCAGACCTCGACAATCCTGGAGGTAAAGTGCTTGGTTTTATGTGAGAGGGTGCCCCAGCATGAGCTGAGCCCCACTGCAGCTTTCGGAACCATCTCCTTATAGCTGTTCTATGATATAGCCTTACCATATACTCTTAAGTGCATTATAATCCTCGCAGTTAATGCTAACTTTGGTTTGGCTTTATCAAACATGTCGTGTAAGGTGTCATACACTTTGGAATACTACCCCCCCCGCCAGCTCTGGCAGCGGGGGTAGCACCCTTCTAGAGGGAGAAGACATGTAGTTACTGGTAAACCCGGTTAAAGTTAAACAGAGCCTCAGCATCACAAAATGGATGCTTCTGCCATAGACACTAGTCTGCCCTCCTGTTGCTGGACAAAACTCCAGCAGGGGAGGCCTGGACAATAGGTTTCCTGTCCAGGGAGGTGCTGGCACCTCCCCAGACAGAGTTTTGTGTATTGGGGCAGGGAGGGCTGCATTCAGTGAATACTTTCCAGACACTGCCTGGGGCACACTAGGTGCTCCATGCATTTCCCAGTTCAAACCGGTTGCTGGGGCACTCTGCCCCAGCTCTGGTGCGAAACTGGACAAAGGGAAAGGGGTGTCACCTCCCCCTTTTCAGGTCCACCCATAGGAGGGACCTTAAAGATAGTCCAGCCCCTAAACTTAGTATAAGTATAGGAACCCAGACCCTAGGACTTTAGATTACCCTGGACGAAATTCTGAAACATAAATCCTGGACCTTCGACATTCCATTTCGACTGGAAGACGGAAGACATCTCCCTTGTGGTCAAGGAGTGACCACCCTCTTCAAACAGGCACCAACAGCAACTTTGCTGGTCTGCATTTTCGAGGCTCCCGCCGGATCCCGAAGAATCTGCGACACAAGACACAGACTTCCAGACATCTCTGACCCCGACCTTCGCTCACAGCAAAGCTGAGACCCGTGGCGGACACGAGAGACGTGGGACCCGAACTCCTGGACATCCTGCATTTTACAAGCTGCACTCGCTTCACGAAGTATCTCGAAGTTGTGCACTGGGGTGCTTGAAGCCCCAGACACTGAAGCTCAGAGGCCCTCACTCCACGAGTGTCCCGAGGGCCCCGCTTTTGCATTTCAGCTTGATGCATCTTTGCGGCTCCTAGTCTGTTGGCTAGTGAGCACCCCGAAGACTTTCTTTTGAATCTAACATGCTTTCCTGGTTGCTTAAGGCTTGCTCCAGCTTCCCTACAAAGGAGAAGCACCACAGACCTTGCTGGTCTTTACCGAAGACAATGTCGACATCCTGCGTGGGTTGCATTTGCCAAGGCTTGAATGGTCTCATCTGGATACCGACACTGCAGTCAACTAGATCCTTTGTGGGACAGCTTGAATCCAGCTCTTGGTTGTCATTGACGCCTCCTGGTCCCCGTGACTGAAGAGACAAACTTCACCTTTTCACCTGAAATCACCCGACATTGGCTGGTAGCTTTCCATCGCCATCCTGGTCACTGGCAAGTGACTCAGACTCTGTCCCTTCTGCTCTCATGTTCTTCAGATCTCCGATCCGCCCTTGGATCCACCCGGACACTTTTCCTCTGGTCGCCTGCAGCACTTCTTTACAGCTCTCCATTGAAATCGACGACGAAACCCGACACCAAAAGACACCTATGCGCCCGACTTCCATGAGTGAGGTAACACTAGTACTCTGGTAGTCTCGTGGGTATTGGCCCTCCTAGTGTCTAAGTCTAAAAAGGTTTCATCGTAGTCCATCCGGAAGTATCCTTAAACTGTAAAATTGTAACTTGTTTGATTCCCATAGAAAGTCAATGGTAACCCGCGGCTGTGTTTAGACACTACACGCATCTCCTGTGGGCCTCCTGCTTCCTAACCTTTGATTTTTTAGAGTAGCCCCAGTGATTCCACAGGCCCCAGACCTGCTTTCTAAAGCTCACGTGGTTCTTATACCACTATTTTAGTTTATGGTTTGTGAGGCCCCTAGGGCAAAACGTATACTGTGCAACTTATCGTATGCTAATTGAGATTCTTGTAATGTACTTTTACCTCTGACCTCATAAAGATTGCAGAGGGGTTGTATTTAGAATAAATACATATATATTTGATATATACCTTGTGTGGTGTGCTTTAATTTGGTACTCAAGGGATTATAATTGGTAAAACAACTTGCTTAATAGGCTCTCTGAAGTCTTAGCCTGATGACTGCTGGTCCATACTACCACTAGGATAGCTTTCTATAAGGTTGACTTTACAACCACCATCAATAAGGGTCGATTAGACTGGTGCAAGCTGCCCACTAGAACTAGTGGACATCATATGCCAGGCTAACTTCTCACTGTGAGACCCATTTATGATAGGGTAGCAAAGTAGTTTAAGCCACCATTGTTAAGAGTGGTCCATAATATGGGGGTCATGAGTTAAATTCCTGTGATGGCTCTTTAAAAAATGTTCGCTCACATAAGTATTGCTACTCTAGCCTTTATATACCGCTGCATACTTTTACAATTGAGTTGCACACTGATGTATTTGAGGAATTGATGGGTCAGCCCTGTGCATTCTGGGAATTGTAGTTTTTATTTACTTTAATAGCCCTAACAAAGTTATCAGTATTGTTTGCAGGGAATACTTTTTTGAAAAAATACATTGTTCTGCAATATTTGTAATTCTGTGTGTGTTACTCGCTCTCTTTCTCTAGGGGGAGTTGTAGAGGCAACAACATAACTGCTGAAACACTTTTGGACTTCAGCAAGAGAACTGCACCTACTGAAACCTGTGGAGAGAAACCCCAAGGGCTGGGCCTGTTCCAACTTGAAACCAGGACAGAAGATTGAACTCCAATGGCTAGCTGGCAAGCCTCTAGGTAATCTGTGGGACACAAAAGCTGCACGAAGCTCACCTTCCTGAAGAGCCTTGCTGGCCAGGTCCAATGTCCTGGCCTCGCTGGTGCTTTCCTCTGTTGTAAGCAAACCTCTGCTAGGCCTACTTAGTGCAAGGGGTTCGCCCTTCTCTGCACAGAGTCCTCAGACCATAGGAAGAAGTTGGAAATGAAACTGGAAAATACAAAAGCAAAGTTTATTAAACCTTTAAAGGTGGTACTACAATCCACATAATACCCTTCAGTATTGTATCGAGTAGCACACCGAACTAAAGCACATGGCCCCTTTTATACACAATGAGGGGGCTCAAAAGAAGGCGGTACAGAGGTCAAGAGCAGTTTCATGACCATACAAGGCCATTTTGGAAGGCACAATCGATAGATGGGTGGAGTTAACAGCCTTCGATAACTGATAAACACATTCCTATCTGGAACCAATTAGTAACGGTCATTGACCCTACTGCGCATGACCCTACTGCGCATGTCTGGACATGCTGGAAGCGGGGATTACTAAAAATAGCCTGTTGCCGGGCAGACTTCAGGCACAGTTAACAGGAAGATAGGACAAAGCACATGACAAGCACATGGCAATGTATGGCCTACAAAATGGCAGCTGCAAATACAAAATGGGGTCGGCACATTTGTCACGATAATGGTCATAACGAAGCATGTCTTCTGCTAATACTTAACCTAATAGCCGTTGATTTACGACACCCCTGGAGCTAGACCTGACCTCCAAGTAGTGTCCTTCAGGTCCTGGCGCCCCTCGATAAGTGTTAAAGTGTGCTCGTTCTGCTTAGCCCTGAAGGCAGGGACTTAGAAACTTTTTCAGTGATTTTTGAGAAAAGAACAAGAGGCTCCAACCAAACTACGCTAAGCTGTAGCCGCTGGTGTTGCATTGCCTATTGCACTCAACTTGCTGGTTTTCCCCGCTGAAAAAATTCTGACTTCCAAAAATGTTTCTAAGTCCAACAGTAGAAATCTTCACCAGGCGAAGGGGCCAAAAGTATCTGGCTGGATTGTGCTCTTCCTTGGACATGAAATCGGAATTTCGCCTGCTCTGAGTTTTTGCGCTAAATGTCAATGTCTTCACTGAGACTTCGTTTGATGGCTATCTAGCCTCATGAAACGCATCTCGGCCACTGTCTGCTGCCTTGCCATGATGAACATTTTTAACTTTGGTTCCACAGACTGAATCGAATGGTAAAACTTTCCACTGGACCGAACCTGGACACTATATCTGTCACATGCTCCATCATGGTCGGCCTTAACTTTTGACTTTAACTCAGTCTAGCTCGACCAGACTCCTGCAGTTGGTGCTTTGTACTTTTTGGCTCTAGAAACATGTATACGTTTTAAAAATTATATCTCTGGTTCCCTACATCCGATTTTTGACATTGTGGTGTCTATTTGCCTATTAAACTTTTCTCTATATTTTAAAATTGTGGTGGCATTTTTATTGTGCTGTGTTTTGCTACTATTTAACTGTTTTGGTACTGACAGATGCTTATTTTTTTCTAAGCTAAGCCAGTCAGCTGCCTGCTACAGCTAGCAAGGATTGAGCTCAGGTTGAAATTATTGAGACCTAACAGGACCTGGGCCCAGATGTATCAAGGCTTTTGCGTTTTTCCCTATGTATGAAAAAATCGCAATTTAAGGAATCGCAATAATTAGCGATTCCTTATTTTGCCATAGCATTTAATGAATCGCAAATTTTGCAATTCCTTAAATGATATGTATGAAACATTTTTAAATTGCGAATTTGTGTTAAGAAATCGCAATTTACCACCAACTTGTAGTTGGTGGTAATTTGCGATTTCTTTTAAAAATGCCCTATGTGGCATGTGACATAGGGCATGTCTGTGTGCCACATGCACACACATGTAGATTTCAGGGGTGCGGCAGGGTGTCGTTGAGACACCCCTGCACCCTTGAAAAAAAATTCAAATTGCGATTAGCAAATTGCGAATTCGCAATTTGAGAATTATTGCACTATCATTCCTATGGGCCTTCTGGCCCATAGGAATGCATTGGAAATTGCGAATTCGCAAATAAAGAATAATAAGGAATCTCTAAAAAATAGCGATTTTGTACATACATACCGTTTTGCGAATTCTAAATAGCGATTTGCAAAAAATCGCTATTTAGGATTCGCAAAACGGAATCTTGATACATCTGGCCCCTGGTAAGGAATAGTGCCAATATTACATGAAGAGTACTAACATCGACTTAAACTAATAATCCACTTTCTCACAGGAGTTAAGTGTAGGAGAGGCTGGAGAAAGAGGTTCAGCTATCAAGAAAGGTAGGATGAGTGAGGGTAAGGTGTGGCTGCGCCAACAGGGCAGCTGGCACATGAGATTTACAGGCAGGATTGAGGAGGGAGCAAAATGATGCAGACACAGGAGGAACATGTAAGGGGCCAAACATACATGCACCATCCCCTAGTGTAAAGTAAATTGTCTTGTAAATGTGCATAAGCAAAAATAGTTCTCTGATTTAAGAATTAGAAGGGTTGCCCTTATTCAAAGAAAATATGTCGAGACCCAAATACTCCAGCGGCAGGACGAACACAATAATAAGGAGTAAAGTAATTGAACACGGAGCAGGGAATTGAGATGGGCAAGAAAGCCAATGATTCAAGAGCAGGCAGCAGTCACAAAGCCCACCTTAAGCATACATTAAAATATTGATAACACTAGATCTATTTTACCTGCAAAAAAAGACTCACCTAAAATGCATTTCCTAACTAGACTTGTTAATATAGTGTCTACAGTGCTGGAAGATATCTGTGAATGATTGGCATGTAAAATGTACAATTGAAGTCCATATGGTCTCGTAACATGGGGCTGGTCTGCCAAACTAATACTCCAGTTATGATCATCTTTATCCTTACCACTTCTCATTGCGGAGATTCCGACCGGAGTGAGGGAACTCCTCCGGACTGGGGGCTCGCCACGAGAGCGGAGGCCCTTTGTGAATCAGACCCTTAGGGGCTGATTCACAGAACTAAATTAAGACAAAATCCCAAACTTACTACTTTTGGTATTCACAGAAGTTAGGATGTTGTCTTAAGACAGACTTAAGACAGAATCCTAACTTAAGTCTGTCTTAAATCTGCCTTAAGACAACATCCTAACTTCTGTGAATATCAAAAGTAGTAAGTTTAGGATTTTGTCTTAAGTTAGTTCTGTGAATCCGGCCCATAGATTGTGCACATTCTTTTTTCACAACCAAGTCACATCTGGTTATTAACTACGTCTTATACTTTTCATCAAACAAAGATTTCAACAAGGTCATTTTGGAGTAAGAAATATTTGTGAATTGCAAAGGTAATGAAAACCAGGAAGCTTAATTTTACAGCCTTCCCTGGTCTCTGATGTTTTCTCTAACTAAACAGTATGCTCAGTGTTAGTTGAGTGAACTTTAACATGCTTCAGGAACATTGGGCAATAATCGTAATGGAAAGAGATGGATATGCAACTAGTTAAAAATTAAAATAAACTGAACCCAATAACATATTTCTAACCTGTCACCGAAGGTGCAAAAGCTTTGAGTGGTGGTGTGTGGGTGGATGATGGCTATAACTTCAATTCATAAGCCAAATGATATATTTACTTAGAGTTTTTACAACTCAAGCATCACAAGGGCGAGGAGGGTTAGAGGGCAAGATTCAATGCCAACTGATGTAGCCCACAAAACTCGGTGATATTAATGGTTAAACCTTTTCAGTTTGCATGCGAGGAACTAACGACAAGGAGTCAAAGGAAAGAATTATAGGAGGTGGAAAACATTGTTTATCTACCATTAAAAGTCTTATAAAACTTTACAAGTGAGGAAAGGCAGCAGATGATGTGTGTGTTTCCAGATGCGTAAACACCTGGGAGTTCCCATGACTGACAAACACCTGAATCAATGTCCATAAAGGAGTACATACACTTGTGTCTTTACAAGAGGACACAGGAAGGGTGGTAAATTAGAAAAAAACTAAACCACTACGGTTAACATATTTCTCTTTGGAGAATAAGATGCATTGAACATATTTTAATGGTTTAGTTTATGTTGGAAGATCATAATAATAAAACGATCAATTGCTGAATTAATATGGGAGTTAAGCGGTATTTCAGTAAAGTAAACAGTGATCTATAACGCTTAATAAATACAGTCAGATTATTTTGCCTCACAGAACTATTGTTCTTTCTCAATATCCCCCATTGCACATCGCAGGATTAAGTTTAATTTATCAACTCAGATCTGCAAACTACATGAACTTGTCTACAAACAATGTCCCGATTCTCAAAGATACCCTCACACAATTGCAGTGCTCAGGTGTCACTCCACAAATAAGATGTTAGTTAGGTCTTCATTAGAGTGTGTTGGATTTCGGTGCAGTTATACTGAGGGGTCAGACTCTCTGATTCAAACCGAATATCCCTGCTCTAAAATTTGGATACTGGGGGGCATATTACCAAGGAATAGCGATATTTATCGCAAAATGCGTTTAGCACATTTTTTTTTATCGCTGCCTATCGCTGGATATGTTAGCGGAGAAAACATGCTATTAGCAACGTTTTTCTCCATTGTGCTAAAATATCCAGCCCCTACAACTTTTATCTCTGGAATGAGGAATAACTGCATGGACCCAGTAATACCAGCTTTCTTTCAGTGTATTTCTTCCTGATTCCGGGGAGAACATTTCTGTCATTTTCTGCTTGATCATTGCAGGTAGGAAGTGTAAGCAGGAGGGCTGCTGGGGTTCAGAGGTTGGGTGTTGAGTGGGGCTGAGAGGTTGGGTGCTGAGTCCGAGGTTCAAGGTAGGCTTTACTCTCTTTAGGGAAAGCGCTGCCTGATCCACCTGTGCTGCTGCAAGGGTCAGGAGTATAGGGGCTAGCCCGTGCCGCTGCCCACTGCCACTGCAGCATTTAAAAGGGCCCGGTGTACTAGCAATTAAGGGTAGTAAAATTCCACCTAGAGTTATCATTCTGTGTATTGAGTGTTGAGTGGGGCTGAGAGGTTGGGTGCTGAGTCAAGAAGGTGTGATAATTATCGCAAATTTAGCTAAACACAACTCTTCACATCGCAGTCCATCACGGGAAAATAATGCCGAGTTAACATTGTATTCTCAACACGGTAGTACCATGCGATAGTCTCATGTTAATGCGTGAAAGGACCACATTAAAATTAACAAGATGCCGCAAAAATGCAAAACACGAACGCAAAAAAAGTTGTGATGAGGCCAATCGCGATACAAAAATCAGCAATAACCAGCAACAGGCCTGCAATTCCCACACCTCATGCGGGAAAATGCACCATAAAAGGAAAACAAAAAAAATGGAACAAAAATAAACTGTGTAGCACCAAGGATGCACCCGGACCGAGTGCAGAGGTCAACGCGAACCCCATAAGCCCCACAGGCCACCAGCAAGAAACCTCGGGGTCGGGGAGGGCCAAGGAGAAGAGGAAGAGGTAGACAGGGTACAGTCCGCATGAAAATCGGAACACCGTCACAGAGGTGATAGAACACAACCAACCACTTTTCGTCACCCCCACTGTTTCATTGGCAACACAAACGGAAATATGGCATTCCATCGTGAACAACGTGAATGCAGTCTGAGTATCTTGGAGGTCAATGGAGGATGTCAAGAGATGCTGGCATGATGTGAAAAGCCAAACTAAGCAGAAATCCGCTGGCAATAAGAAGGCATCAACGGTGACTTAAGGTGGGAGTCCTGCGCACTGGAGGAGCTAGAGGAAATGGTGGCATCAGTGTGGAGACGGTGCAAGGAGTTGGGCGTCCGTACACAGCTCGATATGACCTGACACAACATCAACAAGGTGAGTAACGACCAGGGACTGGGGGGACGTGGGGAGATGGGCACAATGGCACACATGTACAACGATGTGTAGCACACTGCACACCCACAATGACCCTGGATCATGTCTCTGATCCCCATGGCACACTGCAGAACACATACAAACACCAAGTAGGCCCCCATCCAACATGTGCCAAAAGGGGTCCCGCCCCACACATCACCAATCTCACAACCAACACATGCACACATGCGAAACCCAGCAAAGTTGTGTATTTGTGAGCCACAATGACAATGCAACTGAGACTAAATGACGATCATCATGGCTGCAGTATAATCATCATGACATTGTGCATGCCACAACACTGAGGTGGCTGAGTGTGGACCACATCCAGAAAGGAGCTTGTCACACTCTGACACATTCCCATGCACAAAAAACCCTTGACGTCAACAATACATCTGCAGACAAACAATGCAAAAGAGTACGATAACCATCCAAGAGCACAAATGACCCAAGTCGCCAACATCTCAGCACTGTAAAAGCACAAAAGTTACCGGGAACACCACCTGAAAGGGATAAGGGGCAGCAAAATCACAGCTGCAGGGGCAACTCCTCCACAATGCAGCACATACACATAGCAATAACAGCACATCCAGATTGACAACAATGTGGAACAAAGTGCAACACTTACACTGCAGAACAGAGGACACAACTGGGTCCACTTGTGCATAGAAACTGGCCAATCATACCTGACAAAGAAAGAAACTGTAAGATGAAAATGTACATGTACAACCTCACATCCGTCAAGTAGTCCAAATGTCCAAGGTCCCCGCATCAAATAGTCAGCTCCTCCCAAACAGTCACAATGTACATAGCCATACAGTCTGTATGTAAACATGAACAATGCACCAACATACATTTCATCAGAATGTCAAAATACATCTCCTCTTCACATTGCAGAGGGACAAATCCTTGCAGTACGGGGTGCCACAGGGGTCGGCTCTGAGTCCGACACTATTCAACATCTATGTGGCCCCCCTTGCCAGGTTAGTAAAATCACAGGGGATGGAGGTTGTGTCATATGCCGATGACACCCAAATTATGGTGTCCCTGGCTCACTCTGTTACCACCTCCGCCCTCAACTTTAGGACTTGTATGCAGACAGTCTCGGAGTGGATGATCCAAAACTCCCTAAAGTTGAACGGCGACAAAACAGAGATCCTTGTCTTTGGCAAGGACCAGGACATCTGGTCTAGTGAGTGGTGGCCTCCATCTCTGGGAACGTGTCCATCCCCCTCCCAATCGGCCAGAAATCTCGGCGTTATATTTGACACATCACTCTCCATGACTCTTCAGGTCAATAGAACAGTGGGAGCCTGCTGGGGGGTCATTAAGATTCTAAAAAGAATCTTGCACTATCTTTCTCCCCAAGCACGCAAGCAGACTGTGGTTGCATTAGTGGGTTCAAGGTTGGATTACTGCAATGCACTTTATGCAGATTCCAACAAGGGCCTCATTCAGCGCCTTCAGGTCGTCCAGAATGCGGCTGCGCGATTTGTTCTGGCGCTACCCAATGCATCCTCTGCTACTATGGCCAGAAAGAGCCTGCATTGGCTCCCTATACAACAGAGGATCTCTTTTAAGATTCTCTGCCTGGCCTATAGAGCGCTCGCAGCTGGTCCTTTGGACCCCCTGGGCTCCCTGTTAACGCGCCATGTGCCCAGTAGAACCCTCAGATCTTCGGAGATGAATCTTCTTGTGGTTCCTCGTGTTAGGAAGGTTCGCTGGGGCAGCAGAGCATTTTCCATCGTTGCCCCTAGGCTGTGGAACTCTCTCCCATTGGAGATTAAGGTCCAACCATCTCTGTCCCTTTTTAAAAAAGCACTCAAAACTTGGTGCTTTATCAAGGCCTACCAGTGAGAGGGTATCTTTGCTCTAGCTAGCTTCTTTTTGGATAGGCGCCTTGACGCCCACCGGGCTTAGTAGCACTATATAAATCTTTTTTCATTTCATTTCATTTCACAAACAACACCTCTAGCAGAGCTGACCAGACAACTCATCAGTGATGCTGAAGAGGATCTACACACCTTCAACACCAACACCCTACAACAGCTCTTGGACATCTTATACAACCCACCTCGAGGAGCAGGGCAGACTAGCTGCATCGAGGATACCCCAACCCCTGCACAGACCACACAGCAGGAAGTACACACCACCCATGGCTGGCCTCCAGCACCTCACCGAAGCACACATCGCATTCTAAGGCCAGGTGTTAGACTGCCAGAAGGAGGTGGCTGAACAGGTGCGGGTGTGGTACGACCTCATGGAAGACGAACTAGATCACATACGTGGGTGTCTAAGTCCCATCAGGGACCACTTACACTCCCCAACGGAGGCCCACACTGCGACAGAGACACATGCATTTGCACATTTCCAGTACTGAACCACGTCCAGAGCCCTAGGATAATCATTCACACCCCCACGCTGGATTTGCGTACGCCGGCCCAGTCCACTCCTCCTGAGTGGGGGACAACAAAGCTACATGTCCAAGGTCTTACCCGCTGCTTGCGGTGACATGGTTGCATCCGCTGTACACAGCACAATGTAATGCTGTAGGGCCTGTGGCCC
The DNA here is from genome assembly GCF_964263255.1 of Lissotriton vulgaris. NCBI lineage: Eukaryota > Metazoa > Chordata > Amphibia > Caudata > Salamandridae > Lissotriton > Lissotriton vulgaris. Next base: position 339,803,695 of record NC_141685.1, on the reverse strand, counting down.
TCATGCACACATTATGACCACACAGACACACTCTGATAGTTTGTGGAACTGGCTATGGGCATGTGCGCCCGGCACCTTTATTGCCAGGGTCAGATGTACAGTGACGCCTGTGCTGAATGTGTGTGGGGTGAGTGTAAGCCAGCCATCACAGAGTAGTTGGTGCTGGCAACAACTTGAACAGTGATCACTATAAATGCGGAAACAGAAAACACCAGCATTACAGAAATAACTGCAAAGCATCATGGTGGTAGCCTGAGCAAGTACAGAGGTCACCCAATATGCAATCAGAAGTGTCCGTGAGTTTCAGTGCACTGAGGTTGGGGCACCAGAGCTGAGCATGCTCATGTGAAAAAATTGCTATAATTGTGTCCCTTCGGGTTATTCCTGTTGCTGCTGCAGTGGGGTGTGTTACACCTGCATCATCTTCCTCATCATCGTCCCAGGTCTTCCACACTGCCTGAGGTGACATTGCTGTGTGAGCTGTCCACAGCATAAAACTCAATCAGAATTGGTCCATGAGTTATGGTGCACTGAGTTAGTGGCACCTGAAGAGCTGAGCAGGGTATCAAGCAGAAGATGGCATCCACGACAGGTGTGAGCATCTCTGATAGTCTGGCAATAAGACTCTTTCGACTCTGGCAGTTGTTGGTTGGAGGTGGTCCTGTGGGTGGTAGCGTGTGCATCCTGTGGTGATGCTAGATCTGGGCAGTTCAGGACATGATTTAATTTGTGAGCCCTCGTGGCCCGCAGTAGAGGCCGAAGTCAGTGGACAGCGCAGAATCACAGTCACATGGCGTTTATGACCCCATGGCCATCAACCCAGAGGCCATCCAAGATTCTACAAGACAGGGTAAATGACTTGAGTTGCACAGAGTTAATGGCCCCCGATGAACTGTGGCCGGCACAGGCACATCGCCACGGGACGGTGACTAGCAGTGCACTGAGGTAGGACCACGTGAACTGAACAGGTACTCGTCGATGTCGAAGGTGTATGCCGTGGAGGGTTGGCGAGGACAGTGGAAGGTGTCCTTCCAGGGAATAATGTGGAGGGCAGAAGCTGGCAGAAAAAGGCAAATGGAGGAGTGGAATGCTACAGCCTCACTTTTTACCACCAAGTCAGTATCAGCTACATGATGATGAAGACAACCCCCGGGCCATAGACCCACAAAACCAAAGTTCAACCAGAGAGTGTCCATGAATGTCGGGGCACAGACTTAGTGGCACCAGAGCTGAAAGGGTATGCCGTCTGCGATGAGGCCTGTACAATGATATGAACTTTGCCATAAATAAATCAAGAATCAGTTCCAAATGTGTGACCTACTTGGCCGCAGTGTAGGCCGGAGGCAGTGCTCAGCAGGGGCCCACAGCCACATGTTGTTGGCTTGCAAAACACAGAGTTAGTGGCACCAGAGCAGTTGTTGGTAGTGTTCGATCACCTCAGTAATGATGATCCTTTTTCCCTCCGGACTGACCTGCGTCTTCCTCTTACTCTTCTCCTTGCATACAATGAAATGTACTCTGCCATTGAGAAATCAAGACTCAGTTCCAAATGTGTGACCTACTTGGTCGCAGTGTAGGCTGGAGGCAGCGCTCAGCAAGGGACCACAGACCGGTGTGGTTGGAATGATATGCACAGAGTTGGTGGCACCACATCGAAGGGAGTATAGTGACATAAATGCACCCATTGACATGTGAACTCGGCCATAATGATATCAAGACTCCAAATGTGTGACCTACTAGACCGCAGTGTAGGCTGGAGGCAGCAGAGGAGTACGTTAACAAGAAAGGAGTACTGCGGGCCTGAGTCACAGAGGCCGAGATGGTCGGAGGAGGCTGCCAAGGTCCTGGGCCTTGGGATTGGAGCTTGCACCAGCATGTGGTGGGCCCTCTTTGACACACGCTGGTGTCAGAAGGTGAGCAGTGAGACCTGGATGCGCAGGGGCGGGCAAGAAGGGTTGGGTACCAGCGGTCTGGGTTGCAGTAGGCGCACAGGATCACAGGCACCACCGATCACAGTGGCGGCCTCGTGGCGGGGTGAGAGGCGCCACCCTGCCAGACATGTTGGGCATTCCAGAAGAGAGCCGCGCCCAGAGCTAGGTGCTTTTAATTCACACTGCTATGCTGGTCTTGCGTACGCCAGGCCAGCCCACTCTGCTACTGCTTACACAGGGGGACGTAACAACTTACATTCTTGCAATCTTTCCCACTGGCTGGGGTAACATGCGTGAATCCACTGTCCACTACACTCCAAACACCAGCATTGTATGTCGACATGGAAATGTCTGTGATCTGCATACTGCAGTCTGGCCGGCAAATCCTTGCCACATTTGGCATTGTGTACATTCTCATTCATGGGTCACTTGCCTCCTTCGCATATGCCTGTTTCCTACCTCTCCCCACAATCTGCTATTGTGTGGCAGAGGTGCCATGCCGTTGATGGCTCATGTACATGGCTAGCCCAGGTTACCACAGTAAGTTGTACTGTTGTGTATGGTGGGTGGGCAAGTGGTTTGGCATGTTGTATGTGAGTTTGTGTAACATGTGCATTCCCAGAGTTGTGAGTTGCATGATTGTGAAGTTGGGGTGTGTGGTGTGTTCATTTGGTACTTACCAACGAGCAGTGCATTTCCGTAGGTGCCATCCTGGAAGTGCCGGTTGATGGTGGACTGTCGGAAGATGTAGGAATCGTGCACACTGCCTGGGCAGTCTGCGACGATGTTGGTGACGAGTCCCCAGTGGTCCACTATTGCCTGTATATTGATGGAATGCGTGTGCTTTCTGTTGCAGTAATTGTGTGCAGTGTTGGTAGGGGGCACAAGTAGGACATGTGTGAAGTCAATTGCCCCCAACACGTGTGGGAAGACAGCTATGGCGTAGAAGCCTTGCTTGGTCTCCAGTTGTTCCTTCGCAGTGTGGGGGAAGGGAAGGTGCTGTGGTACCATGCTGATGATGGCATCCAAGACAGTTGTGAGGAACTTTGATAGGGCTGGCTGTGAGACTCCTCCGACTCTGGCAGTTGTTGGTTGGGAGGTACCAGAGCCAACAGATACAGCACAGCCAGTAGCTTTGTCTGTGGAGGGATGTTGATTGTCTGCTGAGTTGGTACTGTCAACCTGTCCGCAATGATGTTCAGGATGCCGAGGATTGTTGTCCTTTTGAGCCTGTAGTGGGCAATGACATCCTCTGGTGTTAATTGTCTGAAGCTCGTGCGCTTTCTGAAGGTCCGTTGTCTTTGGCTGCGCTGCCTCTCTAGTGGTCTGAGGGGGCGGGGAGTAGGTCCCGGAAAGGGGGGGTGGCGGGCCTGGGTGTGGTTGCGGTGGGTGTTGTGGCCCTCTTGGGGCTCTGAGCTGCATGATCAGTAGCTCCATGGCATCTGTTGTTCTTCTGGTGTTGCTCTGGGCTGGGCTCCCTTTTCTGGTGCAGGTTCTCGACCGACTTTACACCAGGTAAGAGCAGGTGTTTTGTGATCTTATCACTGATCTGGCTGGTCGTTGAGAATGTTGAGGAGTGGTGTTTTCACATCTTTTTGCGCGAGAACGCCTACTCTGCATATCATTAGTGTTGGTTTCCGGGGTCATCTGTTGCAATGTTTTTGCGGCTGCTATTGCAGGTAAACTGGTGGTTTCGGCTGTTAGCACTAGCTTGTGAATGCGGCAATAAATTTATCACCACTTTGGCTGCGATAGAGTGCCGATAACTCGGTGATAAGTCCTTGAGAATATGCCCCTGTGAAAGTTAAAGCAGTTTCAGGAGGAGTAGGCAGCAATCCAGGGCTCCTTTGCCAACTCTCAAAGAAAGATTTAAAAAAAATGTAAATAATTTCTGTTTCCTTTAACAGTTAACGTTTTAAAGAGGTTTCTTTAGTTAAAGGCAATCATAAACATTGTGGTCTGTCGATTGTTAAAGGCCACCATCTCTGTGATAGTCACCATATTGGAGTGAGTCACAGTTTGCCACCTACCTCATGAAGATCAATGAGTTAGATCAAATTGCGAGCCACTTCACATTGGAATTTTAGCAACTAACTATTAGGTAAATTGGCCATTTTGCAAAATTCCACAGGAGTCACATAAATATTGATCATAACTTGTAACCATTTCTTTTGTTTCTTTTTTTTGTATTTTAAAAAATCCAGAATTAATTTATTCCTCAGCTGCAGAAAAATAAATTGTCTATGGTCCCAACCCATTCGACTTCCATGCAGAGTACACATGAACAGATCAGTTTCACATGACAATGCCTTCAACCTCAGAATGCAGTAAAACTTGAAGAATAAAATGCCATAAAATTCAGGGTACCAAAAGAGTCCATGTGCCTCATTTACAAAGACAGACTCAGCGCGGGCCCGCAAGCCATTTCCCGGCACTGGGCTGAGTCATTTAAAAAGCACAGGGATCCATCGTATTAACAAAAATACGATGCATCCGTATGCTTTCCCCTGTGCTGGTGCACAATTGGCTGCCATGCACCAGTGCAGGCAGGCTTTTTAATTTTTTTTATTTATGTATTTTACTAACAATGCACATGAAACAAGTTAGCATATCCATGTTACATACAACTTTAGCATAACAAGAGATTGACTGTGAGAATGGCATGCAAATTAAAACCATCGAACACATGAAGTACATTGTGACTCGTATACATCCTACCAGCATCTCGGTAATGGAACATCAGAGGGTAATTTGAGGAGGGTAATGTGTCTCTCCTGGAGGTGCAGGATATCGAATGGAACACAAAGGGGGGGGGGGGATGTAAGTAATCAAGTGCTTAGTGTGCAGGGTAGATCAAGCATTTGTGGGAAAACGTGAGCTTGGGGACGGTTGTTGAATATGCATTGGGTGAGCGAGTAGATATGACTTCAGTGGGCCCCATATGTCTCGCGGGCGTGAGGGAAGTGGGATGAGTTTGGCATATGTACAGGTTTGGTCTTGCCATCGTATCATATCATCAAGCCAGTCTTTGAATTTTGTGGCACGATGTTTGACAAGGACCAAACTGAAAGACACAAATTTGCAGTGTATAGCCGGGATCTGCTTAATGTAGCCCAGCCGAGCTGTAATAGGGGACCTAGAGAGTTTTAGTGTAGTCATGCATTCTAAAGTCGTGAAGATCTGTTGCCAGTATGCGTGTACTCCCGGACAACCCCAAGCCAGACAGAGAAAGTCGGCGGTCTCCATTTTACATCTGTTACATCTGTTTGTGTCCCGAAGGCTAAATCTGTGGAGTTCCACCGGGGTGTAATAGCATTGTTGTACGAATTTGTAATGAATAATACGAAGCCTCCTAATGGAGGAGATTTGGGCCATTTGAGTGCAGCAGAAGGACCATTGCTCATCTGTGATTTTGTGTTCAAGTTCAGCAGACCACTTAATTCTAGCCGCACATTGAGGGTACTCAGTGTTGACATATATGATGTGATATAGCATGGAAACTAAGTGCGAGGCAGTGAGTGTACGAAGGACATGGTTCAGGGGGGCCACTACTGAGGGCTCCAGGTGGTACGACGGAGTAAATTTCCAGATCCCATGTCTATGCCTGGCATACAAGAAGGTTTCCATAGTGGTGGGTGGAGGGTCTGGAAAGAGGTGTTGGAGAGTACGAAATTTGCCATTAAGATACAGGCCGCCCCAGCAGCGAAGGCGTGGAGCAGTGGCAACTTTTTTAAATAAACCCTCCTGTAATAATGAAAGGTCTGGGTGATAGACGAGAGGGAGTAGCGGGGAATATAGGCAGGGTGCTTTTACTCGCTCTGTAATCCGGGACCAAACCTTGATTGTGCAGACTACAAAAGAGTGCTGAGGCCGTATAATCCCTTCCAAAGGTGTAGGATCTGCAAGCCAGTGTTCGGTAGCAACATCAGGTGTATACCGGGGGAGGGTGAAACCAGAAGTGGGCATAGTGTGCCTGGGCACATATATAGTATAGTTCAAAATTGGGAATGTCAAAACCGCCCTGTGAGCATGATCGCATGAGTGTATCCCATTGTATGCGAGGTTGCTTGCCACCCCATACTAGTCTAATCAACTCAGATCAAAGGAATGTGAAAAAATGATGGCCAAGGTCATATGGAATATTAAGGAATAAATACAAGAATTTAGAAAGTATGACCATTTTGATAAGGGAGATTTGTCCCACCATGGCCAGGGGGAGCACGATCCATCTATAGATGAATCCAGAACCGTGTTCCATCGCGCAGCCATAATTGAGTTTCATCAACTCTTCACAGTCCGCAGTAACCGTGTATTCCTAAATACTTCACATCATCAGAATAACAAGGGATGGTGTAGTCCATTGTGAACTGTGTGACTGCGGGGGTTAGAGGGAAGATTTGGGACAGGGCGGAGAAGACACTGAAGACCTTTATCATGATGGTGTTGTCTGATCTTAGTGGCCAGGGGCTCCATAGCAAGGACCAAAAGAAGGGGTGACAGTGGACAACGCTGCCGAGTGCCACGAGAGAGGGGTATCAATTGGGAAATATGGCCATTTATAAGTATTTTTGCTGTTGGGGAGCTGTATAGGAGTCAGATCCAAGTCACAAAGCCCACAGGGAGACCCATACATTGCAGAATAGTAAATAGGTAGTCCCATTCGACAGAGTCGAAAGCCATTGTGCCATTGAGGAATACCGCCAATAGTGGTAATTGCGGATCAGTGGCCTGAAGGATCGAGAACAATGTCCTAAGGTTGTGGGAGGTCGCCTGCTTGGTCTGGGAGAACAATGTTTTCCATTATCAAGGTAAGGCGATTTGCTATGAGCTTTGCGAGGATTTTTGCATCAGAGTTTATGAGAGAGAGGGCCTATAGGATTCACATTGATCTGCAGGCTTACCCGGTTTAAGCAACAAGGTGATCAGTGCCTCTCTCATGAGCCTCGAGGAACACTTCTTTTAACACCAGTATGAGTTGATCAATATACGTTTTGTAAAACTCTATGGGAAGGCCATCTGACCCCGGTGCCTTGCCCGACTGCATTTGCATGATGGCTGCGCGAACTTCATCATCTTCGAATAGTACTGCCAAAAGCTCCCGTTGGTGGTTGCCTAGCCAGCCTGATGCTATATCCTGGAGGTAGGGGGAGAAATCAGTGGGGGAGGTACCGCGAGTGCTATATAGATCAGTATAAAATGTGAGGAAAGTGTTTAAAATTTCCAGACTGTCCATGTGTCGCACCCCATCTCGGTCCACCACATCCATAACATAGCTGGAGAAGCAAGGCTGTCTAATGTTGTTTGCTAGTGCGCGGCCAGGACGTTCACCCTCACCATATCGGCAAGCAATGAAGTATTTGCCTCTAAATTTGACTTCTCTATCTGCAGTGTTAGTGTAGTCTGTAATTCTTTCTCTTAATGTGGCCCTCTGTACTCCAGACCCCTCATCTCCCACTTCAATCTCAAGTAGCTTTATCTTAGTTTCTAGGAGAGTCAGGTTTCTGCAGATATCTTTGAGTACCCCAAAGCTTTTTGCCATACAGGAGCCATGCATAGTGCCCTTGAAAGCTTCCCTAATGGTGCCCACATGGGTGACCATGCCCTTATTCGTGGCAAAGAGGTCAATGATTTTTTGTCCCATTTTGGCCTGAAAAACAATGTCCAACAGTGGTTCCGGCACTATTCTGCAAAAATGTGGGGCAGCAATTAAATTGGGAGGCTATCTCCAGGCATACTGGAGCATGGTCCAAGTATGTGCAGGCCAGATGCTCTACTGAGAGGATCTACTGGGCTACTCCTCGGGAGCAGATCCAGCAATCGAGTCTTAACCATATCATGTGACTGGCTGTATAGAAGGTGCCTTCTTTGTCATTTGGGTGCACATATCTTCACGTGTCAACTAGACCGTGATCAAGAAATAATCCAGAGAGGGTATCTCAGGTGTTAGTGTAATGATGCGGGAGGAGATTGGAGCGATACATAGCGGGACGCGGGGCTGTCTCTGCCCCATATATTATGCGTAGACCCACCCTTAAGCTTTTGTCACCAAAATGTGTTGAAGTAGTGTGGGTCATCGGTGTTAGGGCCGTAGCAACAAGCTAAGGTGACTGATTGTGTGCCCAGAGTAGGCAGCTCCGTCCAGTTGGATCGCTGTACATGACCCCTGGAATGAAGGGTGTGTTCTTTTTGACTAATATTATCGTGCCGTAGGAATATGACAAATATGAAGATTGTACAGGAGCAGATGCCCATTTGCTACCAAAACAGTTAGGGCGGCGGGGATCGGTATGTGCCTCTTGCAGCATTGCTATCTGTATTTGGTGGCGGTCGAGGTATGCTAGTTTTTCCCTCCATTTGTGAGGGTCACGTAGTCCCCTGACATTCCATGTCAGCATTTTAATGTGTAGTTGTTTAGTGCGAATTACCATTACATAATGCTTTACTATTAAACTGGATAGTTCTATGTGCGTATTCTGTGTGTTCGTGTCGATAGATATTGATGCCTTAGTGAGTTGCTGCTCGATATACATATTACTAAGGTGTAGAATTCCCATCTAAGTACCCTTCTCCGACATTAGCACAAACGTGCCAGCTGCACCGTAGCTGATGAACTCTTATACCACCCTAACCCACAACACCACCCCAATTGAGCCAGCATACAGTCGCCCACTCGAACCCATAGAACTTTGTAACCATTCCAGTGAGACCAAAGAGGCCCAGTGGAGCAGTAAGAAAGGGTATCTATAAGCAACAAAGAAATCAACCATTTTGAGGGGGTTCTCCCATAAAGGGGGAGGGGGGGGCAGTGGGCCATAAACCTTCCCGGTCCCAAACCTCTACCAAGCTATACAGACCCCAAATGCCACAAAGTGACATTGGGGGAGCGCAGTGGGGGGATGGTGCCTGGCGATACAGAGTACAAATCTACCTGAGCAATAAACGGAAATGTCATATACCGCATTTATAGCCACTATTAGTGTTCAAAGCCCAGCGGGGCACTTAACTCTCTGTGACCATCTCATGGAAAGAAAGTCCCAACTGAGAAGCGGAAGGGGCCACATCTGGAATGGAGTCAGTGTTATGCCCTCCATCGTCGCAGGGCACCACTCCATCAAAGCTTGTGAGAGTGAGACGACAAACCCCAGGCCTTCTCAGTAGGTGACCATGGAGCTTTGGTTCAGTCCAGAGGTGGAGAAGCAGAATGGGAAGTATTGTTGTGTCTCTGAGAACGTCGTTTGTTGGCCTTCAGAAAGTCCTCAACTTGCTGTGGATTCGTACAGAATATCTGTTTGCCATGGCTCAAGATCCAAAGGCGTGCAGGGTACATGAGGGCATATTCTATTTGAGCTTTGCGCAATTTCTGCTTGACGGGAAGGAATGTCCAGTGCTCCTCCAGAACCGCCATAGTGAAATCTGGGTAGATGCTGAAAGTGTTGCCTTCGAATTGCAGCGGTTTCTGTTCTCAGGCATTCTTCAATGCTGCATCCCGGTCCCGATAATTCAAGAGTCGGGCTATGATGGGTCTTGGGGTCTCACCTGGTGGCGGACAAGGACCAAAGGAGTGATGTGCTTCTTCCACCCCAAGTTGCGGCAAAAAGGAGCCAGCACCAAAGGCACTTGTTAGGAGACCTACTACCTAGTCCTCCATGCGCCCCGTATTGGTGCTTTCAGGGATTCCTATGATGCGAGTATTGTCGTGGCGGCTTCTCGCCTCAATGTCTTCTTTTTGGCTGCGATTACTTTGAGGAGTTTATCCATTTGTGATATCTGTTGCTGCATCTGCGAAGTGGCATCTTCATTCTCAGATATGCGACGCTCTGCTTCTTTCAGTTGCCCATCATGTTTATCAACTTTTTGAACAAGGAAATACAACCGAGTATTCATTGTGTCCATTTTCCCTGAAAGGTCAGTGAGGCTATGTTGAACTGCCAGGAGTAGTGTCTTCACGTCGTCTTCGGAGGATAACGAGGGGGCTGATGCTCGGACTGTCACTCTCTGGTCAGAGTCCGCAGAGTCGAATGTGAGTCTGGGTTGTCTCCCATCAGGCTTTCCCATTTTTCCCCACAGTTAGAGTAGCTGCCACAGGAATATGTGTAGAAAGGTGCTTTTCGAGTATTGTCTGCCCAGATGGGAGTGTAGAGGTACAGGTTAGAAGCATCGTCTTTCCAAGCGGGTGTTGTCCACAGGTATAGGAGGCTATTGGTGACACCGTGGCCATGTGCATCTGTATATGGTTTCAAACAACAGTGATAATAAAGGCCGAGGTGATATTTGGCTCTAAAGCCTTCAGGCAGATGGGCAGAGATTTCTGATGTCCAGGAAGAGACGGATGCATTCCAGGCCGCAGGTGTAGTGAAGCAGCAGCGTCCATGCAGCAAGTTTGCGACTGTGCGTTCTGTCAAAATGGTGCCACACTCGCTGTAGTATTTTTAGGTGATGATTATAACGTGTACTTGTCGTGTTCTAATCTAGGACCCCGATCAATACTGTGACCTTATGCCCCCATACGGCTATAATCCATTCATGCCCCTATAATGGCATAAACGATCAGAGCCATAGTTCACCCATATTTCTGAAACTCGCCTCTGCAGCTCATTACAGTACATGACACAGCAGAAGCCACTATCTAAGATTCCTAGATTACACTTCGAGTTCTTCAACAAGATAAAACTCAGCAACCTGGGAAAGACCCGCTTGCTATGTTTTGATTAGTAATAGAACTCTAATGAGCACTGAAAGGACGATCACTTCCTAGTGACATCTTTATTGACGTCTTATGTCCAAAAACTTACGTCAAACAAGGCACCTTTCAGGTATAAATATTACCAACGTTGCCTTAAGCAAGCGCAACATCGATGATAGCGATGCTGTGGTGAACACAGGAGCAGAACAGCTGTCCCTTGCAGAGCCCAGCAGATGCAAGCAGCCCACGGACGCTGCCCCTCCTCCTCCTTGACGCGCTGAGAGAGACGCTGTCTTTTCTCCTGCCGAGAAAATCCAGCTCCGGCGTTTCCAGCCTACTCTTGCGAGTGACTGGGATATCGAGTCCTGGAAGGAGATACAAGACCTCCAACATTCTATTCCAGAGGTATGGTGTTGACTAAACCCTTACAGAGAATTCTTGAAGCAAACCTTGGTAAAACCAACTTAACTAAAACTGCTACTTACTTCCTCCCTCCCACGTATTAGGCTTAGGTCAGGTACACTGGGGTAGGCGTAGTTAGAAGCACCAGTTGTGTACGTTAGCTAAATGTATATATGAATGTATATATTTTATTCATTTTAACCATTGTATGGCTAAGAAACCATATCAATGCTTTTACAGTATTATTTCGCAATCCTCTTTTTACTGTACGCACTTTTTATAATAACTAGTCTTGCAATTGTGGCAATTCATTTCTCTTGCATGAGAACAAAGACTGTTCAATAAATAATACCTTTTATTGATAACGTCCGTCTCTCTATTCTCTGCATCTTGGTGAAAGTAATCTGCACAACTGACTGAGTAAAATAACTGTCTATTGTTTCACACGACTGTAGAGATTGACTCTTATTCTGAGGAACAAAGTTGTCATGTTTATGCGGTTGTTGGAAAACTGAATCCCTTCTTGTCTGTACCAGGGAAGCTGATCACTTCCTATTCAGTCAAGAACGTTTCCAGTGACCTCTGAGCTAGTTGGTACAAACCCAATTAAGTTTAGCATAGTCAGTAGAGACCTGGAAGACCGCACTTCTACGTCTATACTACTGTTTATGTTATTCCAATGCGCAGGGCCTATATGGAAAATAGGAACTACACTACATACTTTCCCCACAACATTACACAGACTATTTGACAATAGAGGCTCTTCAGGATGTCTCCTCCACAGGGCGAATGACCAGGCTTGTATGGGCAATACCACGTTATCGAAGCAGCAGTCGCGCCCTCCCGAGCCGAGGTCAGCCTCCAGGCCATAGACGACCCACCACACCCTCTCCGCTCCCGTAGTACTGAAGAACTCAATCACGAGGCCTTTTCCCTGGTTGGGATGGGTGTATTGTGGAGGCAACCCTTACTCACAGGAGTAGGTTGGCAACTTGTCCTTTACAGCTGGGACCTCGTGGGGGCCCTGATGCTCAAATGGCAATGTCAGCCGGGCAGGAACCTCCGGCATGCCTCCCCCACAATTTCAGGGCATCTGGGTGGTCGTTTGTGATGGAGTCTGGAGCGGGGGAGGCACATCTGCCCTAGCGGAACCCCAGGAAGGCACAGCGGGTAACCACCTAGGCAGCGCGGGCGGCAGCGCTGGAGACAGCAAGAGCAAGTATATAATGGCGCACTCTCACCAGACCCACAGGTTCCTGGCAAATTACCACGTCATCTCTTGGGGACATATTAGCAACAACTTGCGATAATTATTGCAAACCGCGCTTAGCACGATTTTTTTTATCGCCTCCTATCGCTGGATTTTATCATGAACATAACGAAGTATTACCAACCTTTAGCTCCACGGCGATAAAAAAATCCAGCGATAGCAGGGAATCCCAGCTATAAAGTGATATTTCCAGCGATAAAAATACTATTGCTAAGGAAAATCTCGCTAATAGGCAGTTGAGGACTTAGCCATAGAATCCACCTCCCATTGACTATTATGGCTCAGTCAGGTTTTCACCAGGTGTAAAATCCTGGAGCTAATCGCGGTTAATGTGCGTTTTTTATCACGTTGCGGGTATTGCTAATAGGCGATAGATGTGTTAGCGGCTGCTTTCTGTCGCTACCAGTTTGGGTAAGTACACTTTGCATGTCATTAGCAATAAATATCGCTGACATGCAAAATGGGCCCCAAACCGGTGGCTATCGCCTGGAAGCTGTCGCTAACTGCTGTTAGCGACAGCTTAGTAATTGGGCAATAAAAAAATTGCCGCTTTATCAGCAAAAAGTGCAGCTAAATCGGCGATAACGCCCTTGCTAGTATGCCCTTTGGTGTTCAGTGATGAGCACCCGCTGGGCACAGCTGCAGCTCTGATTCAGGCAGGATCAGCAGGGAACAGCAAGGAGCCGAGACCGACGTGCAGGATCGAACAGGGAGCGGGCTTGGTAAAGTCAGGGCCTCCGACCATGTGGAATCCCTGGGGCTCGAGTGGTGCTGGCAGCCGCAGAAGTCTCTGGCGCACTATTCCTGCAGCACAACAGCACTCGGGAAGTTGGTGAGAAGGGTCCCTGAGGCCAGGAGAGCCCGATTTTTCCCACAGGTATTCTGGAGGCCACAAAGGACATATAGGTAGTGGCTCAGCGCAGTGTAGTCGTTAGACATCAAGGATAATTATCAGAGAAAAGTCATCAGGCTTCCTGAGCTTCACAGGTGTGCGGCCATCTTGGATGTGTCACCTAGCGCCCCCCAACTTGTAACCATTTCTATGACCAGTGTATCACTACTTCTGGCCCAATTTTTTGTGACAAAGGCCATTAATGGCCAGCTCATCATGAGCAGACATTTGGTACAGCTTGCAGCAAAACCTGGCACAAGCAGCAAGACTGAGGGGAGCGCAAATTGTGGACTGCATGTACCATGATGTAAAGGAGCAAACTTTTCTGGGATAAGATGTAGTGTCCGGCCACACTCTTTTCCCTTGCCCAAACTGATTTTCATGTCCTCCTCAGCAAACAAGAGCTGACCAGTGGCCAAGGAACTAGAAGCTACAAAACGTGTTGGGTTGTTATTGCTGCAGATATTTGAATAAATACGCTGTGAAAAATTGAGCCAATGACCGTGTTTTTTCTTTTTGGATGAAAAAAGAAAAAAGTATCGAAAGTGGTATGTGTATGGGGTTCACCACCCCGCCACATGCTCGCTGTCACTAAGAGACGGGAAAACCAGCGAGAAGGAGGTGAATATCAGCAAAGAATATAAGCGCTCACTCAAAGCCCAAGTTGCAGAAAAAGAAATGTGCTCATTGAAAATGCAACTTCAACAGTGTTTTCAATCAGAAAACAGCCTTGATCACATGGTGATGTTTGACACAAACATGATTCTTTCCTCTGGCCACATTGTCACATAAGCAGAACAACAATTTGTTGTAAGCATTTGGCCTGAAGGAAGGACACAGGGGAGGGAAACCCTTATAGGATAAAAAAAGATCTCTCTTGAGGCCGACAGGATACGATATTTGGAGAAACAGATCAGGAAATCATGAGAAAAAAAACAATGGAACAATAACATACAGCAAGGGACAAAGAGCATCATGACAAATACTACTGGCTGCGTTACAGCTCACCTTCCCTGAAATTCAGCAGCCTTTTATAATAAAGAAACAGGGACTGCTTCAGTTGTGAATTGTATAGCATGTCTAAAATATAAACCCTACTCGGAGGATTTACATGTTCATCTGGAGTCCTAATCTGTATGACTTCATCTGCAGGACTCACCACCATAAGTGTCTGGAAAGTCTGAAGCACTATCATTACTTCTGCTGCACTGTCTAAAAGCACACTTGCTCAAGTTCTGTTCCACAGATGAATCTGTAGCTGATATGGAATGTTTTTCCAAAGTCCTGCTAATTTCTTCTTTTTAAATTGAGTTTTAGAGTCCAAACATTTCTCTTCCTGTGCTCATTTTGTGCTTGTTTTAATGCCTTAGGGTGAATTGCTAACGAAGGCCTTGCTGTGCGTGCTAGTGTAAATGCATGCAAATATACTTTTCACTCCTCTTTGGATGGCATCATTCCAAGGGGAAGACACAGTCAGAATTTTGGGGCAGATTTATGTTAACTGGCGCATCCCCAGGGATGCGCCAGTTAACATGCGCCACAGTGCGCCACAGCTCCGCCAGCCATGGTGCGCCGCATTTATAATGCGGCGCACCATGGTGCAAAAACGGCACAGATGCGTGACGCATCTGTGCCGGAAATGTGGCGCATTGCTGGAGTTGCGTCGCAAGCGCGACGCAGCTCCAGCAAGGCTCGGGGTGCCCCATTTTAACAATGCTGCGTCAAGACCTACGCCTGCTTCAAGCAGGCGCAGGCTTTTGACGCAGCATTGGCTTAAAAGTGACTGAGTGAAATCTCATAGATTTCACTCAGCCACTTTTGCGAGGCGCACCTGCCCCGGAACGCCCACCCTGCGCCGGAACGCCCACAAGCGGCGCAGGGCTTTACAACGTGACACATCTGCCTAGATGCGTCACGTTGTAAATCGTTCGTAGGGATGCGCCACGTTTACGCCGCCTTGCGTGACGCAACAGCGGCGTAAACGTGGCGCAAGGGCCTCATAAATCTTCCCCTTTGGTCTTGTATTGGGGTGTCATATGAGGGTAAACTGCTTCTAACTGTTTGGTCCTGCGAGCAATCCAGAAAGCAATTTCATCAGGCTTCCTGGGCATCGTACCGATTATAGCATGTATTGCCTGTGGACTGATTGCTAGAACGGCAACATGCC